>NW_006284323.1:1561872-1579547 GCF_000327345.1 Myotis davidii
CCCGCTACCCCTTCCCACGTGGCGTGGTTCGGCCCCTCAGCCCCCGCGGAGAGGCGCACGGACGGCTCGCACAGCCCTCTATGCTTCTGGCGGCTCCGGCGAGCCCTGATTTCTTTTGAGGGCCAGTGGGAGAAGGGGTCGAATTTTTTTTTTTAAATCGGGTTTGAGGTTTGCTCGCCAATCATACTGTCTGAATTTAGCCGCTGGGCTGCTGCGATTCTTGGCATCTTTCTTGTGCGTCTGTAAACTTCAGCGATTGCTCAGCTCCCAACGAGCGTTTAAACCAGAGGCCCAGCTTCTGGCTGGCGAGAGGCAGAGCTGGGCATTGAGTCCAGGCGGAGTGGGCTGCCCGCCCCGAGCCACGGTGAGGCCAGACCACTTCCTGGCACCCAGCGTTTCTGCCCCCTTCCCCTACCAGGCTTGGTTAGCTTGTGTGGCCTCCACCCCTCCATCAGTTGCAGTGTGGAAACAAAATATTAGAAATGGAAGGGAGTAGAGGGTCTTTTAACCCGGTTCCGGCCTTCCCGAGTCAGAGAAGTAAGCTGCCTTGTTCATTTCTGCCTGGCCAAAACCCCCATTAATAATGTCAAAAAGAGGTGATGAACCGGGGGGAAACTATTTGAAATTGGTATCAGCAAGGACTCAAGTCCTTATGAATCAATAAAACAGTAAGTAACCCAATAGGAAAAAACAACACAGTCTATGAACAGTTCACAGCAAGGAAAATACAGCGCTCCTGGTCAGTGTGGCTCAGTGGTTGAGCATTGACCTGTGAACCGGGAGGTCATGGTTGGAATCCCAGTCAGGACCATGTGTTGGGGTTGCAGGCTGATCCCCTGGAGGGGGCGTGCCTGAGGCAGCCAATCAATGATTCTCTTTCATCGTTGATGTTTCTTCCTCCCTCTCTCCTTCTCTGAAATCAATAAAAATATATATTTTAAAAAATACAATGGCTCGGAAGGTTATGAGAAGCCACCCACCTACTCTAATAAGAGGAAAAAGTAAATTGCAGTGAGATCATTTTAATCTGTCATATTAGCAAAGATTTTAAAAGTATATTCTCATTATTTTGAAGAGACTAGAAAATCAGCTCTCTCTTCCTTTCCTGGTGGGAGAAGGAGCTGGTAGAGAGGGGATTTGTCCGGCAGCCAGGTTCACACGTATGAGGCAGTCCCACGTCCTCAGGTGGGAGGAGGACCCTTGGAGAGGAAGGTGTGGGGTGTCATGCTGCGAGGGGCTCATTTCTCTGTCCTCCCCGACACCCTGCAGTGACTTCCCCTTGGCAATGACAGTAGTTCTGGACCACAGCCTCCCAGGCCTTTGGGTGTCTCACCTGTGCCTCTCACCTCCGCCCTGCTCATACTCGCTGAGCTGCTTCCTGTTCAAACAGGTTCTTGGGGTCTTTTGTGCCCATCCCCTCCCTCTTGGAACACTCCTGAGTTTTCCACCGTTATCCCTTCATGCCTCAGGCCTTTGCCCAGATGCTCCCAACCTCTAACGGCACCAACAGCACAACTGCTCATATGCACCCACCGCACTCCCACGCCCCCCTCCTAGTGACGGCACTCGCAATTCCCAAATGCCCAGGTGGCTGTTCTCTGCGCCTCTGCACACTAAGTATGTACCAGGACACATACACACAAACAGGTCACTTACAGAAAAATTGACAGGTCACAGCAAGAGCGAAAAACTAAGTAAATGAGCTCAACCCCCATCAAGCCGTTCTCAGCGCTGCCCTGAGCACGGCTGCGGTTCAGAGTCACAGCACCATCATTGCCTCTTCCACAGGATTCTGTGTGTTCAGGATTCTCCTTCTGTGAAGGCTGGAAATAGGGTCTTTTAAGACAGACTCACATCCAGAGTTTTTGAGTTAAAAATTTTGTTGCTTAAAGTGTCAAATGTTTGTTGATTACAATGAATGCAAACTGAACCCCAGGAAGAAAACAAGAAAAGGCTCCTGTAAAGGTTGTTATCGGGGAAATTTGAATATGGACTTGGTACTGGCTCAGAGCATCGCATCAGTGAAAAAACTTCCAAGCATGAACATTGGGTTGAGTGTCTGATGCGGGGATGCCCTGTTAGAAAATGCATTCTGAAGCATTGTGGGTGAAAGATGATTATCTCAAAATGTGACAGAATTGGGAATCTAGGTAATGAGTACATAGGTTATTCTGTAGGTTTGAGATTTTTAAAAATAAGTTGGGAGGATTTAAATAAACATAAATAAGTTTCCGTTATTATCAGTGGGTTTTCCTAAGAACACGGTATTTTTCCCCAGCAGCTGGCATTAAGGTGTAACCACTCCACCGTGTGGCCCCAGAGGGGGATGCTACCCCAGCCCTGACACTGGCCTGCCTTAGACATGTACTTTCCCACTGACACATCCCATCCACTCTGGCTCTTTGGTAATCCTATATAATAAAAGGGTAATATGCAAATTGGCCCTAATGGCAGAATGACTGGGAATGACTGGTCACTATGACACACACTGACCACCGGGGGGCAGATGCTTAAAGCAGGAGCTGCCCCCTGGTGGTCAGTGTGCTCCCACACGGGGAGCTCTGCTCAGCCACTAGCCAAGCTGACGGGTGCCAGCGCAGCGATGGTGGTGGGAGCCTCTCCCACCTCCTCAGCAGCGCTAAGGATGTCCGACTGCAGCTTAGGCCTGCTCCGTGCTGGCAAGTGGACATCCCCCGAGGGCTCCCGGGATGTCAGAGGGATGTCTGACTGCCAGCTTAGGCCCAATCCCCCGAGGAGCGGGGGACATCCCCCGAGGGGTCCCAGACTGCGAGAGGGCACAGGCTGGGCTGAGGGACGCCCCTAAGTGCACAAATTTTTGTGCACCGGGCCTCTAGTCTATATAATAAAAGCCTAAGCAACCTTTATGGTGGAACGCGCAGAACGACCGGTCACTATGATGCACACTGACCACCAGGGGGCAGATGCTCAATGCAGGACCTGCCACCTGGTGGTCAGGGTGCTCCCACAGGAAGCCGGGCTCATGGCTGGTAAGTGCAGTGGCGGTGGCAGGAGAGGCTAGGGCTATCCTAAGCCACTTTAAAAAAAAAAAAATTTTTTTATTAATTTCAGAGAGGAAGGGAGAGGGAGAGAGAGCAGCAGATAGAAACATCAATGGCCGAAACTGGTTTGGCTCAGTGGATAGAGCGTCGGCTTGCAGACTGGAGGGTCCCAGGTTCGATTCCGGTCAGGGGCATGTACCTGGGTTGCAGTCACATCCCCACTGGGAGATGTGCAGGAGGCAGCTCATCGATGTTTCTCTCTCATCGATGTTTCTGACTCTCTCTCTCCCTTCTTCTCTGTAAAAAATCAATAAAATATATTTTTTTAAAAAAAAGAAACATCAATGATGAGAGAGAATCATTGTTTGGCTGCCTCCCCACATTCCCCCCTGGGGATCGAACCCTCAACCCAGGCATGTGGCCTGACCAGGAATTGAAGCAGGACCTCCTGGTTTGTAGGTCAATGCTCAACCACTGAGCCACGCCCCTGGGCCCTAAGCCACTTTTCTATACCCTCTTTAGCGTTTGTTTTCAATCTGGCCAATTTTCCCCATCCAGATAACGGATAAAGTCATCAGCAGATCATTCAAATCCTCCCATGTGCAAAGCATTGCATCTCACTTTGTAGTATTCTCACCCATAGGGGAGCACTACACTTAAAGTTCAGGAAAGACCATATGAGGCCACAAGCCCTGTTCTCTCCAACACAAGGTGGTAGAGACTCGTGGTTTTGAACATGGGTGAGGATTCTGTGGTGCAGACCCATCCCTCCCGGCGTCCGCTGCTCTCACCCCCCGCTGCACACTCACCCATGGGCCAGGGCTGACAGGAGGGCCAGTGCAAGGGTAAAAGCTTCCACTCCAAGGGGACAGCGCCCCTCAGGTCTCGGGGGGTCACCAAGGGTCCCACAGCCACTTCGCGCCAGGTTTCGCTGCTGGGGGACCAGGCCACGCGGCCCCCACAATTCACCATGATCCGAGCATTCACTGCAAACGTTTCCTTCTAGTAAGTGGGTTAGCCCCAGACCTGCAACAAGGCGCTGAGTGACTTAAAACCTGTGCGAGAAGAATGTTCGCACGAAGGTCCTTCGTCGCTGCTGCTGGGGCAGGAGCCCAGCCAGGAGGACACCTCCCTGCTCCCGCCAGCCGACCGTGCCGGTCGCGTGCGGTCACGGTCATGGCTGAGGCGCCGGCAAAACCAAGGCCCGGGTGCTGGGCCGCTCACCCGGCGGGAAACGCGGGAGCTCACCGTCTCAGCAAAAACAACTCAGATTTCCGTGTTCCATGTGCACGTTTATTTTTTTAAAGATCACCCTGTCCCAGCCACATCTTCTCCAATGAGCCCACTGCACGGCTGGCGCGGGCCTGGGACCGGGTTCCAAAGTGCTCAAGGAATACAATCATCGTCTCGCAAATTCATCAACCAGAGGGCAAGCCAACCCTTTCCACACGCCTAGAAAACGTTTTGTTTTCTCCTGTTTTAAAATGTAACTTCAGTGTGACATCGGGCAACAAAAGCACAAGCCTCCGTTATAGATGGTACTTTCCCGACGGGTGGGAGCTGGCGGACTGGGCAGGTTCCTCCTCACAGGGGAAGGAGGGATGCTCGGGAAAGGACCCAGGGGACCTGAGTTTGCTGTGCAGGTCTTAGCGGGCGGGGCCCTGTGCCCCTCGCTTTGGTACCCAGCCTGGGCGGGTTGGGCAGTGGCATCGGAGTCTGCGCCAAGGCCAAGACCTGCTTGCCACCTGGCAGAGGTAAGCGTCCTGACCCCCAGTGCCCACCAGCTTGTACGGTGAGGTTCCCAGGGCCATGATACTGTTACTCAGGGAGCATCGCACTGGGCGGCAGCAGTGCACATTCACCTTTCTCTCCTGCTCAAGATTTGCGACTCTGCTCCACATGTGGCCAGAAGCACAATCACAATCTGGGCATGCTTCTAATTTGTGATTGGCTGGCTGCGCCTGGCCTAGCAGCTGTCCCCAGGAACCCGGGGCTGGCTTTGAACTTCGATGAGCCTGGATCTAAGTGAAGTCTCTGTCTAAACCTCCCTCACAGCTGGTTTTGAACAGAAAGCGAGACGGATACTTTCGTTAATGCCAAAGCACGCGCAAACTCCATCTCCTTCCTCCACAGAGACCACAGGGGCTTCCTGACGCAAAGCGCGGAAGCGTAGCCAGCGTGTTAAAACCAGCGTGTGCTCCGGGTCCAGATGGACCGGACCGATTAGTGTTCATGAGGAATCACTCTGAAAAAATTTCATCAAAACCAAAACTCGAGCCCTCAGGCCACTAAAGCGTGTGGAAAGGGTAGGGGATCGGTGAATCACAAATTAGTGTGTTTTGTATCCGTGTGTAATCGTCATTGGTATTACACCTTAGTGACATTGACTTTAACATAAATACCCGACACCTTTAAGAAACAAACGTGGATACACAGCTCGGGAAGGAGACATTCACAGTATAGACACAGCCCTGCCTCGCGGGGCTGCCTGACGGCATCTCTCCTGTTCCTGCTCCATTTGCCTCTGAAACGTCAGGAAAGGCCAGGACGGCCACCAGTGTGTGTGCCTGGAGGACAGGCTCCTGGATCAAACTCAGGTGGAGGGGGTCTCACGTGTACCCAGCAGACACGAAGAAACATGGATCTCCGTGACGACGCGCTCTCTGTCCGTGTACACTCACTCACTTCACGCACGAGGGCGACAGGGAGCCCGCCCGCCGGGCACCTTCCCAGGAGCCCGGAGAGGTTTCAAGTCACGAGGAAGTTGAGGAAGCGGAGCCCTTGGCGAAGACAGTGAACAGTGGACAGGGTGCTCCTGGGGCCGATCTGGGAACGGCAATGGCTAAAACGTTGTGGTTGTGTTTTGATTTTTGAGAGTGAGAAAAACTCAGTCTAAAACTCTGATACCTCCACACTGGAGCTGATTTGAGTCCATCTCAATTCCAAACTTAAACACGGAACTGTACTAAGAACTTCTGACCAGTGTCTTATCTTCTCTCACATCCGTCCTCTTAGAATTAATTCGTGCGTGTTCCATGTCTGCTTACCATGAGAAAGGACAGGAATCCTTCAAGCAAAACACAACGTTAAAGAGACCCTCTGTCCCAAAAAGGCCTGTAGTGGTTGCTGACCCTGGGGATGAATTTGGAATTCATGTATTTCGTAATGCCAGGTTCTATTTTACAATGATTAAAACTGGAATATCATCTTTAAAAACAAAGTATGGTTTAAAAAAAAGTCACTTTATAGTCCCTTGATTGCTGGGACACCTAAGAATTTTTAAATATGCATTTTAAAGTGAAATTCTTAATGCAGTCTTCCAATTCCTCCCTCCAAATAAAGGAAGGAAAGGATTCTATAATTTTGGTTTTAGAAAGGTTTTAGCTCATCAAGAGCTCTCTTACCCCTGAAATAGATGTTTGAGGATTCACAGAAGTGTCTGTACAAAGGAGTCCCCCCAAACTCACACCCGTGATGGAGGCTGAGTTTTCGTAACAGCCTTTTACAGCTCACTGGGGGGAAATGACTCTGATGAAGCCGTCAGCACCCTTCACGCTGACGACTCCTGTTAACGAGCCCGTTTCCCGCAAGTGGCACTTTCAGGAGTGGAGCAGCGTGACAACTGTGACCGAACCCAAGTGGATCCTGACATGGGACGTGCTCTGAAAGTCACGGAGGGTACTGAAGTTGTATCGCAAGCTTATCGTTTGATCCACTGGAAATAAAAACACGCCTTCCCCCCAACGTCCGCCAGGACTGTTCACAGTAGAATTCAGACGAGCTCCTGGAAGGAACCTGACGCGAGCCTGGCCCGTGTTTCACTAAACTTCCCTTCCTAAGACTCACACCTGAGACATAAAATCATTTCCTCTTTTGCCCGAAAAGTACTTTGTTTCAGCTACTGGCAATATTTGGCAAACCAACGTCGGACGAGAGAAAAATCCAGGTATGTGCGTGGGTACCACGTCTCTTGGCTGTCACTTACTGCTCCTAAGTGCATTGGAGAGGCGTGCTGCACCCCCGTTTCGTGCGAGCCAGACGGGGGGAAAAGTCCACCGTTAGAGCTTTGGACACTAGAGAAAGTGTAAAAACCATATAAGAATTTATATATCTCCCACTTGTAAATAGGCTCAACGTACACTTAGAAAAGTGTTCAGCATAATATGCATAGGATATATTTAGTATTTGCATAATTTTTCAAGTTCTATGGCTAATAGCAAAGGCAAATGTCTTCCCACATTTGTCATAGTGTTTCCATTCCTATCGTAATTTCTCTATTCACCCAAATCTGCCTGCGCCCCACCTCTCTGGCCCCAGGGCCCGCTGCACTGTTCTTTCCTTTCCTGAGCAGCCAACAGAAGAGGTGACCTATGCATCATTCACAGTGACAGCACAGAGGGTCGTCCGCTCCTTGTGACGTGGTCCAGGCGTGGACCCCAAACAATACCCGTTGGAGCAGAGCATGGGTGAAACTGGGGCCCAAACCTGGCCCATCCACGCCCACTGCAGTGTGTTCTCTAGTTCATAATGTAAATCTCCTTCCGATACTGAACTTCAGCCACCTGGTGGAGTCCCCCCTCTCCTCTGGCATCGGGTGGTAAGCAGGTTCGGTCAGTTCTCTCTGGGGAAATCTCCCGGCTGGAGACTCAGACTTTTCTTCCCCTTCAAAAAACGACACTGCCGGGAAAACCCCAGCCAGACCAGCCCGCTGGCATCCCACTCCGTCCTGGCGGGTTGTTAGCGGGTCCACATCTCCAGCATCGCCATGAAGGAGGCCGCCCGCCCGGGCCTACACCCCGGGGTCCCTGGGGGCGCCGTTCATGGCAATCTTGCTTCTGTGCTTGGACAGCAGCTTCTTGTTGAGGATCCTGGAGAGCGTGGCCCCCTTCCTCCGCGCCCCCTCCGGCTGCTGGAGGAACACCAGGTCGTTGTGGGACTGGCTCAGGCTGGGGTCCTTCTGCTGATGCCGCCGGCGGAAGAACAGCTTGGCACCTCTCCTTAAAATGCCTCCTGGAAGAGCAAAGCACAGGGCTGGTCAGCGGGGCTGTGGACGGGAGGAACCCTGGAGGGACTGGGCCAAGGTGAAAAAGAAAAGAGGAGACGCGAATGACTCTAATAAGCAGCTCATTACTCCAGGAGCATCGCTGTTTGCGTGAGAAAACGAGTGGCATCTGGCTTGTACAAAACACAAGATGAAATGAAAGGAGGATTATGAAAGTAGAAGCAGTGAGCTGGACTATCACCTGGTATCCATGCCAGGGCAGGGATTTCTATCATTGACTCTAACCAGATGGCAACAGCCTTGGCCGCTGGGGTCCCCCAGCCCCCTACCCCCTGATTTGGTATGATTCAACCAATCTGTATGTACTAGGGAGTGGAATATGCGATGAAAAAAAATTAGCAGCAGCACAAATAATTTCAACAGCAAGGATTCCTTAAAGATCAAATGCAAGCTAACATGGCAACAGAACTCACTAATCTTACCCTTTCACAAATTAGCTCAACATCCCATTAACCAAGGCCCAGCAAGGTCAGGGAGCCTGTCCAGCAAGTCTGTGAAGTTCATTACCACTCATGGAGGTGTTAGTGACTTTGAAAGAAGACAGACCTGCAGATCACAGAGGGAGCTTTATGGATAATTTGGCAATTCACTCTTTTCCTGATAGACAGGTCTGACAAGTTCTTCAACAGCCAAGACTCACAAAAATACCCACTATGTCCCTAGTAAGGCATTAATCGCCATAGTGCCCTCTTGTGGACACTCTGGGAACAGCACCCTAGTAAGGGATTAGTGCCACAGCGCCCTCATGTGGACACTCTTGGAAAAGCACCCCATGAAGGCTTAGTCACTATAACGCTCTCTTGTGGACACTCTGGGCACAGCACCCTAGTAAGGGATTAGTTGGGATGGAGCTCTCTGGTGGACACTCTGGGAACAGAACCCTAGAAAGGGATTAGTCATGACAGCGCCACTTTGTGGACACTCTGGGAACAGCACCTTAGTAAGGGATTAGTTGCCATAGTGCCGTCATGTGGACTCTCTTGGAACCTCACCCTGGCAAGGATTGGTCGCCGTAGCGCCCTCTTGTGGGCACACTGGGAACAGCAGCCTAGTAAGGGATTAGTCATGACAGCACCATCTTGTGGACAATCTTGGAACAGCAACGTAGTAAGGGATTAGTTGCCATAGTGCCCTTGTGTGGACACTCTTGGAACAGCACCCTGAGAATGATTAGTCACTATAGCACCCTCATGTGGACTCTCTTAGAACAACACCCTGGTAAGGGGTTAGTTGCCATAGCATAGCAAGCCTCTCAGCAGGGAGGAATACTAAATGAAGCTGCCTTGGCTCACACTGTGCGGTCAGTTTTCTGTGTCAGTTTGGCCCAAGCACCGGTGATCCCATCAAACCTGGCCTGGGTGCGGCTGTGAAGGCACGTGGTGGGCGTGGTGGGCACATACACCCCGGTGCCTGAACTGAAGATGACCCTGTACTGTGGATGGGCTCCACCCAATCCACTAAATGCCTAAAGAGCAAAACCCAAGGTTTCCCGGAGAAAAGAAGTTCTGCCTCCAGACTCCCTCGTCAGCTCCTGCTGCGTCTCCTGCCTTCAATTTCTGACCCGTCAGCCCCCAGAGTCACTGAGCCCATTCCCTGGTATGGAGCCTATTGGCTCTGGTGCTCCGAGAACCCTGACCGACAGTGACTAACAGCCTGGTACACGGCACCTGACTCTGGGCCCAGAGTCTGGACAGGAGCCGGGCTGGCGGGCTTTCCAAGCCTAATTCCCTTATCCCTGCTGCCTGCTCCACCCAACAGGCAAGAAGCAAGACTCACCCACCACCTTAACGACTCCCGAGGGTAAAACTGGGAGCCGCGTTATATGAAATTTGAGGCAAATAACCAAAACTGTAAAGGGGGACAGGAAGAAGGGAAAAAATCTTTCCCTGGTTCTAGCAAAGTTAAAGACTGAAGAATAAACAATATATGAAGGGATTTTAAATTTTTTTTCTAAGTTACAACTTGAATAAATATATGCCTGTGTTTCCACAGAGTTTAACAGACATAAATAGCTCATTGCAGAATTTGCCTTAAACCCTAATAGGAAGGAAAACTGACCAAAGCAACCTTATAAACCGCAGTGTCCAAAGAGCAGTGTGGGCTTCAGGCTGACCCATGGACGGTCTGGGTACCATGGTGGCTGCTTTTTTAAAAAATCATGTGGGGGTTTTTTTATTGAGAGAGAGAGAGAGAGGAAGAGAGAGTGAGAGAAAGAGAGCGATACACCAACATCCATTGGCTGCCTCCTGCACACCCGCTGCTGGGGATGGAAGCCACAACCTGGGCATGTGCCCTGATTGGGAATTGAACCAGTGACCTCTTGGTGCCTGGGTCAACGCTCAACCACTGAGCCACACTGCCCAGGCGTCAGTGACCGCTCCTTAGACCTGGAGGACGTTAGTGGCCAGCCTGTGTGCGCGTCGTAGTGAGGTTGTTTGGGCCCAACAGGTAACAGAGACATGCCCTCCTCCCCCCCGCCAGATTGGCCGAGACAAAGGCGCTACACTAACCGAGCAGGGAAGTGAATTAGCACCCGGGGAAGTAAAACTAGAAAGGCAGGGGGAAAGGAAGGGACGGGGATGGGTCCCTGCTATGTTACAGTCATAGCAAGGCTACGTTTTAAAATACATATAAGACAAAGACAACTTACTGTGCAGGCAATTAATTCTGGTTGGCACAGCGATCCTCTTAGTAAAAGGGAATGAGCACGAGATGGAGAGGAGGTAGGAAGCATGCGAGAGCAAAATGAGAATGAGAGACGGTGAGTGCTGAAGCGCTGACATGACACACACACGCGAGTCACTGGGCAGGGCGCTCGGCAAGCCTGTGTTTGCTTATCACACGTTTGTGTTCGCTGCAGTAAAACACACGCAACATGCACTCGACCACCTCGGCTGTTGCCAGGGCCCGGGTCAGGCGTGGGAAGTACATGCCCATTGCCGTGCAACCACGTCAACGCGGTGTGAGCTCAACATTAGCCCGACTCTGGGGAGGACATTTCCTGTATTGCCTGCAGCGTCACATTTGCAAACAGCAGGCCCCAGGATTCGGCACACGCGGCCACGCTCGGAGACCTAGCACAGAGCTCCTTGCTACCCCAGGAGATACGGGCTCTTACGCCAAAACAATAAGCCTTAGGCCCGCTCCCTATATCACCAGTTCAAAACATTTTGGTGGAAAACAGCAAGGATGTGGCCCCCGTATCAGGGAAACGTTGAGGGCCTGACACCATCTCCGAGGGGCTGAGTGCCAATCGCTTGAGCACTGGGACCAAGAGCAGCTTTCAATCCCCGCCCTGTCTGTCCCTTGAAAGCCCGTCTGCAGGGCCCCAGGCTCCACATCCTCGCGGCCACCCCAAATGCCAACCTCGGGGGGCGCTCAGAGCAACAGCTGGAAGCGGGGGCCCCACACCTGCCTGGCACCTCGGTCCCCAAAAGTGCCTTTTTGGAGGGTGTCAGCCACCTGGCTGGTGACAGGAAGGGAGCGGGAGGGCCACACAGGGCAGGGATGGAAACCCAAGGGGAGCGGGGGAGGGGGAAAGGAGGATCAGGGTCCGGGAATGGACCTGGGGGAGCGAGGCTGGCCTTTCGGAGTGACCCAGGCGGCGGGGTGGGAGGTCTGGGTTCCCAGGGTGGAAATGAAGGGAGGGAAGGGGCCGCCCGCCTGCCTGCCTCGGGCCAGGTGAGCTCCCTGGGGCTGCCCGGGCCCTGGACAAAGACCAGGCCAGAGCAGGGATGCTGCTCTGTGGGCCAGCAGCCACGCTGCCTCGTCCAAAACCCAGGCCAGAGGTCAGTGCACAGACCACAACTTCCCAGGTCACTCCAGTCACAAGACTCGGCCCACGGATGACGTACCCACGACCAGGCAGCGGGCGAATGGAGGCCCGCGGGACCTTCATCACAGGGTCTAGACATCAGGAACCGCCTCCTTTCTCTCTTCTCCTAACTTCCAGCTCCTCCCGTCTGTGGCCCGACTTGAGGGTGGCTCCCGGGAAAGGCATGAAGCGAATGGGGCGGAGGTGGTGAGGATGGACACAGATGCCCCAGCGTGGGTTCCCACCCCAGACCTCGGACCCGGGGCCACGGGTGCGGCTGGGGTTGTCCTGGGCACGGCAGGCTGCTGAGCACCCCGGAGCCAGCAGCACCCACTCTCACTGTGACACTGGAAACTGTCCCCGACACGGCTCATGTCCCCGGCACACCCGCCTGTCTGAGCACCACGAGCCACAAGACACAGAGGCCGAGGCCGGACAGCCGACCAGGCCCCCACCTGGCATTTCCTGCCGTCTGCGCGCTCAGGGGCCGAGGACTTCACACCAGTCACACCCGCCACTCCAGCTTGGCTCAGGTCCCGTGCGCGCTCCTCACCGGGTCTCCCTCCTGCCTGGTGGGCAGGGTTTGGAGGGAGGAGGGCGGAGCGGCGAGCACATCCCCGGTTACGAGGAGGAAGCTGAGCCTCAGCGCGTCCTGAAGTCGCATCTGGAACTGGCCCCAGGCCCAGACTCCACTCCCTCCGCAAGTCCCCTCCGTCCCTGTCGTCCGAAGTGCCGGCACCGGGAGAAATTCCCACATTAGAGCCCTGGCTGAGAGCTAAGGGAGGCGCGGGTCACTAATGACGTGATCACCTCGTGGGACCCGCACTAAGCTGATTGTTCCCTTTCCGGAAAGCTTCTCTCTCGGGGTGTTAGGTTCCGCCGGGCGGTGTGGTTTGGTTTTGGTGGGAGGGGCGTCTGAGAGGCACCAATGACAGAGATGCCAGGCTCCACACTTGGGGAGCCCTGTCTCTGCCTGGTTTCCTTCTATTCTGGGGAGTAGGGCAGACAGAGGAGGGGTCCCTCCAAGCATGAACCCCACCATCATTCAGAGGGACTCTGAAGCCCAGCCCTGTACCCCCTGCCCAGGTGAGTTCAGACCTTCAGCGCAGGCGTGTGTGCTGGGAACGCTTGCGGGGAAGGGAAGGAACGCAGACAAGGAGAACCAGAAGCTGGGAAACTAGCACAGGAGCAAAGCCATCAGCGGTCGGTGCAGGGGTGCAGGGTCACGTACCTCTATGCTTTTTGGGGGCCCCTGGCTCCCAGACACTCAGGGAGCTCTCCGACAGCTCATCCCCGTCGGGGTCCAGCGGGGCGTGGCCGTCCCACACCTCGGCCTGCGAGTCCTTCTCCGAGTCCCAGGAGGCCAGCTCGCAGTCCTGGGGTTCCGGGGCCGGCGAGGCCTGGGCTGGGGCCTCCTCCTCCTCCTCACCGGGCGGGGCAGAGACCAGGGCCGCCTCCGGCTGGGACGGGGTGCCCTCCTGGCAGCCGCTGTCCATGGAGGCCGCGTAGTCCAGCATCAGGGCAGCGTCGCTGTCCTGAGACAGAGAGGTCTGTCCGGAGAGAGAGACAGTCAGTGCGAGGGAAGGTTAAAGGACACGCGGAAATTAGTCCGAACAGCCTGACTAATTTCAAAGTGTCAGAGAGGCCCGGCCCCCGGAGGCAGCTCCTTTAGCATGGCAGCTGTGCTGGCCAGAGTGGCTCAGTTGGTGGCTGCCGTCTCCATGCACCGGAAGGTTGCTGGTTCGATTCCCAGTCAGGGCACATACCTGGGTTGTGGGTTTAATCCCCCATCAGGGAGCACACACAAGGCAACCGACCGATGCCTCTCTCTCTCTCTCTCTCAGCATGTCCTAAGTGAGAATTTTTAAAAATTAAATAGAAAAAGAACTGAATATTATAAATATATGTATGTATCTGTGTGTGTATGTATATATTGGCAGCTGCATGTCGGGGGGCTGAAACTCGTCACTGCAAAGGGGCACAGCCCGAGTTGGGAACTTGGAAGGGGTCGGGGGGAGGTGACATCCCTGCCCCGGCAGACGGGCCGGCTAGGCGCCCGTGGGAACCCGGAGGTGAGGTGGAAGAGAGAGCCTGTCCTTGTGAGCCTCGGGGAGGTCACAGGGTGACCCCGGAGCCCCAGATTCAGTCGTCTTTGAATCTTTGTTCCTACAGCATTCTTAGGTTTCCTGAACGTGGGAACAAATTGGTATGCACTGTGTACCCTAAGAATTACCCATGTGTAAAGCCTGTGTAGGTGCTACACTAATCTGGGCTGGGAGCCCAGAACGTGTCTCTTTGGAGGGTGGGAAGTGACTATGGGGGGACATGGGGCTCCGTGGGGCTGGTCTGTGGTTCTGATCGGGGAGCAGGTGCACAGGCGTGTCTGCTCGGTGACAATGACCAACTGCACTTTCTGGTTCAAGTGCTGGCTTGCGGAAGTGCCCACTGACTCGCGGTCGGACAATGTGAGCAAATAGTAACTGTGTCAAATGTTAAGATCCACGGGTTCCTAATAATCTAAAATAAAGCCTTAGCGGAGATGATCAAAGTCTCATCCTTATTTCATTCACATGTTCCCCTAACTTCAACAAAACAAAACAAAAACCACCCTGGGGTCAGGGAACTTCCAGAGACGCCATCGCTGCCTGCTGGCTGTTGCTGGAAGTGCACGCAGGAAACCAGAGAGGCCCCACCTGCTCGTGGTGAAGCTGCTGAAGGCCGCCAGCCAGCTGTGCCTGCTGGGCCTCGGGCACCGGCCACCCAGGCCCTGAGTTTAATGGTGACTCACCTCTGGCACCTCCCGTGGCCCATTCTGGCCTTTCTCCTTGTAGCTGAGAATGCAGGGCCTCCTGTCCCACCCTCGGGTGCCCTCAAAGAATCACCTTGCCCTCCAGGTTCAACAATTCCTCGTCCTTGGTCCCTCCCACCATCACATCTCCCAGCTCTCCCTCCTCCATTGCTCACATCCCCCTTGTCCGTTCTGAAATGTTAGGAAAGCGTCAGGACCGCCACAAGGCCCCTTGCCGGGGGGCGGGGGAGGGGGCAGGGGTTGAGGAGGGGCTGCCCTCTCCAGCCCCCTGGCCTGCCTGGCGCCCACCACCTGCTCGGGACACACGTCACAGGGCAGCAAAAAGAAGGGGATCGGAACATGGGCTGGCCTCTCCAGCCCCCTGGCCTGCCTGGCGCCCACCACCTGCTCGGGACACACGTCACAGGGCAGCAAAAAGAAGGGGATCGGAACATGTTTAAAAACAAGCTCCCCGCCTCTGAGCGCAAAAGGCGCAACACTCATTGTGAAACGTTGACGTGGTTTGGAAATGTGTCACGTGGAAAGTGAGAGCGCCCCATAACCCAGCGGGGATAAGGGTGGAGGTGCCGTCCCAGGGGGGGGCCTGACCTCACGCCGGCCTTTCTCTTTCAATAACTTCTCTTCAAATGATTCACCGACCTCTCACCAGCCACAGCACCCGGTCGGAAACGGCCAGGTTTCCTTCATCAACAGGGCGAGCGGCGAGAATGACACGCCAGAGCCGCCCCCGTGCAGGGCGAGGGGCCGAGCCTGACATTTGTAAACACGGATATTTGTAAACATCGATCAGGAGCTCGGCCAGCTCCCCCCAGGGAGGGACAGCGGGCAACGCCAGGACAACGCCGGGACAACGCCAGCCCCGCGGGCACGCACCTTGGAGATCCCTGAGATGATGATCGTGCTCCTCTTCCGCGGCGACTTCAGCTTCAGCTTCGAAGACTCGCTGAGCTGCCGGATGGCGACCTCGGCCACGGGATCCGAGCCGTTCAACACCAGCAGTTCTGCGGGGGGAGGGGAGCGGTGACGCCTCTGTGGCCCCTCAGGGGTCCCCTGACTCTGAGTGACACTCACTGAAGGGCCCACGGGTGCATTTGTATGTGAGCTGCTCCGCGATCGAGGTGATGGAAGGCATGAGAGCAGGTAGACCAGCGGTTCTCAACCTGTGGGTCACGACCCCTCTGGCCGTCGAACGACCCTTTCACAGGGGTCGCCTAAGACCATCCTGCATATCAGATCTTTACATGATGATTCATAACAGCAGCAACATCACAGTTATGAAGTAGCCACGAAAATAATTTTATGGTTGGGTCACAACATGAAGAACTGTATTTAAAGGGCCAGAAGGTTGAGAACCACTGAAAAGACCTCTAACCTTCCGAGGGCCTGGACCTTTGAGGGGCAGTGCGGTCACTCCCGTCTCTGGCGAGACTGGTGCCCACAGGCTAGTGTCAGGCTGAGGGGCCAGGCATACAAGCAGCCCCTTCCCACGGTCAGTGCCACACGTGGGCGACATCTGGGGACACGCCACACGCCAGGATTCAACTGTCCCCCCGGCCCTGGAGTGGGTACTAAACCCTCGATTGAGAAGCGGGGAAATTTCCAGCAGCCAGGTCAGCAGCGGAGCGCGATGCCCAGTCCCTGTTCTGCTAAAAGAAGATTAAAATGACAAAATGCCACAGGAGCAGGATGTAAAACGGGTGGGAACTTCTGGGCCCAAGGGCCACCTGCAAAATCACTTGGTCTGGCCCTGCCAAGGCAGGAGGGCTGAGTTAATTACACGAATATTATTATAAATATCCAATGACGATTGGCAGAAAAAAGGTTCCCCGTTCCTGATGTAAAAGCAAGTTTCCTCATCTCAGTTTCGGCCGTGGCCTGCAGGCGACAGGTGCTCCATTTCAAAGGCTGTGGTGACAGGACGAGTACAGCAGAACTGCCTGGCCCTGCCCCATGGTGAGGGGCCAGGAGGGCCAGGAGAAGGGGCTGGGGAGGGGCTTCAGGAGAGAGCGGAGCCGTGACTCCCAGTGACTCCAAGGGACAGGATGGGAGTGGGGCTGGGGGACCCTCAGGGCTGCGTCCCGGGAATCACGAAAACTCCCACGGGGACGGAGACCATTTTCGACTCGCCCGGCTGAGGGGTACAGAACCCCTAAGACAGCACCCCTCCGGGGAGACCCACCCCTCCCCCAAGCCCACCTGCTCCTCCTTGCCCCACCCCTGAGCGTGGCAAGATCAGAGACAGACTCGGGAATGGGGAGCGGAGCCCGAAGAAAGCTGCCCACGGCCCCTCCTCCGCCCGCAGGCCCCAGAGCCAAGGGCGTAACGTTTAACTCCATTTAGGTGGTGCTGTGATTTAGAGACAGTCACACGCCTCTCCAAGGTCTTATGGCAGCGGCCCTAAAAATGGGAAACGGGCAGCCAGGCTTCTGGGGGAAGACGACTCCTGCCCAACAGGTTCGTGGGACAGCTGGAGCCAAACCGAAGTTGGCTTTACAGTTACGGTTACGTCGCGAGTCCTACTTCACGACAGTCACATAGCTCGTATGTCGAACCAGAGAAAAAAGAACGCTCAGGAATTTTATAAAGTGAGGCCGGAGCTGGGTTCTACGTTCATTTTGTTACAGCGTCTCCTTAACTACAGCACGGTGCCAACCCTTCCCTGTCTTCGATTTCCCTTTTTCCAGTTCTTAACTTATTACTCAAAACAACTTCCCCAAACTCAGCAAACGAATGCTCCCCTCATCAGGGGCAAGGCTGAGGGAGGAGCCCAGAGAGGCTGAGGGAGGAGCCCAGAGGGGCAGAGGGAGGAGCCAGAGGGGCAGAGGGAGGAGCCAGAAGGGCAGAGGGAGGAGCCAGAGGTACAGAGGGAGGAGCCAGAGGTACAGAGGGAGGAGCCAGAGGGGCAGAGGGAGGAGCTCAGAGGGGCAGGGGGAGGAGCCAGAGGGGCAGGGGGGGGGGGCCCGGGGGGAA
>NW_006284323.1:1579672-1601138 GCF_000327345.1 Myotis davidii
AGGCAGAGGGAGGAGCCCAGAGGGGTGAGGGAGGAGCCAGAGGGGTGAGGGAGGAGCCAGAAGGGCAGAGGGAGGAGCCCAGAGGAGCAGAGGGAGGAGCCCAGAGGGGCAGAGGGAGGAGCCCAGAGGGGCAGAGGGAGGAGCCCAGAGGGGCAGAGGGAGGAGCCAGAGGAGCAGAGGGCCCAGAAGGGCAGAGGGAGGAGCCAGAGGAGCAGAGGGAGGAGCCCAGAGGGGCAGCGGGAGGCCATGGGTGTTACCTGTGTCTGAAGAAGACAAGGTTTTGCTGACGGGAGGGCTGTGGCAGGACATGGCTTGGACGGAGATGTCCTTCTCGATCACCCGCACCTTGACGGGCGTCCGCAGCGGAGACTCTGCAGGGACAAATGCTAGTTACCACACGTCACCTGCACCCGTTACTGGGACGTGAGATCACTCCTCACGTCAACTCGATCTCATGTCATTGGCGAAGGCACGGCCAAACCTCAAGACTGCTTAACGATCTCTTATTCTTTTCTCTTTTTTGGGGGGTGGGGTTACCAAAAAGGGGTGCTGGAAGCTCAGGTTTAAATACAATCTCAGAAATGCTTTCACTGAGGGAGAGTTTCACGTTCTGTTTTGCATTCGAGAACAGAATCCAAAGCAGTCTGCGCTGGGAAGATGGTACCTCAGTATAAGCAGAAACACCATATAAATTAAAATAAATAATCATACAAGTATCTCCCAGGCCGTGGCTGTGGGGACAGGTGCGGAATTCCGCTGCATCTGAAACGACTGCCCATCAAGCCTTCTAACCCACAACCTTAACGTAAGAAACTGCACACTGACCACGCGGACCCAACGTTCCAGAGAGCGTGGTGCCCCCGTGACCGTAACGGAGTTATTACGTTAACTGGCTCTTTCATCCAGCGTCTCAGTCTTAGCTTCGGAACAGACTACAAGGTTGTCATTCATTTGACAAAGTAGGAAGATAATTTTCTAAAAAGAAAAAGCTACACAGAAGTCCTGCCCATCGCCACGATCCCTGTGCCACGGGTTTTAATAACCACACGGGGCCCGGGCCCTCTGCCCTCCTGGACTCAGAGAGACCGTTCCACCCTCTCACCCGAGCTCAGCGGGGACGCCCTCCCGGCGTCGAAGCGAGGCTTGGTTTTCACGGCGGTGACGGTGGTGACCACAGTCCCGCAGGGCAGCACCGTGCGGTCTTTCTCTATCTTGGCCGCAGGAACGGGCGGAGGGGTGTGCCAGGATTTCGCCTCTGCGGGTTCCACGTAACAGAACTGCGGAGAAGGCCGCTGGTGGGTCGTGCGGTCAGTGCCAGGACCACCGCACGGCCCGCTGACCTCCTCTGCACCACGGACGCTCAGTTAGGGTCAGAGTGAGTGACGTTAGTATTAGAATGATCGCAGGCCCCCTGGGGACTGACAGGCCGGTGAGTCCCGTGCTCCCACCCAGCCATGCCGCACACACGATGGGGACAAAGGCTGAGGACAGACAATCCGACAGCCCGTTCTGGGTCAGGCCCTCCTGAAACGGCCTGGGAGGTATTTCACAGCGGACCACTCGGCCAGCTCAGGGGCAGGAAGGCTCCCGGTCAAGCCCAGAAACTTCTCGGATGAGCTTCGTTTCAGGGTCAAGCCAGGGCCAGACTCGGACGGATGAAAACGAAGGTGCTCCTCATCCGAAGTGGGAAGCTGGCCACGTACCTCCGCGGTGACCGAGCCCAGGGCCGCGCCGTCCCCTGAGGGCCCGTAGGTCAGCATGAAGCTCTGTAGCCCGGAAGGCTGCTTCTTGAACAGATCTAAAGGGATGGTCGTCGTCGCCAGCAGAGCTAGAAGACAGGACGCGGCAATGAGCGAGCGCTGTGGATGTTTCCAGAACAGCAGCCCGGCCGGGGTGAGCTGCCACAACCAGGCCGGCTCCTGATCACCACCCTGCTCCCCTGAAAACACGTGACAAATGTCAGGGTCCAGGAAGGACAGAGGGGCTAAGGGATGTGAGGCTTCCGGCAGCGTCTGCACCTGCGCTGCGGTGGGAAACCGCTGCCGGGAAGACGAGCTGCGGGTCAACTGGTAAGAATGAGAACCTGGCGGTGGATTCAAGAACTGTTCACCGTCCATTCAGGAAACTGGTAACTGTCCCAGGGCCGTGTGAGAACAGCCCTATGTGTAACACACCCTAAGGAACTGAGGGCTGAAGGGACCACGATGCATAGAATTGCCCTCAGATGGTCCCCACATTTACCCTCGAGTGTGTGTGCGCGTGTTAGAGAGAGAGCATGCGCACAAACAAGAGTGACCAAGTGTGGGCACAAATACTAAAGGAAACGGGGCAAAGTGGACATATGTGAGTCTGAGTCAGGGGTCCTCAAACTACGGCCCGCAGGCCACATGCAAATACAAATACTGTATTTGTTCCCATTTTGTTTTTTTACTTCAAAATAAGGTATGTGCAGTGTGCATAGGCATTTGTTCATAGTTTTTTTTTAAACTATAGTCCGGCCCTCCAATGGTCTGAGGGACAGTGAACTGGCCCCCCGTTTAAAAAGGTTGAGGACCCCTGGTCTGAGTCAAGGCTCTATGGTTGTTCTTTGTTGTGTTTTTGTGTGTGTTCGTTTTGAGCTTGAAATTTCAGCCCCCCATCCAGCTGCACTGGGATGGAATTCCAATGGAGCCAAGAGGAGTGGGGCCCCCGGGATAAACAGTGGCCCCGAGTGGGCGCCCCTGGCTCTGGGAAGGTCAGCTCTGACCTCGGGGCAGCCCCGTCACCTCAGGACTGCAGGTCAAGCAGCCGCCTGAGTTCCTGCCTGAATTCCTGCTCACGGGCAGGACGGCTACCTCTAATTCTCGGTGATGTCAGCAGATAAGCAAAGGGCTTGGAGGCCCAGCTGGTTAAGACAGGTAAGCCCCTCCCCCTCCGATTTTGGTATGTTTACGGGGATTTTTGAAAATCTAATCAATATTGAAACTACTGAACTATGACAGGCCCACATTCACTCTGGTGATATGGGTGCTGTTTTTTTTTACCTCTAATTCCTGCATCTAAAGCATGTGTTCAATCAAGCTGCTACGGCTCATTCTCCAAGGAAAAGCCAGTGGAAATGCAGAGAGACAGACAGGATGGCGATGCCAGGGGCTGGGGAGGGGGAGGGGAGTCGGTGTTCAATGGGGACTGAGTTTCAGTTTTGCAAGATGAAAGAGTTCTGAGATGGATGGTGGTGATGGTTGCACAACAATGTGAACGCGCTTAATGCCGCTGAGCTGTGCACTAGAACATGATTAAGATGATACATTCTGCAACATGTACTTCATCATAATTTAAAAAAAAATTTTTAAGGTCTGTTGAGGCTAAGAGGGTTGAGAACTGCTTCTCTAAACCAAGAATTGTTAAATAAAAGACTTAGGATATTTGTTAAACAAAAAAAACCAAACAAACCAAAAAAAAACTATTTGAATATGCTCTTTCCCAAAATGTACCTTATTAATAACTGAATGGACTTTCAACCAAACGTCCCCTGGGGAGACCCAGATGGTATAGGGAGGGGCAGGCCTCCTCTGGGTCTCCCGCCCTCCCCAGCTTCCCACAGCCCTGGTCAGGGCACTGGATGGGCTTTCCAGAGGGCAGGGCCTCCGTCCACCTGCTCGCCACCCACCTTCTGAGGACTGCCCATCCTCCGAAATCTGCAGGTGCAACTCCTTCGACTTGGCGTTCAACTCACTGTGCAGAGAAAAAAAGCTGTGAGTCCTTAGTGTTTGAAATAGTACTTTTTTCTGACTATAGGAAGGACTAGTCATCATCAATATTTTAAAAACTGCAAAAGACATAACCAAAAATATAAAGATTATCTACAACCTCACTATCCAGAAATGGCTGCTCTTCATATTTGGTGCCTAGTCTCCTAGAATCATCCAGCATTCTGATGATGATGGACATACCATTTCATATAGGTGCTTGCAAATAGGGTGGCCACATATGGCTTTTGAAAACTTGACATGTGGCCAGTGCACACTGAGGAACTGGATTTAATTTTAATTACCTGAAATTTAAAGAGCCCCACGAGGCCAGGAGTGACCATACCCAAAGGGTAGTGATATAATTGTCTAAACACAAAATATAGAACATAATATACCTCACTGCTTCTTTGTAACCTGTTTGTTTTTTCCACTGAGGATACCATGGACATCTTTCCACGTCAATAACTACAGAACAACAACATGTTTAATGGGTGTCTGTTCCACTGTTTGGCCTTATGAGATTTTACTTAGCTAATTCCTTAATAACCAACACTTAGTAATGAGTTGGTTGCTTTAATATCTCATAATTATAGCCCGGTTGGCCAATCACCTTCAGACACGCATCTCAGCACGACTTAGAAAAACTGTAACTGCCAGCCAAGAGGTACGTGCGTTGGAAAGATTTTCTTTAATTTTTACAAACTGCTGACCTCCAGAATGGTGATTCCAATTCACACTGCACTGGCCACCCTCGCGCTCAGTACTTAGCCACCTGGCAGGCGGGAAACCATCTCTTTTGTGTCACTCTCACTATGGCCGAGGCTAAACATCTTCTCAGATGTTTCCACCTATCTATAGTTCTCGCCTTGTTTTTCTAGTTTGAAAACTTTGTCCACTTTTCCAAAAGGGAGCCATCTTTTCCTTAATGGTTTACAAGAGCTCTTTATGTGAGACAAGGACTATGTTCTTCTTTTACTTTTTGTAACTTGTCCATTAAGCATCAGAAAGTGATCGATTTCTCTATTTTTTGTAGTCAGCCACTTTCCTGAAATATTGATTTTACATCATTATTTCTACCTTATGTCCATTATTATTTCTGGTGGTCTTAACTGCTTTTCCTGAGCAGTCATGTCATGCAATGATATCATCTCCAGGGAATGGTTAGTTCTGCCTCTTTCTTGTCGGCACTCGTATATTGTTCCCTTATCTTATCTAACTGCGCTAACCAGTGCTTCTAGCACCAACAGTGGGCTCTCTCCCTCCACGTTACTGGGACTGCTTCTGGTTTTTATCACTTTCAGTGATTTTCTCTAAAAAATCCTTTTGAAGAAGTGCCCATAAATCTTGTTCTAATGAAGATTTTTAGCATTAGGAGTGGGTATTAAATGCCACTGGATATCGCTGGGGCATAAACAGATCTGCCTTCCAAAAGAATTTATGTCTGACTTGAAGCTGCCTCAGATGCTTCATATGCTTTCACAAATGAGAAATAATTTGTGTGTGCTATGAAATGGTCTCAGGGGCTGGCAGTCTCGCGTAGGCGTCACCATGGGAACCCAGGCCCGCGGGAACCGCTGCACGCACAAGGTGAACTCTTCGTCCCAGGCGAGGTCAGTAGTGTTTTTCGGGAGGACGCTGGAGAGCTTCTGAGCGGGATCGTTCAGCTGAACTTGGCAGCGGAGGTTGGCGGGGCCTGCAATCACACAAAGGCAGGCACCGCCTTTTACTTTTGCTTCTTAACAGCTTTGAGACACTTCTGCATTCAGAGACAGGCTAAGTAAAGTGCCTAAGATCTTGGCTCACCCACTTTCTTCCATTTGTCATTTATAAACTCTCAAGCACCCCACTTCATTTGGGGTTAAAGGTGTTATACCCCCACTGGATATGCCGAGCCCGGACCGACCCCAAGTGCCTGCTCACCCCTCGGTTCTGGCTGCAGGCACAGCTTCGAGGTAAGGGGTGACCTGAATACAACAGAGAGGTGGTCCCCACTGCTGGACCAGACTCACCACTTGGCTACATCTGGGGACAACTTACCATGGGTGTGGTGTGTATACCTGACAACTCCCTGCAAACCTTTTCTGGGTGTGTTTCCAGGTAATGGGACTCCACTACCCAGTGGCTGTTTCTGCTCCGAGGCGCTGCCCGCCCCCGGCATCGAGTCTGAATACACCGTGTGGTCAACAATCACTGGGTTCTACCGGCCCTTCTCCACACGCCTGGCACTGTCAGGTGCTCCACACGCAGCCTCGTTCTAATCAACCTTCACAATCACCGCCCAGGGGAGACGCAGACCCCGAAGGGACCCCAGCCCTGGCCGACCGGGCCCAGGAAGTCCCCTCTTAGTTGCTAAGCCTGGGCCGCAGAGGGCAGCATGCGGGTGCTTTTTCCAAAGCCATCACTACAACCAGCTCTGCAGAGTCCTGGTTGTGAAATGTGGCCCGTCTGCACTTGGAACTGAGAGAAACTCCTCGCAGACAAAGAGAAGTAACCCCAACGTCCTCCGACCAGAGAGAGAAGTCACTCCTATTCTCAGCCAAACTGAATCGCAGGGGAGAGTCGTGTCCTGTCCCGGCTACTACGCACTTGGGGTCTCAGCAGTGATTCAGAACCACCTGGAAGTCATTCCTTCGGGGGTCACTCTTGTCTCCACCCAGACAGCAGCCTCTCTGCACCCAAGGTCCCTGCTGGGCCAAAGCCCTTCTGAGGCACACAGACCACCCCTGGGGCCCCTCCCCGCAGGAAAGCAGACTGGTCAGGGGTGTTTGGCATGCATTTTCAGCTTCGACAGTGGGGGGAAAAGAAAAGTAAGTGTGCCTTTCGGGCTCAAGGGAAAGGGCAAAGCTACAGTTGTGTTCCTTCCTTCCTTCACGTACGGAAAATCCAGGTTGTATTCGCATTATTATTACGGCTTCCAGGGGATCTTCTTCGCTCACGGCAGGATCACACTGCAGACCCACCTGGCGGGAGCCACCGAGAACCCCCAGTCACCCCTCCACTCGGCTCAGCTCGTGCTGTGGGACGCTGGCTTCTGCAGCGGCCAGGCACCTGCCGACACCCGAGCCCGGCACCACGGCACCCACCTGGAGCACTAGGGTGGCTGAGCAGCGAGGCCCGGATGCTCTTCACCAGTAGCTTGAGGTCATGGGCCCGTGGAGGTTTGGGAGGGCAGGGTTCCTGCGGGGCCGGCGAGGTGCGCTGGAGAGTCTGCAGGAAGAGAAGGAGCAGTGGCCGTGGCAGGCAGGGGACAGAGGCGGCAGCGGAGCCAGAACCAGGGTCTGCGCTGTGGTGGTTTCCCCTCTGATGGGAAGGTCGGGTACCCGCGGCCGGAACCATTTCCCTGCTGGGGAGCCTTCTGAACTCCCAGCAGCAGCAACAATGCATTCAGCCAGGGAGGGCTCCCCAGAACCGTGCTGTGGGCGGAGACTGGACCACCATGCGGTCCATGCCTGACCCAGGCCAGGTGCCTAAGAGACAGTGGACGCCTTCTCCAGGCGGCAGGTCACCGGGCCGCCCCCAGCCTGGGCGAGGCAGTGGGTCTGTCCAGTGCTAACTGGTTTTCCCAGGAACCTCAATTCTCGAAGGATGCCGTCCAAGACCTCAGGCTCTGAGTGGACAGTAAAAAATCAAGCTTGGGCTCCTAGAAGGCGGAGGGTCAAGCCTAGTTAGGGTGGGACTATGCTGAGTGGCCCTCTTCCTTCCGTCCCCCCTGGAGCTTTGGAACCCCGTGCCCTGAACTGGAAGCGTCCCCAGAGCGTGGTCATTACTGGCCGGCCAGCACTGGCGCAATCGGGCTCCACCGCGCGGGGTGGAGGAACATCGGGACCACACACAGGTGCTCCGGGAGCGGACCTTGGTCCTGCGGGGCCTCGAGGCCCCCACACCGTGAGCAGGCTCACCTGGACTTCCCGCACGTCCACGGGCCGGGTGCTCAGAACCACCGACGGGGAGGCGGAGCTAACCAGGTACTTCAGAATGTCCTTGAGAGTTTCACATATTGCCTTCACCTCCACGGCCCGGTCCTGCGAGAGAGGAGGGAGTCACCCAATCACTTCATAACCACGCACGCGTGCGGAAGGACGGGTGAACGAACCTGGATCCAGGAGGTCAGATCAGGGCTCATGAGAGATCTGGGGGAGAGGGTCCTTCTCACTGATCTCGGAAGTAAGTCACCATTTTATTTTATTTTATTTTAACCCTCACCTGAGGATATTTTTTCCATTGATTTCCAGAGAGAGTGGAATGAAGGGAAGATGGGGAGAGAGAAAGAAACATCAACAAGAGACACACAGATTGTCTCCCACACGCTCCCCTACCAGGGCTGCATTCAGCAACCAAGGCACATGTCCTTGCCCAGGAATCAAACCCATGACCCTTCAGTCCACGGGCGAATGCTCCAATCCCTGAGCCAAACTGGTAAAATGGTTTAAAAAAAAAAGCCATTGTGCACCATAGAAATGTTAATAATAGAAATGTTAATATCCCTGTGTATACCCTGTCAGTCATTTTCCCCAAACATACAGACATGCGGTTTTCCTTTCCTGCACAACATTGGATGTATTTTTGAAATTAAAAAGTATTCAAGTAAACGGAAAGGCCTGAGAAGAACGCAGACAAGCTTTTAGAAGAAGAACAAAGCTATAGTAGTTAACGCCCAGCTGAACTGTGCCCATGCATTCCAGAATGTTCACAGCACCCCTATTCATAAGAGCCCCAAACTGGAAACTACCTAGGTGCCCAACAACGGCTACATGGACCCATAAACTGTGGGGCAGCCACACAGTGCGTGCTACGGGACAATGAGCACAAACACCACAGAGCCACCCACAACACGGATGAACCTCACAGACACTGTGTCGAGTGGAAGGAGCCACACACAGAAAAGCCCACGCTGGGTGATTCCGTGTCACATAAAAGTAACCGCTTCACAGGACGCATTTCAGTGGCATTCAGTGCATTCGAAGTGTTCGACAACCATCACCTCTGTCTTGTTCCAAAATATTTTCATCCCCGCCCCCCAAAGTAAACCCCTTACCCACAGGCAGTCACCCCTCATCCCCCTCCCCCAACAGGCCCTGCCAACCGCTGCTCTGCTTCCCGTCTGTACGGGCTTGCCTGTTCTGGGCACGGCATAGCGAGGTGATGGGGGGAACGTGGAATCCCACAGCAGTGGCCTCGTATGTCTGGCTTCTTTCACTGAACATGACGTGCTCAGGGTCATGCAAGTTCCAGCAGGTATCACAACCTCACCCTTGTTTATGCCTGAATGACATTCCATTATATGGATGGACCTCATTTTCTTGTCTACTTTTACCTTTTTTTCTTAAATAAATATATTTTTATTGATTTCAGAGAGAAAAGGAGAGAAAGAGAGAGATAGAAACATCAAAGACGAGAGGGAATCCTTGATCAGCTGCCTCTTGCACGCCCCTGCTGGGGATCGAGCCCACAACCTGGGCATGTGCCCTTGACCGAAATCGAACCCAGGATCCTTCAGTCCGCAGGCCGGTGCTCTATCCACTGAGCCAAACCGTTGAGGGCTGTCTACTTTTATCCTTTAACCCCCACAATTTCTCCACACTTTACAGATGAGGAAACCAAGGGAGAAAGATGAGTCTGGGTGCGCGCACGCCAGAGTCCATTACATCTTAGACTCCCAGAGCAGCTGACTTGGGGACCTTTCTTCCATGCCACCCCCTGCCCACATGCCACCTCCTCCATCGGGGCCCAGCAGGACCCAGCGGCGGGGGGCTGGTTGCTCCACAGAACTGCCTCACTGAGAAGTCACACTGCCCACAGATATGAGCAGCATGTGGGGGTCGGGGAAATGTCCAGGGCATGGGGCAGGGTATAAACAGCACGTACAGAATCCCACCATTTGGGTGAGAAAGGAGGAATAAGATCATTTTTGCAAAAAGAAGGGCAGAAAAGATAAAAAACACAGAAACGTGTTACCGCACGCAGAAGAATGGTGGCAGAAGGGAGAGGAACAGGGGACAGACTTCTGAGTATAACGTTTCATGTAACTTTGACTTTAAAACAGCGGTTCTCAACCTGTGGGTCGCGACCCCTTTGGGGGTCGAACGACCCTTTCACAGGGATCGCCTAAGACCATCGGAAAACACATATAGAATTCCATATTGTTTTTGTGATTAATCACTATGCTTTGATTATGTTCAATTTGTAACAATGAAAATACATCCTGCATATTAGATATTTATATGATGATTCATAACAGTAGCAACATTACAGTTATGAAGTAACAACGAAAATAATTTTATGGTTGGGGGTCACCACAACATGAGGAACTGTATTCAAGGGTCGCGGCATTAGGAAGGTTGAGAACCACTGCTTTAAAATCATGTTAATATTTTTCACATTAAAAAATAAATCAACAAAGATGGGGGACAAACCCTAATACTGCATCCGAACAGACACAAATGCAGCTCACGAGACATGAAATGGGTAGGATAACCACACGGAGGGAAAAAAATCAAGTCATTGTTGAACGTGAACTCGGGACCCCTCAGCGGGATGCACTCTGGGACGAGGGCCAGCGGGCGCCCTGAACGTTGGCAGGTGTGAGGCCGGCAGCGGTGCCAGGGGGGCAAGTCACAGAACAAAGGCTGTCGTGTGGGAGGAGGAGGCACAAATATGGAAAGAAGGAGAAAGAGGCCCGGAGCTGGCGGCGAGGGAGACACTGTGCACGCGCCCCTCCTGTAACTGAGCAGCCGGGCACAAATGACGCTTCGTATGCACGCAAGCCCAAAGAACGACCATTCACACTTACCCGTGTTTTTTAAAAAGCAACTGTCCATCTCTAGATTAAGGCAGGACAGTGACTATTATAGACCAACTATTAAAGTCACGTATGTCAGCTGGTGAACAAGAGTCAGAGACAGGGTTATATCACAAGGAAACCCTGCAAAAGCCGCTGCAAAGGAAGAACCCAGTAACCGAAGCCTTTGGTGTAAATGATTTTGCATCATCGTTTCAGCAACTGGACACGGCGACGCCAGCTGACTAGCCTGCCCACTCCCACGCCCGAATTCACTTCTCCAAACAGCCAAGACCCCGGGGAGCAGGGAGGAGGCTGCCTCCAGATTTGGGGTGCATCTTTACAAAAACCGTGGAGAGGAAGAAGGTCATGACCTCGGAGCTGGCTGGGCTCGGCCCGTGCTGTAGGTAAAGCCGTTTCTAGACAGGAGAGCGAATCTGACCGTCAGGTGTGATAGAATGTCATTCCTTCAACAGTGTGCAACCGCAGACGCACATGCGCACCTAAAAACTCCCCCGCCCCCTGACACCCACACGGGGACTCCCCGACCCCATGGCACCCACATGGGGTGGCAGGCAGGCTTCCCGGTTCTTGACAGCTGCCAGGGGATTCCAGGGCAGCCCAGAGCCCGGGGTGAGAAGGGGCATCAAATCCATCACAAGGCACACACGTTCCCAATCCACCGCCGGAGGCACCACAGGGGTGTATGGACTGACCTCCCCCGGGGCTCGGGGCTGGATGGTAATGGCCATCTCCGGCAGGCTGAGGAAGGACCACCGGATCGGAATGTCCTCTCTCTCCTCCTTCATGCGGAGCTCCAGCTTTAGGAGGAAAAAGACAATGGTTATTGGAGAGCTGCTGTCTCCACCAGAGGCCCCACGCACACCTGTGTGTGTGTGTGTGTGTGTGTGTGTGTGCCGATTTCCTTAGGTAAGTGCTTAGCCTCCCGGGCCACCCTGTGCACTTACAGATAGAGATGAGGGTCCCACACTCCCTGTGACTGGCCCCTTCACTATAGGGACCTTGTCCCACCCCCACCAGCACTGTCCTGTGCCTCCACCTGCCACTCAGCAAGGGGCCCTGGGGCTGGTGGCTGAAGGCCCGACGTCACTGGAACTCCGCAGTCCCCTTTAAATTCTCTGTGCTCTGCGTTTCCCTCGTGGGAGTTCACCGAGATGTAAGGGCGGTGTTAAGTGAGGAACCAGGATGCCTGGCCAGCCGCACGCTCACACTGGGTTCCGGTCACCTGCCTCTTGCCTGGGCCACCACAGAACTTCTAACTGGACCCTGGTCTCCCACAATGTCCCGTTCAACCCTCCCCATCCGTGGCAGAAAAATGACCCCCAAAGATGCCCGCACCCCAAGCCTTGGCACCTGTGGAGATGTGACCTTACACGGCAAACGGGACTTTGCGGATGCGATTAGGGCAGCGGTCGGCAAACTGCAGCTGGCGAGCCACATCGCAGTTTGCCGACCCCTGGATTAGGGTGAGAGCCTGCAGGTGTGGAGGTGAGCCTAGGTTATCGTGGCGAGCCCAGAGGAACCATAACAAGGGAAGAGGAAAGCAGAGAGGACCCCAGAGATGTGACTTGAGGGTGGAGGGTGCTGCCAGGAGCCCAGGGATGAGGCTGCCCCTAGAAGCTGGGCACTGCCCTCGGCTGCCAGCCAGCAGGGGGCCGGGCCTTAGTCCTTCCACCGATAGGAGCTGGATTCTGCCCGAGAGAGCAGGAAACAGATTCTCCCCAGGAACTTCCAGAAAGGAAGGCAGTCCGCCAACACCTAGATTTCAGCCTGTGTGGGACGTCAGACCCCCCAGAATGGTAACAGGATACACTTGTGCTGTTTTAAGCTAAGCTGGTGGTCATTTGTTTCTGCAGCCGTAGCAAACTAATACACCGGCCTTCATTTTTCAGCCAGACACAAAAATGTCAGCTCTTCGCGTCTCCATCCTTCTCCCCACCACCTACCAACGGGAAAGAAAGGATGGCCTCAGCCCGTATTTCTGAATACTCAGGACTCTCACCTCACGCGAGCAAAAGGATCAGAAAAATGATGCCCTCCCTTGCAACTCTAGAACGAGTACACTTTCATTTCATTGACATGGGTCCCCGCGTCACCCCCAGCAGGCGGGGTAGGGGGCGGCAGTACGCCCGACTGCTGGTCCCTTTATGCGCCTTTCATCTGAGGAATAAGGGAGGAGCGGGAGGCTTGCTGCCCGAGCATTAATAATTGACGGTCCCTAGCAGCTGCCTCTGCGTGCAGCTAATCCGTGGGCTGCTTTGAAACTGTGCTAAGAGATCGAAGATACAATTGTGTCACTTGCTGCTCAAATGACACCTAAAGCCCATGAGACTACATGTGCTCCATTCGTGTTTGGGGTCCTTGCTGGACTCAGTCCTGAAATGTGTGTCAGATTGTCAGATGTTGTGTGAACCTGTCCCAGGCTTTAAAGTTCATTTCTAGCACGTTGCCCAAAAAACTGGGGGGAGTAGGAGGCATTCACATCTGACAAGTCCATGAGACCAACACTTCACCTCTCCAACTCGAAAAGGGGGGTGTCATTGTGGGGGAGGAGGGGCTAGATTTCAGGAAAAAAGCCATTTCAGTGCCCAGAGAATCTTGTTCTCCCTGCTGACGTAAAACCATGTCTTTGCATGAAAAGTTTATGGAGCATCACCTCCCCGTGTGGTTGAAAATCCTGTAGGACTAGGTGCAGCCCCCGCCCCCCGCAGATTATCAATCAGCCACCAGGACAGGAGAGGAAACACAGGATTGAGTCAGCAGTGACCCCTAAAACAGACCCAGAAATTTATAACTTTTATACACCGCTAACAGGAACGACAGTGAACTTCTGCTGAATGCCAGAGATGCAGCTATGTAACAGTTCAGCTATCCAGACATGTCACCAAGTCTATTGTAATTATTACATATGTCTCTCTATATAACTGTTACATATAATTATGTATAAATCATAAAAGTTATATATGTCTATTATTATTATTATAATAAGGTTTATTACCTTAAAAATAATGGTGATACTCATCTATATATATAAAAACCTAAGCGACCAGCCGGTGGCTATGATGCGCACTGACTACCAGAGGGCAGACGCTCAACACAGGAGCAGAAACTGCATGGAAACATGGAACAGACTGATGAATCTCAGAGGGAAAGGGGAGGGGGAAGAGTGGGGAAAGATTAACCAAAGATCTTATGTGCATACTAGAGACCTGGTGCACGGATTCATGCACGGGTGGGGTCCCTCAGCCTGGCCTGTGGGGATCGGGCTGAAACCAGCTCTCTGACATCCCCCAAGGGGTCCCAGATTACGAGAGTGCAGGCCAGGCGGAGGGACCCCACCGGTGCATGAATCCGTGCACTGGGCCTCTAGTTTAACATAAAAAAGGGGGTCTTTTGAAGCAGACTTTTTCAAAAGGAAGAAGAGGAATGTCCCAGTCCAGCCCCTAAGCCAGTGGTTCTCAACCTTCCTAATGCCGTGACCGTTTACTACAGTTCCTCATGTGGTGGTGACCCCCAATTTCATTGTTACCAATTAAACATAATGAAAGCATAGTGATTAATCACAAAAACAGTATGTAATTATGTATGTGTTTTCCGATGGTCTTAGGCGACCCCTGTGAAAGGGTCGTGACCCACAGGTTGAGAACCACTGGTCTAAGCGGTTTTCCAAGCTGCAGTAGACTTCGGAGGTCCAGCACTGATCTGAGACAGACCCACTCGCCTCACTCACCTGCCATCTACCTGATCCTAACTGTCGGCAGCACCCCCGACTATTCAAGTCCTTGAAGATACCATCCCTCCCATTTCTGATAGATGGGAAACCTCTAAATTCATTATATATACATGTGTGTGTGTATACGTATATGTGTGTGCATATATATATATATATATATACACACAGTACAAGCACGTATATATGTAAGTGTGCATATATAATTTACACATCACAAGCACTTTTTATTTCCTACAGACACAATATGGAAGGTTATTGTTGGGAAATTATTAAATGAAGGACAACTAATAAAAACATGGGTGTGCACAGCCCTGTGACTCCCCACGCTGACTACAGGCTTATGAGAACTGTTTCCCATGACTCGCACAACCCACCCAGCCTCACCTGCAAATGCAGCGGGGCGAGCCGCACGCTGTACTCCTGGCGCCCCGTGTCCTCGGGCGAGGCTGGCCCCGAACTGACCAGGAACTGGATGGCCTTGCCCACCACGCGACAAGACACCACCTGGAGGAGGGACAAGACAACTGTAATGTAACGTTGAGAGAGAGAGAGAGAGAGAGAGAGAGAGAGAGGGAAACCGACCAGCAAGGACAAGAATTCAGAGTTTCAAACTTGGAAAAATATCCAGATCCACATCTTTTCTATTATGTAATAGTCTGAAAACTGTAGAAAATGTTTCAAATCTTTTCTTCCTGATGGATTTCTCAGGAGCTAAACTCTTTCTTGCCCAAATCTAGTTATGTTCTCTCCACACATAAAGATGTTTTTCTTTAAATATCGCTCTGTTCTATTTCTCCACACCCGCTGATTTTAAATTCCCCAGACCATCCCACATCCATACGAGTGAGAGCCATTTGCCATCACCTCTCACTAAAAAACGAGCCTTTGAAAGAAAATAAGCTATAGACGCTACAAGTAAAACACTTAAAAAACATATCCAGGACACAAGAAATTTTTCTTATATAAATAAATGTTAACCTGTCGTGGTTTTCAAAGATGTGGGAATAATTCAAAGAACATATGAAATTTTAAACAGTTATGAAATTATACAGACTTAAAAATAGAATTATCAAATGAGCACGTTTAAGAAGACAAATAATTCCACCAGGAATAACCAGGCCACACTCCTGACATAAACCACAAAGCATTTTAGAGGGATGACTGTGATAGAGGAATATCCAGTTTCTGCCCCAGAATCCCTCTGAGGAAGCAGATCTAGGAGGGACAGTCACCCTTCTGGCAGGACGCCAGGCAAGCCCAGGGTGGGATGCCTCCCAGGCCAGGTGGCAGGTGTGCACGCCTGGGAGGATGGAGGGAGGCTAGCAGGTGACCAGGGGGCCTGGCCACAGCGGGGTCATCAGGCGGCTGAGAGCAAGACAGGACAGATGGACTCCCCCACCTTCCCAAGGGAACTGCTGACCCCACATTGGAGGGTGTCACTTGGGAAGAAAGAGAAAACGTTTTAATCCTCTGGTGGGTTTATTAGGAAGTAGAAAGATTATCAAAATAATTCCCTTCTTGGGGCCTGTTTCACAAAGACGTCCATGGCACAGATCTGGAAGAAAATCTTGCCTATGCCCAACGCCGGCAGAAAGTTGCCCTGCCCTATCTTCACCCTCCCTTGTAAGGCCGCTCTCAGAAGACAAATTCATGTGGATTAGCTACAGTATCTTCATCACGTGATGGCATCTCCCGCGTTCACAAGAGGCTGGAACGGGAAAATGTATAAGAAATGTCGTATTTTCGTTATAAAAATAAACGCTCTGTAAACAATCCTCGCTGGAGGAACATATTTTGATGCCTGAGGCCTCACATGCACAAATGACGGGACAGAGAGCATTCGCTGTCCCCGTCTCAGCAGCCCAGGCCTCGCTCCCGCGAAACGTAAAAAAACAGACAGCTGACTGGCTGATGTCTGTTATTTCTTTGGGATCTTCTCTGCAAAGCTAACCAGAGTTTCCCCAAGAAAACGGACCGTTTTATTAGTGCCCGCCGCAAGCAAGGGAGAGATAGATGGTTTCCTTCGATCCGATTCTATAAGGAGCTTCCTACTGCCCCACCCATTCCTTGAGGCAGAGACAGCTCAGGCGCTCAATTAAAACCAAATAAACACACACAAAAAAACAGAAACAGGTGAGTTTAAAAGGCGCTAACACTTCTGCACGTAAGACTCCGAAGACCACAACTACCACTGAAGTCACAGCAAGGAGGTGAGGGCTTCACTGAAAGCGAGACACCTCCAGGTCCGAGTGGCTCCCCGCAGAGACCCTCTGAGGGTCCCAGCCCGCTGGCTTCCAACTCTGCATAAACCCAAGCCCCACAGACCAGAGGTTTCCTGGCCTCCCTTCAGCGTTCAGCTGCAAACACGAATTAAAACCACCATCCGATCCTGCCTCCACATGCCACGATGGCCACACAAAATGCTACCACTGTTCCCAGGAGGCCGTTGGAGGGGCACCGGTCGGGGCCCCACCCTATCCAGGCCAGCCTCTGCCCTGGCCACCCTGAGAATAATAATGGCCCATTTGTCAAATGCACAGGCACAAAATGGAAAGGAGCTTTTAAAAATAAGTAATCTTCTTATTTTTATCCACAATGGGGATTAAATTAAATGCCCTCAACCCAGGAGAACAGCGGCAAGGCCTTGCCACCCCAGGGTGTCCCCCCCTTAGACTACCAGACAGCAGGACCACCTGGTACAAGACCCCACCTAAGGGGACAGAACGTCCAAGATTGACAGCGACCGATATACCGATGAACAGTCAGAGGCCCTGGTCTTTATTTATTTATCTTTATTGTTGAAAGTATTGCAGCTGTCCCCTTTGTGTTCTTTTTCCCCACTGCCCCTGCTCCCCCCCCCCCCCGCCCCTCCCAGGCCTTCACCACACCATTGTCTTTGTCCATGGGCTATGCATATATGCCTATAAGACCCCTCCCCCATCCATTATCCCCCTACCCCCACCTTTCCTCTGAAATTCGTCAGTAGAGACCCTGATCTCGACCCCAGAGCTTCTCCACCACAAATACACCATGTCTGTGGGGATGCCTCCGTTAGGTCCTCAGGTAGTTCCCCACGGACAGGACGTGGAGCTGTTACACAGCGTGGTGCTTGGGGTTCCCTCGGGAGCAGTCTGAGAGCGATGCTGGACCTTCTGAGTTACATGGAGACAGACACTCCTCAGCACTGCGGAGACCGAGTGCCTCTCTGAGAATAGAAGTGAACCCGGGGCCCAGAGCAGGCCTCCACGGGGCCAAGGGCACAGGAAGGAGCGCCCCGAACCCACTGCTTCCTTCCCGAGGTATTTCCTCCCAAAGTAAGCAAAGAACTCCTCCATCACATAAACCATTTCAAAGTCAAGCAACGGAGGCTGAGCTGTGTGTTCCAGACAAATCCCCTCGCCCTGCGCGGCCAAGAGCGTTTAATGGAGGGCGGGCGGCACGTGGTGAGGGCCCGAAGGTGCTCAAGGAGCATGTTGACATAAAAAACCCAAATCTGCAGCCCTCGCGGTGTGGCTCAGCTGGGTGGGCATCATCCCATGCCCCAAAGGTCGCTGGTTCAATTCCCGATCAGGGAACATACCCAGGTTACGGGTTCGGTCCCCAGTGGGGGCCTGTGCAGGAGGCAGCCAATTGATGTTTCTCTTACGTTGATGTTTCTCTCAATCGAACCCCTCCCTTCCTCTCTCTCTCTAAAAAATCAATTAAAAAATGTAAAAAACAAACATCCAAACCTGCAGAGAATTTGTATAAAAATGTATGTGAGCCAAACACAGGATACACCTGGAAGCAAGATCTCAACAGACTGGGAAGACGCTTCCGAGAAGGGAGGTTGCCGCTTCTTTTCTGCCTTTGGAATCAGGGAGGGAACGGAAGGAGGATTACTCGGAGGTGGGAAAAGCAAGGCGGGATGGGATTACCGGAGAGTTAAGGCTGTTGCTCTCTTGAGGGTGGTCATGCGTTAGAAGCGGGGTCCTGACAGGGCGCATTTCAAAGGTGTGTTAACCTAGGTACACAGAAACCACGGACACGGCTGGCTTAGGCAAAGGAAAGCCTTTTAGGAAAGAAGCTCTATGCCAGGGGTGTGACTGCCCACCATGACCTGCCCAGTGAGGAGTTTGCAATCAGGTCATCTGTGAGGTTACTTTCTGAAGAACCTTTTTTCTTTCTTTCCCACAAGCACCTGGTCTGACAAGTGAAGGTCAAGGCATTCATGGTCCACCCCCAGGTTCAAGAGAGAAGGCAGCTGACAGAGCACTGTCAGGATGTGGAAGTGAGCATATTTCATCACGACCTGCAGGACAGAATCCAGCTCGAAGACCTTAAACGCTCACGTACCTCTACAAATAGGACTTGTCCCTCAGATACTCACAGACCTACACAAATGGGTCTTACCCCTTGAATACTCACATGCCTCTACCAAGAGGTCCTGTTCCTTAAATTACTCACATGCCTCTACAAATCACTCGAGGGCCATACGAAATTATCAACTAAAAACAAATAGGTCTGACCCCTTGAATACTCACAGACCTACACAAATAGGTCTTGTCTGGAAACAGTGTTCCTTTGTTCAGAGCAGGGCCGAAGAGTCTCAGGCCTGCCACTCCCAAGTCGGGCTGTTGCTCACACCCAGAAAGTCCCCTAATGTCCTCACACCCCCTGCACTCTCTCCACTTTCCCTTTCAATCGGGCCTCTGGTCCAGCTGCCTCCGCTCCTTTGCCTGGAACACTCTGGAAAACTGGAAACAATTTCATTACTTCGGTCTCCAAAAGAACTAGGAACACAGCCGAGAGAGAGAAAACCGTATCCAAAAAGGTTTATGTCACTGAATATTTTTCACTTGAATCATCCTTGGTAGCATCCTGAGAAGAGGACGCCAAGATAACACGGATGAAAGATCCTTCAGTGATCGCCCTGATTCCCCACCAGATCTCGTCCCGACTTTGCAATCTCGGCTCCGAGGTTCCCAGGGACAGGGCGGATCTGGTACAACATACTCAGTTTTAAAAGTAAAAGCCATGAGCCGCCTGTGCCGCCTGCTGAAGCCAGCGCTTCTGTGTGGTGCTCTTGCCGTGCCCGGTGTGGCCAGCACCATGTGCGCCTCCCGTGACGACTGGCGCTGTGCTCAGTCAATGCACGAGTTCTCAGCCAAGGACATCGACGGGGCATGGTTAACCTGGACAAGTACCGGGGCTTCGTTGCCTGGGACAATCCGGGCTCTGACACCCTGCCCCCCGCCGCAGTCTCCATCCCTTCTCTTGTTGGGATATTTTACAACGAACAAGGAGGCTTCCCGTAACACTACGCTTCCAGGAGGCATTCTCACTACGTAACACGGTTTACTGTGCACTTTCTTCAGCTTCAAAACAGGTGAACATGAAGTTCTCCTTCATCGACTCTGTATAAAGAAACACACGCGAGACATTTCCCTTAAGATGAAGGGCAAGGACTTGGGTCTTTTTCCGGCCGGGTCTGGGCCGGGTCACTCTGCCACACCCACCCTCATGCCCAAGCTCTGTGTTCAACAGCCCGTGGGTGCTCTCACCCTGTCTTCTCCAGGTGAGGTCAGGCTCTATCCGACGGCTACTGAGCTCAGGATTCTGAACACTGTCACCCAAACAGACGGCCCCACCAGGAGTAATCTCTACCTGCCCCTGGAAAGACCCAGTTCAACATTTCAGAACCTTAGCATTTTAGCATAAATGCCAGGTTAATGGAGTACCTGGAATTTCAAGTCATACAAAGCAGCAACAACAACAAAAAAAGGTCAGCCACGCATCTTCTTTGCAACTACAGCAGAGGTGGGGGACCTTTCTCCTGCCAGGGGCCATTTGGATATTTATAACATCACTCGAGGGCCATACGAAATTATCAACTAAAAAATTAGCCTGCTATATTTGGTCAAACGTTTAATTCACTCACCCCTAATGTCTACGCAGGGCCAGACCAAATGATTTCTCGGGCCTTACCTACGAAGGGCCAAATGATTTCTCGGGCCTTATATGGCCCGCGGGCCAGATGTTCCCCCACCCCTGAACTACAGAGACAAACACGAACAACTTTGAACCTGGCTATCTTTGCAAACCAAGGGCCCCATGAGGCCTGGAAAGAGCAGAGGGGACTCCAGAAGCCTGCGGAGTATGTTTCAGTATGTAAATGTGTAACAGGCAGGCTTAGTGAGAACACCATGTGCTCACAGTACATGATACACACACCCAGTGCCAGCAGTGGGGTTCCCCAGCATTCAATGCGGACCGGTTCTGGGGGAAATCCCGGGCCACGGCCCAATCCTGTGTCGCTCTGGCTTTATGGAAGCAAAGGCTGGTTAGTGCCTTTCAGTCCTTTCCTTATCTTCGTTGTTTCTTTTCTGGTGAGAGTGGGAGTGAGGGCTTCAGGGAAACAACACTAAAAAATGCAAAAAGAACAGTCCCGGTGCGCTGTGTGCGACCTGCAGGGGTCGGAGCTCATTTCTGGGGGCCGACGGGGGTTCAAACCCAGCCTCTGCTCCTGGGTAGCTCCCGGCGACCTTGGCCAAGTGACTCAGCCTCCCTGCCTTGCTTTCCTCCTCTGAACAGTGGGCATGACACTTGCTGGGCGGAGGTGTTGAGCGCAGTATGAATGAGCACGCGCCCAGCGCCCAGGGCTGGTCACACCCGATAGCATCAGCATCACGAGTGACGACAGGGCAGGCGTCGTGCCGGGGGTGCACAGGCTGGCGCCCTCACCTTCCTGCAGGGAGGGGTTCCCACGTGCAGACAGCACCTGCGGCTGAGGAGAGAAGGAAGCACCCAAAACAAGCCCCGTCCAACCAGTGTCTCCCGGCTCACGGCCACGCCCCATGCTGGGTGGGTGATGACAGGATCTCACACTCTAACCCACAGCTGCTCATTAATTAGAAGCCTCTATTTGTTTACAAACAGCCTGGAAATCAAAGCTAAGGAATGCTTTTCACCGGGCACCTGGCCTCACACCAAGAAAGCCAACAACCCTGCCGGGCTCGAAAGGTTGCTCCCGCATGCTCACCGGCCAGCTTTCCTAACACCGGCCGCGTTCAGAGACACGTAGCCTGCGCCCAGCACAAGAGAGGTAAGTGCACGGCTGGCTCAGCGAAGTGCCTGCCACAGCGCAAACCCCCGGACGCCGATCCCCGCGCAGGCATCTCATCTCCCCGTGGGCTCGTGGGCCCCGCGCCCGCACGGAGCCGC
>NW_006284323.1:1601206-1606368 GCF_000327345.1 Myotis davidii
GTAGGCCACTCAATATCGCAACAGAGGAGGCCTTTTCTGGGTCACGCATTCTAGAGCGAGCCTCTCCCCGGGCGTGAGGAATGAGAAGGTAGGTGGAAGCGCGCTGCTCTGGGTAAGAGCGTGACCACAGTCGGGGAGAAGAGAAGAGTCCTGGGTGCTTGTCAGCCTGGCAGGAGGAGGCAGAGGGGGTCCTGGGGGGGGGAGGGGCGTGTGCAGGTGATGGCTCCCAGCAGCGCCCCACAGGGAGGGGTCCCTCTCCACGGGCCTGGGCGGAGTGTGTGCCTGCGTGAGAAGATGCCCCACCTGCCAGGCAAGCTCAGGCCCCGCAGGGAGACTTCCCTAGGGAAAGGCCACAAGCTCTGCAGGGCCGCGGCCTGTGGTAAACAAACAGCTGGTCTCTGACCCCAGTTCCTGGCACCCGGCTCCTAAAACCCCCGGAACCTCCCGAGTGACAAGGTGTGTTTTGGTGCTGGTGGCTGGGGCCCCTACACAGCTTCAGGAGAGGGCTGGTCACCAGCAAGACGGAACCAGGACCACGGGGCTGATACCGCCAGCCTCCTCCCAGCCTCCCGGAGGGGAGAGGGGCCGGAGGTTGGATTCAATCACCAACAGCCAGTGATGTCATCAGTCCTGCCCACGCCATGGAACCTCCATCAGCGCCCCTCCACAAGGGGTGCAGGGAGCTGTGGGTCGGGGGTGCGGGGAGGGCGGTGCACGCAGAGAGAGGTGGGAGCCTGCGCCCCTCCCCTCACCTGGCCCCGCGTATCTCTGCCCTCGGCGCTTCCCGAGCCGCGTCCTGTATTACAAACTGGATTCTGTGAGCTGTTCCAGCAAATTATCGGACCTGAGGAGAAGTGGGATCCCCTAACTTTACAGCCGATCGGTCAGAGTATGGGGGCCCCTGATTTGGGACTGGCGTCTGACGTGAACACAGACTTGTGGGGCACTAGTCAGTGCTGAAATGGAACTGAACTGTTGCGCACCCAGCTGGCGTCCAGAACGCTGGAGAGGTGGTCGCTGGGTAGAAGGAAAACCCCACACTGAAGGGTACACAGTTCAGGCAGCCCCGACCTGGCCAAGGCTGCGGGTGTGGGCTCCGCACCTCTCACGGGTCCTGCAAGGGGACCCCAACCGCTCTCAGCGAGACCCCGTCTCTGTGCAGGACACTGAGGTGGGTTTGCTGATGAGCCAGATATTTGCAAAGGCCTTGAGGGTCTTTAGGGGGCCACAGGAGAAAGTCCAAGCACAGGGCACCCAGAGAGCAGGGCGGGCCAGGTTCTGTTCCTGAGGGGCCCGCAGGGAGACTCAAGACCAAACACAAGTCAGGAAGATGCTCCGAAGGCTGACCAGAGCCCCCCCCCCGCTCTCGGCTAAGTGACCAAAGATGCGACTACACACCAGACCCCCAGGCCCAGGCAGGCTTGTCTCTATCATTAGCTCCAAAGCCATCCACAGGTCCATGTCGGGGCCGAGTCAGAGAGACGAGAAAGATACAGCCTGACACTGTTGGGGAAACCTAGGAGGGGCGGGCCGTGTCCGTGAAATCACACCTGTATTTCTTTCGTAACATGTGCTTGTGGGCTTCGGGGTCTGCTGGTCTTTTTCCTTCTCAAGAAGGATGCTGAGCAGAGAGAACACGACGATGCGGACACAGGGTCCATCTAAGTGGGGGGAGGGTCACGTGCGTAGGTCAGATCCTAAAAGGAGAAGGACAGCCCGCTGGCGCCCTGCCCCACAGGCTGCTGGGAAACACCCGCTCCTGGGTGCTCCCCTCCACTTAATGCACAGATTAAGGAACCTCCCACCGGAGACGCATTACAGGAGAAAGTCCGTTTAGTCTGGCTCGATCCCTTTGCAAAAGGACGCCCTGACATGCGCCCAGCTCAGCCACGCTGCTCCTCCAAGAGTGGCAAAGGGCGTGTGCAGGAGCCACGCACCCAGCGAGTCCACGCCCAGCTTCCCAGGAGCCAGGCCGATCCTGCAGGGCGTCCACAGGACCCGGGCTGCCAAGCGTTACTGCGACGCACGACACCACCAGACCCACTTTCCCACACTGTGCAGGGCCCCGGGCGCCTGTCACCCAACCGCTGGCCAGCCTGTCCGATGGGGACAGCACTAGCCGCAGCACGAGGCAATGACAAGGGCTCAATTCCCTGCGTGGCCACGAACATAATCGTCAAGAACATGAAGATAATTGTGAAGCAAAACAGGACCGTGTGCGCACTCTTCCGTCTGCCTGCGGTCGGCAGGGAGCCCCCAGGGACCCTGTGGACAGCGGTCAGCGGTCCCAGCCCAGGGAGCCGAGGCACAGACTTTAATACAGTTACAGCACTGCTGACAAACGAACTTTCACCATCCACTTCCCCTGGCACCAGAGCCAGACCTTTGACAATGCCCGATGGCTGCTCCCGGCCTGCTCCTCCCTGCACCTGCGGGCCAGCCCGGATGCTCTGCTCCTCTCTTAGCTGGGACAGTGACAGAGGACAGCAAACAGAACTGCCCACCACAAAGGGTCCGGCCCCGACATGCCTGTAATAGTGAGGGCGCTCGTGCACCGTGCACCGGAGGGCACTGCCCACACCGGGGCCTCCGGGAGGCCAGGCCTGCGGGGGGTCTACGCCTCTGTGCCCGCCTGTGACCCTGGTTCACCCGGCCCCTCCCAGCGCTGTGGGCCATGCCGGACTCAGCAGCCTGCGTTGTTGCCGCCGGTTTCCTCCTGTCACCCCAAAACCTTCCAGAGGCTCCCCACACTGGCTCCAGGATTGTACCGCCTGTGTGAGTGTCGTGGCCAGGGGAGGGGAAGGCGCTCTCCTGTGCTGCGGGCAGAGCCGGCTGCAATAGCACTTTGCGGACCAGTTCTGGAAAACTCCGTGTACCCACAGCTTGACCCCCCCCCTCAGTCCCACGCTTGGCTGAGGGTTAGGACCCTGCGCACAGTCAGGCTCATGCAGCTGCTGCCCTTGTGACAAAGAGAGAACCGCCGAAGGCCCCGTCGGCAGAGGACGGAGGAGGAAGCTGCGGGCAGTGTATTGAAGCCAATGAACAGAGCTACATAAGTCCACCCAGATGCCTCCCAGAACTGCCGCGCCCTCTACAGAGAACGCTGGCTGTAAAGCTGCACACACAGCGGTGAATGTTCTTCACAAATGCACGAACAACACTCCAGCTGAGACGGGGGAGGTACACGCGGGCGGGCGGGCGTCCGGGGCCAGCAACGCTCTGCCTGTCGGCCTGGGGTCACAAAAGGTGTCCCTCCCCCCAGCTGCCGCGTGGCACACTTTTAAGTGGATGTGGTTCTTTGGGATGTTTTACAGGCACTTTGCGTTTTAAAAAAATCAATAAAATTATTTATGGTATTTGACGAGTCTAACACGTCACTTCAGCTTGTGAGGGGTTAGCAACTGTAAAATGAACTCTCCATACTATCTAAATGGCTCAAATCTATATATCATATTGCAGAATACATACATATGTACACATACACATATAAGTTCACATACCATATAATTCACCCACTTAAACTGTAGAATTAAATGTTTTTAAAATACACTTTCCAGAGTTGTATGCCTAGCATCACCGATGGAACATTTTCATCACCCCCAACGGAAACCCCATACCCACAGCGGTCACCACCATTTCCCCACCTGGCCCTGGCGACCACTGGTCTACTTTCTGTCTCTACTGATTGCTCTATCCTGGACACTTCCTACAGAAGGAATCCTGCAATAAGTGATCTTTTGTGTCTGGCTTCTTTCACTGAGCATAACGTCTTCAAGGCTCACGCGTTGCGGCATGTCAGAGATTCATTCCTTTAAAGGCTGCACAATATCCTATTGTATGGCTATACCACGTTTTATGTCTCCATCCACCAGCTGATGAGCAGATGTTCTTCGTGTAAGGCGTCCACATTTTCAAATAATTCTCAGACAGAATAAACTAACTACCCCCATCAGCTTTAGATTAGAGGCCCTTCACAGGGGACCGCACCCAGCTCACCTTCTCCTGGGCCGACCGGGCCGCACTGGAGACTTGCTGCACCGCCAGCTCCAGGGGCGGCTGCTGCGGGTCCTCCTCGAAGGACAGGGACAGCGGGCCCTGGAAGAGAGAAGCGCAGTGAGGAGACGCGTGCAGAGCGGCGATGCCTGCTTTTTAGAGGAAGCCAGGCTTCTGCTAGAACAGCTCTGCACATCCAAGAAAACCTAACAGGGCTCCTTTCAGTTAACCTGGGCTTCTAAGCGGCAGCAAAGGCCAATGATCAGCCAGTGCACGCACCTGTGCATGCACCTGTGTGCCAGCTCAGGCTGGCTCCCGCCCAGGGGCAGGTTCAGTTATGGGACAAGGATGGGAAGCAGAGACGCCCAGGAACAAGGACAAATCTAATGATGAAGACGGTGAAGGGCGTCCTGAGTGCTCAGGCTCACAGTGTAAGGAAACGCAGGCTCTGCAGGGTGGGGGTGCCCACGCTGGCCTGTGGGTCTGCGGCTCTAACACAGCGTCTGGCCACACACAGCGGGTGCCAGGGCTGTGTCCTCCCTTCCTCTGGCGAGAGCCCTGTTTGTAGAGAGCTCCTTCTTCCTGGTCCCTGGCATTGCACCTAAGGTGCCCCCTTCTCTTTTCCCACCGCCCAAGGGTGGGTGGGCAGGAACTCCTGGGGCGGCCACCTCTCCCTGGAATTTGGGATGCCTTGGCTGGCAATGAGCCAGGCTGGTGGCTGTGCCTTGCAGACCTCAAGCTGCCAGCTCCTGCCCCCAGGGCTCCCGGCTGAACCCAGCCTTCAGCTCTGTGCACCTTTTGCACCCCTCCAGTAAACTCCCCGGGGCTTGTCAGCCTATGTCCATTTAGGTTCTTGCAATTAAAACTCTGCCCGTGTGAGATGTGCCATTCAATTGATATGGCCCCCAAGGCAACAAGACTGATGTTTTATGAAAGAACAAACCAGGGCTTGTCCTTTTTAAAATAAATTCTCTCGAGCCCAGTCGGTGTGGTTCCGTGGCTGAGTGTCAACCCATGAACCAAGAGGTCGCAGGTTCAATTCCCGGTCAGGGCACATGCCCGGGTTGCGGACTCGATCCCCAGTAGGGGGCGTGCAGGAGGCAGCTGATCAGTGATTCTCTCTGATCATTGATGTTTCTCTCTCTCTCTCCCTCTTCCTCTCTGAAATG
>NW_006284323.1:1606777-1610179 GCF_000327345.1 Myotis davidii
CCCTCTGCTGTCTACACTGCTGGCTCCTTTTTAAGGCCGGTTCTCCCCATGGTGCAGAGGGAGCTGCCTGTCACCATCTCTGTGGTTTGAATCTGGGGAGCGGAAGACCAGCTTTCCTTTGCTCTCTCTTAAGATCAAAGAAGAACCTTCTCTCCCGCAGATGAGTCAAAATTTCGGGGATTTATTTCTGTGATCAAAAGACAAAGCATTATTGGCCTGGCCAGTGTGGCTCAGCTGTTGAGTTTCCACCCAGGAACCAAGAGGTCGCAGGTTCAATTCCCGGTCAGGGCACATGCCCGGGTTGCGGACTCGCTTCCCAGTATGGGGTGTGCAGGAGGCAACCAATCAATGATACTCTCATCATCGATGTTTCTCTCTATTCCCCTTCCTTCCTCCCTCTTTAAAAAAAAAAAAAGTCAATAAGAAATATTTTAAAATAATAATAAATAAAATAAATTATCTCGAGAGGCCAAACACTTATGCCAACAACACAATCTGGCATGAAACTCTTCCTAAACTGCTTCCTGACTGACGTGTATCGTAGCCAAGGAAGCTCTGACTGGCTGCAAGAGAAACTTCCACCCCACAGCTCCCCTCCACTTTCCATCTACCTCAGAGACTCTCTGTGTGGTGAGCTGGTTCCAGCTACAAGACACAATCGGGGTGGGGAAACGAAGTTCTGCAAAGGACGCCCAAGCTCTGCTGGCAGGCACTGCCCACACGAGCGGGCCATGTCCTCGTCGGGGGCTACTTCTTAAGAATCCCCCCAGGACGCAAAGGAAAGCTAACGGGCACAGAACACTTCCAATTCCATGCTTCTAACCTCGCCCTGTTTCAGCAACACCGATCTCACCCCCCAAAAATCACGGGAGGAGAACGAAACCTACTCCCCAAGAGCGATGAAGTCACAGTCTCGGGCTGCTTGGCGGACGCCCTCCAGGCCGTGCTTGTTTTGGTGTGGCCGGCTGGCCAGGGGGCAGCCATGAGCCTGGGGATGACCTGGGTCCGAGGACGGGGTCGTCCGGCTGAGAGAAGAGCCTCCAGCACGGAGCGCAGTGCCAGGCAGGGAAGCCACCCGTCAGCAGGAGTGGTGACAGCTGCCAGACAGCTCGAGGGAAACAATGCACCTTCTATCCCAGTGAGCAGCCTGGACGCAGGCTCCTGCCCTGGGCATCAGGGGGCGCCGTCCACAGCCTCTTACCTATGGCAGGCCCCTCATGGATTAAAACCCTGGAAAGATCCCACCAGGAAAGTTCATGTCAAAGGTGGTCTCACCAAGGACAGGAATTAAGTTAAAACAAGGTCACAGGTTCCCTTTCCCTTCCCGACTGCCTGCTCCTCGAGCTTCAGGAAGGCAAGCGTGGGTCCGACACCCAACCGCGAACGGCCACACGTCCCGTACTGTCCGTGAGCAGACAGCCCCAGTGCAGGTGCTACCCCGCCTAGGCCAGAGCCAGACTTTACGTCCACCTGGGAATTGCCGGGGAATCACTGAACAAGGAAAGCCACGAGGGGCCGAGCCCTGCCAACATCTGCACCCACTGCAGACCCTGCGCATTTCAAGCGGTGTGGACCGCTGCACGAACACCAGTGGACGGGAACAGGACGTCCCAAACAGCCCCAGACACAGGAGCAAACTTAGCAGGGGACAAGGGTGGCACCCCAGATCACTGGGTAAAGACGGATTCTCTCTTTAATAATCAGGATGTGGGAGGAGCCCCCGATGGAACCCCAACACTAGCACATGGACCTGACTGCATTCATTACCAATGAATATCATAACCCCCGAAGGGGCGGGGAAACAGCTCTAACCTAAGACACTTTGGGAAACAATGCCCTGACCGCAGATAAATGCCATAACCTCAGCAGTAAATGTGTGTCTCGCAGGGGTGCAGGTTGGCAATTCAGAAACTACTCTAGGTGGATGCCAGAACTGACCAGGTAAATAAATATGTTCCAGACAACGAGTACCCGAGGCCTCCCTCCTGGAGAAGGAAGTTAAAAACACGGAAAGGGGAAGATAAAATGAACGCTGTGCTGTTGACCCGGAGGCCAGGGGATCCGTATAAAGTCATGGTTTTGAAGATACAGACCGAAAGAGGAATGCAGACATGTGCGTGAGTGTGTTGGTGTACACACATACATTTCCTAGCTCTGTCCGCTAAAAAAGTCTAGAAGCAATGAGACCCCGGCAGTAATGACCCCGGATCTTGGTTCCTAAACACTCCTCCAAAAGCAGGAATCGGGGCTGCCTGGAGAAGGGGCTGAATCCAGGGCCGGAAGAGGGAAAACACAAGATGAGTCTAGGAAAAAAACATCTGTGGAGCCATGAAGGAAGGAAGTGCTAAATATACACACACACATATCTTTCTGTCTTGATGGCAGAACACAAAGGCGACTACTAACAGGGCTGCCCGTGGCCGAACAACAGTCAATGAAACAACACAGCCAACAGCGACAGTGTTGGATTATAATGCACAGAATAAAATAAATCACCGTGAGTCCACCCTGATGGAAATAACCAACTAAATATATGGATGGAGGAGAAGCGGCAGCCCTTTCTTGCAGTGGAATTCCAATGAATAAATGTAGGAGAGATGAAAACAAAAAAAACCATCATTAAGCAAACTCCCCAGAAGTAACTGTTGCAGACCCGTCACACAGAGGGATGCCGGAGTCCGCGAGCAAAGTGTGAGGGGTAACAGGATGTGTACAGTCTCAGAGTATCTCCACGAGATGTTTAACCTCAGAGGGAATGATATAAGAGGGGCCATAAGATAGAAGACAAATCACCTTTACCAAGGGATCAAGGCCCAAGTCCCCAGCAGTAAGTTACAATGACATCACGAACCCTGTGCTTCAGTATATAGAAAGGGGAACATACTTCTGCAGTTTGTATAACCTCAGTCCAATCATCTAAAAACACCAAATTTGAGGGACCTTTGGCAAAAGAATAATCAATGTCCTTCAGACTTATCAAGGATGTGAAAAACAAAGAAAGAATACGAAACTGTTCAAGACTGCGGGAGACTAAGGAGAAGCAACAACTTAATGCCATGTGGGCCTGGATGGGACCCTGGAACGAGAGAGGATCCGGGTGGAAAAGCTGTGAAATTCATATAAGGGCTTCAGTGGTTAGAGACCATTGCCAATGTCAATGTCTTATACTGTTCACAACGTTAATATCATTGTACCGTGAATTACAGTAACATGGTGCCACTGTTAATGTCTTTATACTGTTTACGTTAATATCATTGTACCGTGAATTACAGTAACTTGGTGCCAATGTTAACTTCTATCCTGTTACAATGTTAACATCATTGTACCATGAGTTTATAGTAACATTGTGCCAATGTTAAATTTTCTGTCCTGTTACAATGTTAATAGCATTTTACTATACAT
>NW_006284323.1:1610284-1615064 GCF_000327345.1 Myotis davidii
TTTTCTGTAAATCTAAGAGCAATTTAAAAGATCATGTTTTTTAAAAAAAGACTTTACAAGAAGGCAGCCTGCCTTTACTGACGCTATTTACTACATGCCTCATGACGATCTCGTCTCATCCAGAGTGAATTCTCTTTTTCAGATTGAACCCAAACCTCCCTCTTCTCCAAATGAAGCACAGAGAGGCCAGGATGTGCCCCAGGTCACACTGCCCCAGAGCTTTCAGCCTGAGCAGTGAGCACAGTTCTTCCAAGCGGCTCAAGAAGTCCCCTCCCAACTCAGCAGCCCACGATGGGAGTCAAGTTAGCTTTGGCTGCATTTTAGTTAACGCTACACCCACTCTTCCTTCCTCTGAGCCCTGGTCAGGTTGGGAGAATGGGTGAGTGCAGGGAACAACCTGAACTGGCGCCTACTCCTGGGTTTCACGCGGACAATTTGCAAAGTCATCAGCGAGCCTCCTTTAATGTTGATTCTTTAGAAGTGAAAAACAAAGCACATTAAACAGCTTGTGTTGCCCAGGTTTGGCTGGCTCCCAGCAGGGAAGGCCTGTGTCCAGATGGGGGGATGCTCATGGCCACTGTTTCTCCCCGACCGGCCGGCGACAAGTTTCTAACAGGCCCTGCCATTCATCCCACCCCCCACACCCCCTGCTGTGCGCCAGCCTTGTGCTGGGCGCCGGGTGGGCTGTGCCTGGGCAGACAGGGCTCCGGACTAGCTTACAATTCCATGAGACACCAGTGAGCACCAGGTGCCACTGCTATTTGGGACAAGCACAGGCTGCTGGGGTGGGGGTAGGGCAGCAACCTGGCAAATGGGAGGATAGGGGTCTTCTGAAAGCTTTATAGAAGCTAAAGAAGAAAAAGGTTAAGTATTTGAGACAAAGGGAATATGTTCACGGAACAGAAAGGAGACTGGTTTGGGGTGGAGGGTGCAGGCAGTGGCCCGGTCAGGCCCCTTATCCAAGGTTGCTTTCACATCCTTGCCAACTGACCTCTTCCAGCGTGGCCTCTGTCGCTGGCCTGGCGTTTGGATTTTTGTGATCACCACTCGGAGCTCATTATGTAATAGGGAAACTCTGACGTCTTATCACTGTTTCCTTTTTAAATTGCTGAAGCTCATCTACAAGTTAGAGCTACTCGTAACACGCTCTAGGTTCACACAGCATCTTTCCTGTTTTCTTCGGAAAACCACAGATTGTCCCACAACCTTGGTCACCTGCACCTAGAACATCCCTCTGGAAAAAACCCTGGGGCAAAGGACCAGAGAAACCAACAGCTTCAGGGTGGCCCACGGCTGGACAAGTCCAAAAGGCGGCCCCCACTCTGGGGTCAATACTCACAACGTGTGGGCACCCACCTGGGCAGGGAAGCGCCGTCCAGCTCACCGGCAGAGCTCGCAACCCCGAGCTTCCCAGGTGGGTGTCCGGGGTGCGGACCATCGCTGGGGTAATTGACTGTCATGGCAAACCATTTTGTAAATGTCACAGTTACCAGGGGAACTAACGGGAAAGCCTCAGCTGGTGCTTTTGGATAAGAGGTGTTCGTTCCCAGTCAGCGACTGAGGCAGTTCTAGGCTGGCTGTTCTCATGACTGAACTGTGATCAGATCAATTGGAACTGGGTGTTTGGACGCCAGAGTGGAGAGGTGCTGTGGGGTGAATGACGGATAGTTGGCCTAGGGCAGTGGTTCTCAACCTTCTGGCCCTTTCAATACAGTTCCTCATGGTGTGACCCAACCATAAAATTATTTTCGTTGCTACTTCATAACTGTAATGTTGCTGCTGTTATGAATCATCATGTAAATATCTGATATGCAGGATGGTCTTAGGCGACCCCTGTGAAAGGATCGTTCGACCGCCAAAGGGGTCACGACCCACAGGTTGAGAACCACTGGCCTAGGGACTGGCGTGTAGCTGGCAGCCTCTCACTGTGAGAAGAAGCCAGCTTGGGGAAATTGTGAAACTTACAGTGTGCGCCCTTCACCCCTGCCAACCTGCTAAGTCCGAACTGCAGGGGGAAGGCAGGTGCATTTTTTCAAAGCTCTCTAGGCAAGTCACCTGTGCTCCCCACACACCTGACATCTGGCCGGCCAGCTGGCAGGGCAGCCGTGGTTTCCTCTCTGTCTCTCCAGCTCACCATCCTGTCTAATTTAAAAATAGTTTCGGAGTAAGGGTCAGAACCACAGGGCCGTCCGACAGGAGGGACCTGCACTGCCATGGCCATGGGTCACTCAGAGTCAAAGGAGGCTCCACGGGTTAGTGCTGAAGCCTCAGGTCCCAGGAGGAAGGAGCCCCACAGCTAGGGATGGTCCACTAAGCGATCAAACCCTTTATCCTTTCTTGCTGGGCCTCCGTGAAAGGGATCATATAGGTCTCAACTTCAAATTTCCTGCCCGCAGGGGACCTGGACCAGGATCTGGGGCAACCCTGGCATGTCTCTCCAGCTCATGGAACTCAGTCTCCCCTCTGCAGAAGAAAGGGGCTTTGCTAGAAGAGTTTAGGATTCCTTCTGGTCTTAAAATGCAAAGTTGGGGTAAGACAGAATTCAAGAGTTACTGTCTCCATTCGATAGGGAATTCCACCTTTCATAAAGACGCTGGATATGATGGTGACTTCCAGGATGCCCCCAACCCCCAGGGACTGGCTGAGAAGTGGTTTCCTCCCCAGCCAGGGCAGGGCTCTGGCTCCCCGGGCCTCTCTGCCATGCAGTGTCAGCCCTAATCTGGGATTAGTGGGAGTCGAGTTGGAGGGAGGGCAATGGGCAATGATGAACTGCAGGGCGGGCTGCCGGGTCAGGACAGCCACCAGAGACACCAGCCTGCTCACCCTTATTGTCATCAGTGCTGCAACAGGGGTGGGGGGGACAGGGAGGGTGTGCGACAAGTCTGTAACCGGGAGTTCCCCAGATCCTATCTTCCTGCAACACCTTCCAATTGAATTCAAATCAAGCAACACTGGCAGGCACAGGGAGCACAAGCAGATGCAATCCACAGCCACCCAAACTGTCTGGGAGGTCCCTGCCATGCTCTGAGCTCGAACCCCGCACATCAGGGCGCCTTCCTGGCAGGAGTTCGGAAACACGGAGGTCCTGATGCTGCAGTGCATGGTCAACAGCAGACAGAACAGAGCGAAGGCGAACCAGCCAGATGCCCGTCTCCACTCCCTGAACAGAGCTCCCCCTGCTCCCACAGAGTCAGGGGACTGGGTGAAAGGTTTTCTTTCAAAACCTCCAGTTCCTTCAAGGTTCTCAGCCTTACCTGGCCAACCAGGCATTCCAGGAGGAACTTGCAACACCCCGGGCGCAGGAGCAATCTGGAAGCAGTGTCTAAGGCAATCCTATCTTCTGAAGCCAATCGAGAAATGCCAGGAAACGAGGCAGAACGGGTTAAGCAGGGCTGCCCCAACGCACACATCCCAGGTAGGGTCCCGCCTCCGTGCCTGAAACTCCTCCAGATGCCAGATCACGCACCCAACTCTCCCTTGAATGTTAAAGGGAGCAGGGACAAGGCTCACACCTGCTCACACCACCAACCAAGGTGGACTCACTCAGCCCCCGAACCTGGCCTGTGACCCCAGCTCAATCAGCGGTCAATGACAGCACCTGGTGTGCTCCCAGGTGGGAGGCCACATGGCGTTAGGGCTACCACAAGAACTGGGGTGGTGTCCCCGGCCAGGAGACGTCCAGCTCTGAACGGCAGGGGCACATTTTCTAGGCACCACGACAGCTGGCAGTCAACTGACCTTGAAGCCTTTTTTTCATCCAAAAGGTACAATTCGTTTTCAATAGTTCAGAACAGGGTCAGTCTTTCAAGTTGTTGGATAGATGGCCATTTATATGCAAAGTTTTCTTGTTTTTTAAACCCTGGCGCAAAGACTAGGCCCGGGCGGCTCTGGAACAGGCACACTGCCTTCCCTATGTCCAAAGCAAGGCCCCAGGCTTCTCCACTGAGCTGCACAAGCAGGTGCAGGACCATGAAAGCAAGGAGGACAGGCCAAGGCTGGGAGGCACCTCCCGATCCCACCAGGCCCCAGTTCCTACCGGGATGCCCAGAAATAGGAGACGCCAGGAATCTGTCATTAAACTACAATGTCTTAAGAGTAAAACTAAGCCACCACGTCCTTAACCATGGAAGAAACAAAACCACGGGAGTGTGCGGCAACAGTTGGGTCACAAGCCCCTACGTTTTGTTTGGGGCAGGAGGTGGCTGGAGTCCAGTCCGAGCTGGGCCCAGCCCAGGCTGTGTGACCTTGGGTGGGTACCTTAACCTCTCTGGCCTCAGCTCCTACCTATAAAGTGATGACAGACCCGGGAGTTGTGAGCATTCACATGACATGTGCACCTAAAGCCCCGGGTACAATGTCTGGAAGCAGCAGGCTCTCAGTGGTCACTAATTTCACATGCCAGGGAATGCGAGCAAACCTCTTAGACGTACATCGTTGGTGAAGTCCAGCTCTCTAGATGGAAGCATGTTGGGTCACAGGTATTCATACATCAGGTACAAAGGCCGAAAGTGTCCAGCTGGGAACCAGAATCCACCTGGGACTCCGGGAAGGGCTGCCATGAACTAGAAGGGGAATGGGCCCCTCTGACAAGTCTCTCCAACAGCCAGACACGCCTCCTCTGGGGCGAATAAGGGCCAGTCACTTTGTGTTGGCTCCCCGTCCAGGATGGTCCGCACTCCAGGGTCTTTCTCCAAACTTTCAAGGGTCCCCTCCCACAGGGAAGGCGCCCTCAGGATCAGCCAAGGGCTGTGGGAGGCTCCAGAGGAGAGCTCTGCCGCCA
>NW_006284323.1:1615864-1620341 GCF_000327345.1 Myotis davidii
ATGCTCCCGGCGTGGCGACGCGACAGCGCGGGGCGCGGGACTTCCCAATTAGTCAGCGGGATTCCAGGGAGACGGTGGGGCCGGCTGTCTCGCCTTCCCTGTGCGCGCGCGCGTGCGTGTGCATGTGTGCGTGTGCATGTGTGCGCGCACGCCCATGCGCGCCTTCGCGGGTGGAAAGGTGATTTCTAGGGTCACCATCTGCCCACCAGCAAGATGGTGCCTGGTGTTAACATACTTGGGAAGTCCCTAGAAATCCGTGACTCCGCACCCCAAAGCCAGGAGGGCCTGAAGGCTCGCCATCTTCAAGTGGGTGTGTTGTTTGTTAAGCCTGTGCGCCTCTCACCTTGCAGTGAGCCCCCATCATTAGGAAATGCTGCGAAACACTAGCCTAAGATTCTCCAAGGCCTAAGTAATATAATAATGACTCCCTGGTAGCTGGACGAAGGGGATTTGACCTTGAATTGGGTTGGCTAGACCTGAATGAACACAGCCTTCTGACCTAGCCAGGGTCTGCTGATGGGCCAGTCTGGTGAGTAAGTGAGTGTTGATTCTGGCTCTGCCACTGCAGCAGCGGGGTCCTCACTGGTTCCTCCTGGGCCCCTTCCTGCCACGGGGCTGAGTAGAGAGAGTAGAAGCCTTAGAACCAGGCTCAGGGGGAGTTTGCTAAGAAAGCTGGCTAGTTTGGCAGATCAGAGATTAGGATCTCAATCTGGTTCATAGGCCAGTGGCATTTATTGTCACCTATTATGCAAAAATCCCTGGAACAGTAGAGCAAAGAGAACCACAGGTATGATGATGAATCTGCCCCGGATACCAAGTATTAAAGAGGAGGAGTGAAGTGCCACCTAGGAAGGGGGAGGTTGGTGTGTGTGTGTTAGCTTTGCACCCCTGAGGCAGAGAGTGCAAGGGGATGTGTGATGGCTGGAGGCAGTGAGGGGTGGGGTGGGGTGGGGGCTGCAACTAGAGCACCTAAGTAAGCTATGGGTAGTAGATTGAGCCACTGAAAAGGAGAAGCAAGACACTATCTGAAGCACAGACTGAAAAAAAATTGCATTTTGTAAATATCACTCCAAGCAGCAGGTAGAGGAGGCAGGGTTGGAAGGAAGTGGAGGGGAAGCGAGCCTAGCTAGAGGGTAACCCCAGGGTCCATGAGAAGGGTTTGGCGGGGCCCTCACAGGAGAGGGGATCCCTCGCTTAGAGGCTGGAAGCCGGGAAATGAGACTGAGGTTGAAATTGTGGGCCAAGAGCAGTGGAGGGCAAAAGAAGTTTACCTCTGAGAGCCCCGATCTTCTCTGAGAAGGAGGGAATTGGGAGGCAGCTGGACTGAGAGGCCTCACGGGGAACAGAACAGGAAGCTGGCAGGGAGCTGAAGTCATCGGGTTGCCCAGGTGAGCTGGGCAGGGGAGAACCAGCCGTCACTAGGCGGGTCTGATATTAGAAAGTGGAACTAAAATGATCCTATGAGCTTTCTACAAGTCACCTGGTCATTAAACACTAGCTGTCTCTTCAGCTCCCAGGTCCTTAAGGGTTGCGGGAATGGGCTCTCCCTTTCTTAATAAATTTCTTTTAAAAAATATTTTTATTGATTTCAGAGAGGAAGGGAGAGGGAGAGAGAGCTAGAAACATCAATGATGAGAGAGAATCATTGATCAGCTGGCTCCTACATGCCCCCTACAACCCAGGCATGTGCCTCAACTGGGAATTGAACCGTGACCTCCTGGTCCATAGGTGGGTACTCAACCATTGAGCCACACTGGCCGGGCTGGGAATCTCTTCTTATTTGAAGCAAGCCTTTAATTATTTTCGATCTGCAGCCAGACCTATGCAGTTGAATAATTCAAGTCCCACTGGCCTCCTTGCCAAAATCCAGGGATGCTGGAAACCTCGGACTGTCCGTCTCCCTATTGCAGCATGAGTCCACGTGCACGCGCGCGCACGGCTGTTAGCCGTGTTGGCAGGTACAAGAGGGCCCGCCCTGGGTGACCGGTGGAACCAGTCTCTGTCCTCTCCCCGTGTCTCTAAGGCATGCTAACCCCTGGCTCATTGAGAGGCTTGTAACAAACTATAAACTAACAAACACCTCCGGTTTGGAATGTTTACAAAGGATTGTACACATTCAGGTATCAAAATACTTCTGTGCAGAACCAAGTAGAGAGAGAATAAGGGATGGCCTGGGCTTACAGGAAAAATGCAGCAAGATATGCACGAGGAATACATCTATGAAAAACACCAGGCTGTCCTCCCTTCTGCTCCCAGCCTGGCGTCACAGGCTCCCAGCCCCATTCACCCAGGGCGTGGGGGTTCCTGGTCGGCTCAGCTCTCTAAGGGCAGCACTTTCCCCTCACGTGGTGACACAGCCTGTTCCTCGCACACTGCCCTCTCCTCCACTCGCCATCCCTCCCACCCAGGGAGCCCAGGAGCGACGCTGGTTCTCGCCCACCACTCCTTCCGCAGAGCCAGGTCCTCCACGCTCTGCCCGGCAGAGGTTGTTGGCTGATGTTGACACCCCCAGAAGAAACCCACTCTTCGAATCCTCCGATGCGCTCCCATTGGGTGTCTGGGAGCAGGTGGGGGGTGCCAGGGGGTCTGGGCGCTGGCCGTTGCCCCCTATCCTGGCTCTTAGGCTGCGGTGGTGGTGATGGAACCAGCTCGCCGGGGCCCAAGGAACTCATCTGCACATCAACCTACAGGACCCACCAGAAGCAGCCACCTTCCTGGAATATTCCAGAAGGCATCACGCTGAACCTTAGACCAGGTGGGGTCCAGGGGGACAGGGAGGAAACAGCAGAAACTCTACTTCCAAATTCCTCTTCAGCATATTCTTCGGTAACTGGCTGTGAGATTGGCGCACAGGCCACAGGAGTTCATGCTCCGTTGTTCCAATTTTCATTTCTGAATGTTTCTCAAATGCTCTTCCTGTGGACAAGTATTGCGTGCAGGGTGCTTCGCCCAGTCACCCATCTCTGGGTGCCTCATTGATGCATCAAGAATGGAAGGATTTGAATGTCTTCCCCATCCCGGCCCAGGAGATGCTGTGATGATGCTGCATTTTTAAAAATTTATAAAGTTGTCCAGTGTTATTGATGCTTCGTATCCATAATCAAAGTAATACTTATTAATACTCGAAATTAGTCATTACCATTGAATCAGATATCCTTATGAGTTTATAAAAATACTTAGCAAAAATTGGGATGTATGCATAAATACTTGTTCAAAATTTTGTTAAATTTACAATGAAATTGGTGGTTGCCAGAGGGAAGGGGGTGAGCGGAGAAAGGGGTCCTAATACATAGTGAAGGAGAAGATTTGACTTTGGGAGGTGGGCACACGGTGCAATATAAACATCTTGTAGCATAGAAACCCACACCTGAAACCTATATGTTCATGTTGACCAATGTCACCCCAACCAATCTGATTAAAAAAATTTTCCAATAAATTATTGTAAATTTCTGAAAGAGGAAAGGAGGGGGTCCAGGGAGTTTGTCGTTCGTCTCTAACCGGGTGGAGGAGCTTCTTTGCTCTGCAGCAGTTTGCATGACGAGGGTGACAATGAGGTTGGTGGTGGTGGTGAGAGCTTGAACCACCAAGTTATGCCCGATGCCCTGACGGCCCTGAGCCCTGGGCCCCGGCAGTGCTTTGATGGATGACCTGGGATGGACAGACGACCTGTAAGTACAAATGGCCTGCTTCCTCCCGTGGCCCCTGAGGGAAGACATTCCGAGAATTTCCTGTTAGCAAAATGCTTTTAAGATTTGGCTCTGTGCCCTCAGCAGTGGGCCCGTGTGGACATTTGACCCAATCTCCTTGGCTACAATCGCATGGGCTTAGTCATTTCCACAGTCCGGAGGCTCGGTGTGCTTTGGGTCAGTTTCCTGTCATGCCCTCGGGTGGGCTAGGGGAGCCCGGAACCCAGTCAAAGGTCACCTGTGGTCAGAGCCGGGCTCTGACCCAGAAGGCTCCATGGGGGCCTGGCATGGTCCTGCTAATCATTTGCGTGACTTACTGAGACTTTGCTCATGGTGCCTTCCTCCGAAAAAAGCTACCATCTGCCTAACGCAGACTCCCCAGCGCGGCATGAGAAGGGCCGGGAGCAAGAGCCCGAGCTTGAGGCTGGACCACAGCCAGCTGACCCTGGCAGAGGGCCTGGGATAGAGACGGAAGTCACCATCCAGCAAGTTCCTTTTCCCAGCAGCTTCGCTGCACGTCCCTGTGGTGGGGGTTCCCACAGGTGCACCCCGAGAGGTGGGCAGTCGGGCACAGAAGTCATGGCTGTGTGTAACAGACAAGAGTTGGACTTGATGGGCTCACTCAGTTTTCATGGCTACACGCGGAGGATGGCATTTAAAGGTGAGGAAGCTGAGTTCAGAGAGGCTGAGTCACTTGTCCAAGGCCACACAGTGGGAAAGTGGCAGACAGAGTCTGACCCCAGGGGAACGTTGACCCTGATGGAGTTTTGTAAAGCAAACAGATCCTGCTG
>NW_006284323.1:1620372-1620899 GCF_000327345.1 Myotis davidii
CAAGGTGGAAATGAAGGGGTCGCATTTCTCCTGCCCTGGAGCAGGGACCTGTCTAAGAAGATGAATTGCCTTTTGTGTTCTCAAGTCCAGGAGACACAAAGTCTTTCACAGCCAAGGGGAAGGAAGTTCTCTAGGGTTCACTCCAGGGACTTGTGTGGAACTTTTGCTGAGTCCCAAGCCTTTTCTGAGTAAGAGAGATGAGTCCCACCCCAGTGCCTGCCCTGGAGATGGCTGGGGGATCAGATGACCACCCTGCATGTGCCCCAAGGAGGGCCCTCCAGGCTCATCCCACCCTAAGAGTGAACAACCACCGGCAGGCCTCAGTGGATGAGCATCGACCTATGAATCAGGAGGTCACGGTTCGATTGCTGGTCAGGACACATACCTGGGTTGTGGGCTATGAACAGCCAACAGGTGCCCTCACATCTCACCGTGAGGAGCCTGAGTCATGCCGTGCTGCAGAGTGGTGGCAGGCAGGGTCACAGGCAGGGCTGCCAGGCTGCTGCGGGCCAGCCCGTCTGCCAAGA
>NW_006284323.1:1621021-1623044 GCF_000327345.1 Myotis davidii
CCGAGCCACCCTATGGCGTGGCCCCTGCCACTCAGTGCCCACGCCAGGCAGGCGGAGGAATGTGACCCAGATGGCAGCCTCCCTCCCCGCCAAGGTGGCTCAGTGAGGCCACCCAAATGATTGCCCAACAGCGAGATGGTTTGGCAATTTTGCCTGCACCCCAGGCTGGGACTGGCCTGATGAATGAAAATACTTAACCTCGTATTTTCTATACGCTGAAGGAGCTCCTTCAAGGAGGCAGTCACCTGAATTGTATGTTTCCCCGACACAAAGAGTGCTGGCCCTGCCCTTGTCTACTGATCCCCGAGCTCCCACTGTTGGAATCAGATGTGTCTGCGTGTAGATGCCGAGGTTGTGGGGATTCCTTTGGTGGTGATGGGATGGGGGTTGGGGGGAGGGGGCTGGCGGGAGAGCATGATGAGGAGGAGAGAGATGAAGGCACGGAAGACAGGTTGCCACCCCCCCCCAACTCCCCTTCCCCCTTGTTGAGACTTGGCTGTGGCTGCATTAGCGGCTCCAACTGAGGGTGGCTGCTGTGGGACCCTTTTGCTGGGGACAGACCCCTGGGCCACACGGAGGGGCAGGGGCGCTGCTCCAGGCTTCTCAGATCCTGCGGGATGCACCTGTTGAGTGCCATGGGTTTGGCCATTCCTGTGCCGACTTGAGAATAATGCAGGCTTGATGGATGGCTCAGCCAAGCCCTGTGAGCAGAAGGGAAGGTCAGAGCTCAGCACCCACTGTGGGGCCCCCGCCCGGCACATTCCGAGTGAGTAACGTTTGGGCCTAAGATTGTCCTTGGTGTTCTGTGTCATTTTTTTTTTTTAAGCCTTGCTGGGCACAGGATAGAATCAACTAAATATCTGCAGGGATATTTAGCCTGTTGAAGAGCTAAAGGAAACTACAATGAAAGGGCTCTAAAAATAGCCCAGCAGTAGCCACCTTCCTGCAAATAATTGATGTGCTCATTACAAAGGATGATTATCTGCTGCCCTGGCTCGCCAGGCCGTCCAGGGAGACGGAGGGAACAGTTCTGCTGGTTCGGAAAATACCAAAGCCTGGAAACAACTGATCTAGTGATTAAGAGAGAAAAACACGGATGCCTTCTGCTTGCCCAGCACTTTGGGAGAATCCCTGTAAAAGGACACCCCCCAGGGACACCTGAGCCCTGGCTTCCCTGCCTGCAGCACGTCCCTGTGGTATCCAAGGGAGCTGACACACGCACTCAGTGCAGTTTCATTTCTCACCAATTCTGATGGAGCCACCCCGCCCTCCAACCAGGCCGCTCAGGGTGGGGGATGTGACTGTCCTGTCCACAGGTGAGGTCAACAGCATTGTCCTGATGCGTCATTTCCTGGCAGAGTCACCTTTGGAAGCTCTACCAGCTCCCCCTCAGGGAGCCCAGGGAGGAAGGAGCCAGCGGAGCAGGGGACACCACCTGGAACCCCAGTTCCCTTCCCCATCTAGGACACTTTGGTTCTCCATGAGTTAAGGAGCCACAGCAATGAAGGAGGGGAGCAGCCAGGCTCTTCCCCAGGTGACAGGAAGGAGGCCACTGATGGGTCTCAGGGGGAGCAAAAGGTCCCTCCGCATCCCGCCCTCGCTGTTTGTGTGAGCACGTGATGATCCTGCCTTGCGTTTGTGTTCAAAATGCCCAGGTCCTTCGTAGATCGTGTTAACTCCATTCTTCTCTGCCCAGCGAGAGGGAAACCAGCGGCCCCGGGAACTGCCCTGTCCCCTCACGTCTAGGAAAGCGAGGGCCACACCAGCAGCCTTTCCAATCCAGGGCCAAGCTTCCCGGAGCCCTAGGGGCCCTCAGGGCCTCCCCTACAGGCACAGGAAAGGGAGGGCCAGGTGATTTCCAGTATGTGCCCCCCTGGCTCTGGGGCAGATCAGCGGGGCAGGCTGGTGGCCTTGGTCACCGGAGAGCAGCATTTAAAGCCCTGGGTTGCAGATGATGGGGAACAGGCGGGATGAGATCCCACAGTGCACGGAGCCTTCCGAGGGAAACCAGAAAAGGAACGTG
>NW_006284323.1:1623092-1625645 GCF_000327345.1 Myotis davidii
TAACTGCATGATCGAAGGAATGCATGCAAACACGCCTGTACTAGTAAAAGGGGGTGTTGGGCTGGGAACACGGGGCATCGCAAAGCCCCCTGCCAGGCAGTGTCATCATCTTTGCATCCCTTCCAGCTGCCACCCCAGGCTGGCCTTCCTGGACACAGCCATGACGTTGTTTCTCACGTACTTTCGAAGGTGTTTCTTGATGTCTGACGCAGAGAAGAGTCGATGGGATTTCAGAATCTCGTTAACCCACCCTAACTAGCTACCCGGTGCATATTAACCCATCCTAACTTACTAACCTGGGTATATTGTTAACGTAAAAAACCATAGAAACCTGTAAAGAATTTCTGTGAGTTTATTTGAGCCAAACTGTCCAATATGCCGGGAAGCAGAACCTCAATAAGTTGAGATAATGCTCCGGAGAATGGCGGGTTACATCTGTATTTATACACTGCAATCAAAGAGAAGGGACATAGGTGGGTTACATGAAATCCATTGGTGGGTAGACTAGAGGGGCGGGAGATAGGCTCAGTTAAGGTTGACCTAGTCAGTGAAGATACCGGCCTAGGATGTAACTACCCACCATAATTGCTTTTAGTTAAAGTTTAATTTAAGACCATCCTTTGTGGTTACTTTAGGTCACTGAGTTTGTAAGACCGCCATGCAGGCCTCCCCTGAGCTTGTCAGGTTAGCATGTGGCCCCTTTTGCCCACAATATTAACCCACCCTAACTTACTAATCTGGATTTATTAACCCATCTTAACTTCCTAACCCGGCATATTAACCCATCCTAACTTACTAACCCAGCATATTAACTTGCTAACCTGGTGTATTAACCCACCCTAACTTGCTAACCTGGTGTATTAACCCATCCTAACTTGCTAACCTGGTATATTAACCCACCCTAACTTGCTAACCTGGTATATTAACCCATCCTAACTTACTAACCCGGCATATTAACCCACCCTTAACTTGCTAACCTGGTGTATTAACCCACCCTAACTTACTAACCTGGTGTATTAACCCACCCTAACTTGCATAATGTAGATCTGGCACAGCCTTTCTTTCTCGGGTGCCCACTAAGTTTTTCTTTTTAGTTGTGGCCTTGCCCACGGTCTCAGTATTCTTTCAGCTTTGATTTGGTCTGTAAATTTGATCAGTATCAGTACAACGTCAAAGACTTCACTCAAGAAATGGGGGTGAGCGCTGGTTGCCGCCTGGGGAGAGGTGGTACAGGACAGTCACCAACCGTGGCCTGGACCCTCAGCCTCCCTTCCTGAGGCTGGTTCTCCAAACCAGAGGCCTATTACCATGAATATGTGCTGGGTTATCATTCTGACAACCAGATCCACAACGAAAATGAGGGTATTTATTTTCATTCACTCATCTGTTCGTTCACTCATTCAGCATCCCTTGGGCTCGCAGCCTGCACTGTGCCAGGTGCTGCGTCCCAGGCCTGAGCCACCCTGAGGAGCTGCAGTCTCCACTTCCAATCCTTCCGACCCACTTGCCTCAACTCCACCCTGGCACCCAGCTGTGCCCAGGGGAAGCCTGGCAGCACTTTGCCTGGGTGGCACCAGGTGTCGCTGCCCTGGGTGTCTTTGTTGCCTCCACATGGGACTGTCACAACATTCTGGAACACAGGTAAACCTTGAAATGACAGGCATCAATAGGCTCTTGGACAAGCCTTGAGCAGTGGTGACAGGAGATGAAGGGCAAACACTGCCTTCTGGGTGTCCCCCCTCAGAGGCAGGAGGGGGCCTCTGGTGCCCACAGCATCTCCCCTGTCTTGCTCTTCCCAGCCCCCACCTGTTCCCTGGAATCGCTTCCAAAAATAGATCACTGGGGGGTGGGGGGAACACTGTTGTTCCTTGGGGAACCGACTAAGGCCTCCCTGAGGAACTCGCGGCGGCCTAGTGGGACAGACAAGGTTACCCCCAAACCATTAGACACCAAACAGGGGTATTTCACAAAGCGTTGGGGAATAGAGGAAGGAGAGCCCCAACTCTGCTAGGGGGCAGTTGACCTGGGCCTTGAGTGTAAGCAGAAACAGGTTGAAGAGGAAATGGGGGTGGGAGGGACAGGCACTCTAGACCTCAGGTTCAAAGGCCAGGAAGCACCCCCCGCTGTGCAGGTGGTTCTGGCTGGATCTGGATAGATGGTAGCAGGTTTGGTTGGCCTGAGATGAGTTTGGAAATGAAGGCAGGGCCTGGTCAGAAGTGGGCTTATAGAGAGAGGTTTTGTCCAAAGGAGAACTGTTGGAGGGTTGGGGCACAGAGGCGGCATCATCAAGTTTGTGTGTTGCTCAGAGCCTGCTGGTCAGGGTGGGCAGGGACAGGCGGCTTCAGGGCCATCTGGGAGCTTGTTAGAAATGCGGACTCCCAGGCCTCACCCTGGAGCTGAGGAGTCAAAACCTGCATTTAAATTAGAGCCCGAGAATTTCAGTGCATGTTGACATTTGAGAAGACTGTCCCAGGACACTTTGCAGTGGGGGTGGAGGTGTGGGGGCATGGAAGTAGGGGGTGGGGAGATGAGGGTGGAAGTAGAGGGTAGGGT
>NW_006284323.1:1625817-1631744 GCF_000327345.1 Myotis davidii
GGCTCTGCTGTGAGACTTGAGGAGGCAGAGGGCTCGGTGGCACCTTAAGGAATCTGGCAGGGTGAGACAGGAGGAACACAGGCAGGTCTCACCAAGGGTGGGGTGACATACTTCAGGGAAATGTAGGGTGAGAGCAGCTTGGAGGGGTGATGGTGAGTTTTGATGGGACAAGACACACTTAAGGTGCTGCAAAGGGGCTGGAACTTGAAAACCAGAGGTGTCCACTGGGAGCTGACCCGAGTGAACTGGTGGCTCAGGGTCTTCACTGTTTTCTAAATTTTTGCAAACTGGATGCTGAATGATCCTGTCTCAACTGTGGTCAGGGATCAATGTCCGTATTATCAGACTAAAATTTTCCGTGTGAAAAAGCAGGGTATTTACACTTTCTCCTTTCACTGGCACCTTATATATCAAGATCCCAGGGTGTGGCCCCCAAATAGCACCCCTCTTCATCACCGGGGTGCTAGGTTGGGAGTGAAGTATGAGTGAACAAGAGTGCAGACTGTCACCATCAGGACCAGTGAACTGAGCTGACTCAGCCTGAGACCTCTTAGCTGAGTTGGTTTGTTAGCTGAGCCCCCAGATCAGATAGATCCAGGCACCCAAACCCAGGCAGCACGCCTTCCTAGTTACACACCTGTTCCTCAGGAATCTGCCAATCACAGAGCCACACCCCCTTCCCAGGGGCAGCTGGGGAAGATAAGGGGCCACGGGAGGCCACGAGCCACGTTAATGGGTGCTCCATCTCAGGAGGGAGACGGGTTGGGGAGATACTTTCCCACCACATACCTGTCTCTGCTCACCTGGCTCGGGACAGTGATTCTGTTGTCACACCTGCAGGCTCTCAGGCATATTTATGTGACTGCCCGAGTGCAGTCCGAAAGGCTCTTGTTTGGCTACAGCGCCCCATCCTGACCTGCTTAGTGAGGTGAGGCCCCAGAGCAGCAGGACGGGCGCTCTCCCTGGTTCCCCCAGCTCCTGGGTCCCCCAGCTCCCGGGCCTCATTCAGGGATATGCTGGAAGGTCCCCGTCTGTCTCCAGCTGGCCCTGTGTTCTCTGGAGCTCTGTGGAACCTTCCTGGAGATGAGGGGGTGTCTCTGGGGTCCTGGTTTCCACATCTCCATCCCCCACTGCGTCTCTCAGGCAAGTCTGTACACCTCCCACAGAACTGCTGCTCTGAGCCACCTCCCATCATGGAATTTAAAAATATACATATTTTATTAGTATATGTATATAACATATATCGTATATGTATTAATATATAAAAAATAGAGAAATATGCTAATTAACATGACACTGTAACGGGTTGACCAGACAGGAGGAGGTTGGGCGTGCAGCATTGGGGGTGGGGCGGCAGGGGCCTTGGTGTGCCTGTGCTGGGGGAGGGCCTGATCAGCAGCCGCTGTGGCTGCTTCAAGGGCCAGAGAGGGAGACAGGGCCGGACCCGCGACTCCAGGGTAGGCGGCGTCACGCGATTTCAAATAGCGCACTGGGCTCCTAGTATATATATATAATTGATCTCAGAGAGAGGAAGGGAGAGGGAGAGAGCAATAGAAACATCATTGATGAGAATCACTGCTTCCCGCACCTCCCCCAACTGGGGATCGAGCCTGCAACCCAGACTTGTGCCCTGACCGGGAATGAAATTGTGACCTCCTCGTTCATGGCTTGACACTCAACCACTGAGAACACTGGCCTGATCTTTCTTTAAAATTAATTTTTATTTATTTATCTTTAAATATATCTTTATTGATTCCAGAGAGGAAGAATTTTTAAACAGCCTCACTGCTCCTGTGTGGGGCTGCAATGGGCCTTGGCTGGGAGCTGTTCTCAAAACAAGAATGCAGAGCCCTGGGCCTTCCCAGCCCTGGAAAGGCAGAACCTGCATTTTCACCAGATGCCCCTGTGACGTGCATTCCGGAGCTTGGCTGCACACTAGGATCTGTAGAGGCATCGGAAGATACAGAAAACTCTCTCATGCCTGGAGCTCACGCAAGGGTTTCAGATTGGTCTGCAATGGGCCTGGTATTGCTCACTTCCTGTTTACTTTGGATGTTTACTGAAGTTTAATATGCATAAAGGAAAGGGCACAAATCACGTGTTCAGCTCCCTGAGTTTTCCCCAATGGGCCGCACCCCTGTAATGCAGATGAGGAATCAGAGCGTGACCAGCACCCGGGAGCCCACAGACTCCCTCCTGTCACTACCCTCACCCTCCAAAGGTAACCAGATGCTGACTTCTCACAGCCCCAGTTCTGCCTGCTTTGCTCTTGCTGTAAGCCGGGTCAGACAGCCTGTTCTCTCCATGTGTGGTCCTGTAGTGTGGTGTGTGCTGTGGTTGATCCATCCCTTGCTGTGTAGAAGTCCCAGATGTGGACACACCACTATCCTTCTGTTGCCCATGGGACTATCGTGAATGTGGCACCTGGGTTTCTTAACGGTTCCTGTGGTGATTTTAATGTCCAGCCGGGTTCAGGAGCCACCGGCCTGCACAAAGCTGCCACACCTGTTGGGAAGGAGCGTGCACCTTTGCAGTGGCACACAGTAGGCACCTTCTACCTAGCATGTTTCAAAATCCCATACTCCCAGGAGGGCAATGTTCAGCATAAAAAATGTGGTCTGCACAAACAGCTTGGGCACAGTGAGCCACTCTTACCGGGGAATAGAGAGAACCCTCCCCAAGTCCAGGTTCCCAGGCACCAGACAAGGGCCAACCTTGTCAACTTTCTAAAGCGGCCTGGTTATAGAGACACTCTTCTGCATGCTCTGCCCCACCCTGGAGAGTCCCAGCTCAAAGTGAAAGCCATGCTCAGTTCCCTACCCAAGGCTCAGGGTTCCTACTAGTAGATAGTGAGGCCAGGAGCCTCAGACAACCTGCTCCTGAGTTTTGTTAGCTTCTTAGGGGCAGGCTGGGGAGGGGGCCCAGGAAATCCCCCTACTTCTTATGGATCTGGTAATTCATCAGACAATGCGTCTTATTAAAAATCCAAGTGCTCCAACCGGCCGGTACGGCTCAGTGGTTGAGCGTTGACCTATGCACTAAGAGGCCGCCGTTCTATTCCCGGTCAGGGCACATGCCTGGGTTGCAGGCCTGATCCCCAGTGTGGGGTGCACAGGAGGCAGCTGATCGATGTTTCTCTCTCATCGTTGGTGATTCTCTCTCTCTCCTCCTCTCCCTTCCTCCCTAAGAATCAATAAAAACATATTTTTGAAAAAAAAGATTCCAAGGGCTTCCAAAGTAGGAAATCTCCTTGGAGCAACTAATTCATCACATGTCAGAAATGAAAGTACTTTCTATTTATTTTAAAGGAATTAAAAAAGAAGCCCAATAGAATTCCTAGTCTGTTATTGGGCTAAAAAACAAACATAAACTTTGGGAGGCTGTCATCCACGGAACAGCTTTTCTAGCAGAGATTTGGACGCCCAAGTTTCCATCTATCTGGGGTCTGTTTCTCTTGGCTGGCGTGCATAGCTGCCTGCCTCGATTCTTCCTTTAATCGGGGCTGACTTATCCTGTAAGCATGGTGTTTAGGGCCTATGGTGCTTTTAAGGAACCACAAAAATGTTTGGGGTTTTTTAGGAACCACAAGAGTATTTAAATTTCCTTAAAAACCAGAAAGAAGAAAATGTGCTTCTGGGTGGAAGAACATATTTTAATTTTTAACCCAGCCTGGGTTATATTTTTCTATGTCAATGCAGTTGTAAAATAGAACTAACGTACATATTTTAATGGAAGAAAGTTTCCCCAAAGTGGCCAGGGCCCACAAAAATTATAACGTGCCCTGCCTTTCATATATTTAAAAATATGCCACTTATTGGGAACATAGTGTTTCTAGTGTTCTGCCCTAGCACTGGCACTGAAATCCGGATATTTCTATGAGGAAGATTTCCCGAATTGTATACAGTATAAGACTGTTCCTGAGCCTGGGACTCTATCAACTGTACCTCCTGGGACCAATCAGCATTGGTTCCTCGGGAAAGAGCCTCAGCTCTGGATAATGTAAAGCCTTTCCTTAGTAATTGCTACAGCCATTTCCAGCTGTTCTGTGAAAAAACCCCACAAACAAACCTATAACCCTATAACCTATATATGAAATCAGGAAACATTCCCTGGGTGTTTCTAAAATATGGGTGTGTGGGGGCTAGGAGAAGAGCCTAGCCCTTCTCAGAGACCCAACAACACTTGGAGTAACTTTTTTTTCTTTTAGTCTTTATTGTTGAAAGTATTACATAGGTCTTCCTTTTCCTCCCATTACCCTCTTCCAGCCCACTCCCATCCTCCCCCCTGCCCCAGGCCCTCACCACCCCATTGTCTGTGTCCACGGGTTATGCATATATGCATACAAGTTCATCGGTTGATCTCTTCTCTCCCACCCTCCCTGACTTCCCTCTGAGGTTCAAGGCTGTTCATGCTTCTATGACTCTGGGAAATTATTTTATTTTTAATGAAAGGGCTAGTAAGATATATCCTACTTTATGCTCTTTTCTTTTACTGAGAAATCAGACAAAAAATAACATCAAACATTACATGCTATTCGATAATTTATTTTTGGTCACTGATTTGTGAACAGAAACTGGTCTTCATAGATCTCTGAACTCAACTTGCTCCAGCAGCTACTGATCAACATATGCTTGTGAGGTGACATCTGAGGCTAGAGAAGGACCACCTGATCGCAATAGAGGGAACAATCCCAGGAGCTCACACAGTGCCTGAAATAATCCGTGGGGAATGGGTAGGAATGTGGTCTCAGTGATGGAGCCATAGATCTCAATTAAATGCTACTGTGATACCACTTAACACAGTTTAGGAGCAAACCTAAAACGATAGAATTGATTCTCACTAAGTTAATTATGTCCCCCAAACAAACCTCCATAACTTTTTTTCTTAACTTTTTTGTTTTGTTTTGTTTTATTAATCATCACCAAAGGATATATTTCCATTGATTTTTAGAGAGAGTGGAAGTGAAGGGGAGAGACAGAGAAAGAGAAACATCGTTGTGAGAGAGACACATCAATTGTTTGCTCCTGTAGGCACCCTGACCAGGGCTGGGGATCCATGCAACCAAGGTACATGCCCTTGACTAGAATCGAATCTGGGACCCTTCAGTTTAAGGGCCAATGCTCTATCCACTAAGCCAAACTGGCTAGGGCCCTCCAGAACATTTACTAGTACAGGGATACAGAAGTACCCAGCTCTCAACAAGGTAAAGTTCACAATGTCTGCCACCCAAGAAAAAAATTACAGGATATGCCAGGAGGAAGGAAAATGTTACCCAGAATGAGGAGGAAAAAAAAGAAATTGAAGCCATCCCAGAAACTGAAGAGATGCAAGAATTAGTATCTGAGGAGATTAAAGGTCGTTATAACTGTATCCCATGTGTTCAAAAAGCTAGAGGAAAGAATGAACATGAGGAGCATAGACCTGGAAGATATAAATAAGATCCAGCCCTAACCGGTTTGGCTCAGTGGATAGAGTGTTGGCCTGCAGACTGAAGGGTCCCAGGTTCGATTCTAGTCAAGGGCATGTACATTGGTTGTAGGCACATCCCTAGTGGGGGTGTGCAGGAGGCAGCTGATTGATGTTTCTCTCTCATTGATGTTTCTAACTCTCTATTCCTCTCCCTTCCTCTCTGTAAAAAAAATCAGTAACATTATTTTTTTAAAAATGGCAATAATTAATATATATTTTTTAAAAAAAGATCTAAACCAAACTTCTGATAGATAGGCCTAGACCTGTGGTCGGCAAACCGCGGCTTGCGAGCCACATGTGGCTCTTTGGCCCCTTCACAAAATACCACGTGCGGGCGCGCACGTACAGTACGACTGAAACCGTGGCCCATGTGCAGAAGTCGGTATTTTGTGGAAGAGTCGGTATTTTGTGGAAGAGCCACACTCAAGGGGCTAAAGAGCCGCATGTGGCTCGGGCCC
>NW_006284323.1:1634357-1635286 GCF_000327345.1 Myotis davidii
TTGTGTAATAAAGTAAGAAAACACTCAAAGAATAAAGGGGACTTGTGAGCTCACTTCGGCAGCACACATACTAACGTTGGAGTGATACAGAGAAGATTAGGATGGCCCCTGTGCAAAGATGACACGCAAATTCATGAAGTGTTCCATATTTTAAAATAAAGAAATACCAGGTTAAAAAAAGGGGGAGGGCATGTCAAAAGTCAGAGAAGTCAGTTCTCACTGGCTAAATTGAGGACAATCTACACTAATAAAAGAGAAAAATGGTAATTGGCGTACAACGCTACCCTTTTCATTGGCTAATCAGGGCTATATGCAAATTAACTGCCAACTCAGATGGCAGTTAACTAACAACAAAGATGGTGGTTAATTTGCATATGTAGGCAGAATGCAGGGAGGCAAAAGGGAAAGCAGGAAGAAGCCCCCTGGCACTGACAGTGATCAGAAACCCAGCGGGGAGCTAAGAGCTGGGGGGCAGGGCAAAGTTGGCCCTCGGCCGCCTTTGCCCTACCTCCCAGCCATGATTGGAGAATCAGGAGTTTTTGCCGCCCTGGCCAGTGATAGCAGGAAGTAGGGGTGGAGCCAGCGATGGGAGCTGGGCACGGTCGAAGCTGGCAGTCCCAGGAGCTAGGTCCCTTCCCTGGGCCTAAAGCGGAGCCCACGATCACGGGGCCGCTGCCACTGCAGGTCCCCACTGCCTGGGCCGGATGCCTAGGCCAGAGGCGTTAGGCCTGGGCAAGGGGCAGAGCCAGCAATCGGAGGGGCTGGGGGGCCCCTGCCCAGGCCTGATGCCTGGGCCAGAGGCATCAGGCCTGGGCTGGGGGCAGAACCAGTGATGGGGGGAAATGAGGGTCCCCTGCCCAGGCCTGACGCCTCAGGCAGAGGCGTCAGGCCTGGGCTAGGGGCCGATCCTGCGCTTGGAGGGTGATGGG
>NW_006284323.1:1635678-1649362 GCF_000327345.1 Myotis davidii
AGTATGTGAGAGGGGGCAGGCTGGGCTGAGGGACACCCCCCCCACCCAGTGCACGAATTTCGTGCACCTGGCCCCTAGTTCTATATAATAAAAGGCTAATATGCAAATCGACCAAACAGTGAAACAACCAGTTGCTATGACACGCACTGACCACCAGGGGGCAGACACTCAATGCAGGAGCTGCTCCCTGGTGGTCAGTGCTCTCTGCCAGAAGCATGGCTCATGGCTGGCAAGCGCAGTGCCGGTGGTGGGAGCCTCTCCTGCCTCTGTGGCAGCGCTAAGGATGTTTGACTGACAGCTTAGGCCCGCTCCCTGTGGGCTCCTGACTGGGAGAGGGCACAGGCCTGCCTGAGGTACCTCCCTCCCCCAAGTGCACAAATTTTGTGCACCGGACCTCTAGTTTAAGAATAAAAACTTTAAAAATGATGGCAACTCATTATAACCCACAGAATGGGTTATGAATCCATGAATCCACAACAAATAGGTGAATAAATTAATAACTTTTTTTTTTTTGCAGTTAGAGTCCACAATAAAGAAAGCATGGAGGTATGAGAAAATCTCCATTTGGCAACGACTATAAAAATAATCCAGCCAAGAAACATTAACAGATGCTAAAATTCATGGGTAAAATGGAGATGAGGAATGGATAGTCTCAAAAATATCTCCCCACAAAATATTAACTAAAAAGGGCGAAAAGCCTCGTGGAGAAATCTGGCAGAAATGATCTTAGTGGAATGATCAATAAGGGACAACCAGGCGTAGTATGCCACCCATAGGTTGAAATACAAAAACACAGCCTCTGTGATGTTCTGGTACAAAAATGCATAACGTTGGTCCAATCATGTGGAAACAGCAGACAAACTCCAATTAAGGGATGCTCATAAGGTGACTGGTCCATAATCTTCAAAATTACCGAGGCCATGAAAGTAAAAAAACGACTGAGGAGTTTTCCAGATTGAGGGGACGAGAGATTACAGGGCTGAAAATGGGGATGTGTGGGGAGAGAGGAAAAGTAAGAATATGGGAGGAAAACCAGCCTGTCACTACTTTACACACATGGAACACACACGTGCACAATGCTTCCCAGGTAGTGAACACTCACTGTTAGCTGTTACTACAATACTAGTAATAACTAGTCATTAGCTATTACTATTCTTACGTTTACTGATGAGTTTATCTAGACAACTTGCCACACTGGGGTGACATAATGGGCACCTCAGCAGTGCCAGCGACACTCACACAGCACATACACACCCAAAACAAGCGCATGGCATTTACAATCCAAAGGACTCACCCATCTAAGACCACCCACCAGAACATTTCCATTCCTCCTCAAGTTACTGGGAACCATATACAAACTAAAACACTCTCTGGGTCTCTCACTGAGTAGCTGAATGAAAATCTGGAGAGTACCAGGTTATATGCAGGTATTCAGCATGTTTCCTTCTGATAGTAGTGGAAAATAAATGGGCTGGTTGTCTCTTGCCTCTGACAAGAGTTCTTTGCTGCATTTATTTATCAAACACTTACTAGGCCCAGCCATGGAAACACAAAGCTGACCAACAGTCCCTGCCCGCGGGCCAGTCACATTCTTGTTGGATAGACCACAGGTTGGCAAAATGGAAGCCACAGAGTAACTGGGCTATCCCAGGGCTTTCTGGGAACACATAGGGGGAACTACTTTAGCCTGGAGTGGGGAACGGACGAGTAGGGGTTGGGGAGTAACTCCTAGAAGAAATGATGCCGCCAGGCTAAGACACTCAGCTGGGCAAAATGCAGGTTTGCACGACCATGAGGTCAGCCAACCAACCAAAGGACCCCACTGCCAAGAATGGGGGCCCATGGCTGAGCATGACATCTGAATCCAGGCACAGGAGGGCTGCACCATGCTTTATTTTCAAAGTGTTTCTATGACAACAGGGGGACATTTTTCTCCAGACATAAGCCTTGTACAAAGAATACCTTCCACTCAACTCCATAGTTCATAAGAGCGGACATTGACAGAGCCAAGACAGCCTCTCTGGCTAGGAAAAAATATCACCCGCTGGACATTGCCTTGCGTGTGGACCCAAGACCCAGGAGGAGGTGACAGGAATGCAATAATCTCAAACTTGGAAAAGCTTGTAATTTACTAAGAAAGGACAGATGTAAAATTTTATGACAAATCTATTTGGTGGAAATGGAATAAGAGGGCTAAAGGAGATTCAAATAAAGTTTGCCATTTATTCCTGGTGAAGTGTGTTCAAGAAACTTTTAGCCAGACGCTCCCCAGAAAGGCTAGTTTAGGGTATCAGGCAAGGAAACCAAAACCATCAGAAGAGGCAAGTGCAAACCTGGGTGGAGGGAATCGGTAAGGACCATCTGGTCTCTACTTCCCTATTTCCACAGCCACTGGCCATCAACCGGTAGCTATGATGGGCACTGACCATCGGGGGCAGACGCTCAATGCATAGGCATGGAAACATGGAACAGACTGATGAATCTCAGAGGGAAGGGAGGAGGGGGGAGGGTGGGAAGAGATTAACCGAAGATCTTATATGCATACTAGAGGTCCAATGCACGGATTTATGCACCAGTGGAGTCCCTCAGCCTGGACTGTGCCCTCTTGCAATCCAGGACTCCTCGGGCGACAGAGGAGAGCCGGTTTTGGCCTGATCCCCGCAGCCAGGCCAAGGGACCCCACCGGTGCATGGATCCATGCACTGGACCTCTATTACAAAACATGGATGAAGTTAATATATGCCTGTGTAATGGAAGAGCCATCTTAGAAGGAAAAAGGATGCTACAACATGAAAGCCTTATAAAATTAAGAAACAGTTTATCACTTGATACGAACTTTTTTATGCATTTACCTCTACATTTTGTAAAAATACTAATTTGAACAGTAAAGAAAAAGGTGCCCAGGCAGATTACTGCTTATATGGTTTTAGTTATATTTCTGGTGCCCAAATTAGTGAAGCTTTAGTGCAATCAATTCTACAAGTAACTTGCAACTGATGGGGAAAATTAAATCTCTTACAACTTGCAGGTGGTTATTCATATTAGCCAAGTAGATGGTTTTATCTTCGCTTTCATACATTTAAATGCTATCGATCATTAGTATCAAAGTCTAAAACATACCAATGAGACTGAGACTCCAAACAAAATACAGTACAAATTTATTGACTCCCATCATTCTTAGTCAAGATTTAAGCAAAGTAAACAGACAACAGAACTGGATACGAATAAGCAATGGATTAACATTCCACAGAAATCCTATTTGACTATGAATTTTCAGTCCAAAAAGCTTATTCCTAAATAAAATCAAACAATGAATTATTCTGCTAAGGAAATAACAACAAAATACACAATTACAAAACCACATTTGTTTTTCTTTCAACAATAAGCATATATTTAATAAAAGTTTTGAACAGTCTTGGATTAATGTCAATAAGAAATGATCACTTTTGGAAAATCAATATTAACCAAGTATGTAACTGGAAAATCTGGATAGCACTAACAAATGACCAAAGAGCACTGAATTCAATTATTTTACAGATTTACAGCAGAATACTTTGGTTCACAAATGACTGCCTCTATAAGGAATTTTTGAAAAGCCGTACATTAACTCATTTTTCTCCTCCAGATCTAAACGCTGACTGTTCGGTTTCTTCCTAGTCGCGTGGAAATGCCGTAGCCAGAATAGCACTGAACAAACATGGCAAAAATTAGGCAAACATCAAACTTCTTAAAGTGCTAAAGCCACAAGGGAAAAACCCATCTTTAAAACTTAAAAAGGCCAGTGTTAAAGAACTTATTAAAGAATGTGTTAGCATTATTTAAATCAATGCTTTTCACAATTACTGCAAAACATTGATACATCAGAAATTGATATAATGTTCCAATATTAATTAGTGCAATTTATAAAGAGATGTTATGAATGACATCTAATTATTTTTTGTAGTTAAGAAAAGGCAAATAATTTCACTTCCCACAGTTTCAGATTATGGAACACACACACACTTAGAGGGAACAAGGCCAACTTTAGATGAGTTAATCCTGTCTCCCCCTCACCGTGGCCAGTTGGCCTGTGGATGAAACACCCCTTACCTCCAGGGAAGGCCATGTTTTATTCTTGTCTGTGTCTGTCCTCAGCACCAGGGGGTGCTGTGTGTGGATTAGAGTATAACCAATTAAGTGCTGGGGCATATTTTTAAAGAGAAGGTTGTTACAACTTGTTCCAGATCAGAAAACCAAGAACCACTTAATCTCCCCACAAATGCACATGACATCACTGTTGAATCATTAGCTGAATATTTTGATAAAATTATAAATACATACAAACCATAACCAGTTTTAAAGGTAAATATTCTATTATTCTTGAAATATTACTATAAAAATGTGCACTAATGTTACCTCCATTGCTTACCTTAATAAAAATGTTTTATGATGTTCCTCCCTCCTTCCCCAACATGAAGAAAATGATTCAATAACAAGTTCTCAGATTAACAAAGAATATATTAAAACATCTTACATTCTTTCCACAACTGCATAAAAAAGCAGACATCCTGAATACTTACAAGGAATAATGAACTTTCTACACTTCCAAAACTAATTACAATCAGAAAAATCTTTTTTCAAGAATATATTTGCTAGCTAAAGAGTTGCAACAATGAAAGACCAAGTCGTCTTACACCGAGTATTTTACTGAGATATTCTTTAAAAACCTGTTTACTGAATAAAGCAATAAACTTGTCTTTCATTATTTTACTTCTTAACGCTTAAAATAGTTACACGAGTGGAAGCATATTTTATTTTTTGACCACCAAAATAAACTCTTTCCGCCTAATGCTTTTAAGATACAGTATAAAAAGTAATAGAAAAACCAGAACTGCATTATAAATGTTTTTGGTTCAAAATTTTATTTGAAGTCTTATGTTCCTTGCCTAGACAAAAATGTGAACTAACAAGACAAACCACTGGCAATTCTTAAAATCTAACAGATTCACAGCGCCTATATTTAGATCAAAAATATCTTACTGGTCAACTTTATTTAAAAAACCTCAAAAAAGTGGCATAAAGGTTCAAGTCCTAGGATACTGAATTTACAATGCCAAGATACTGTGTGTTGTGGATTTATTAGATACTCAAACAGCCATAAGTAATGATTACTCTGAGGGAAACTGTCTTCTACTAAAGGGATAGATCCCAAAGTGTTCAGAGTATGAAATACCACATCATACAGGGAATGAACTCAATGGACAATAATTCATCCTAATATTTGACATTAAATTGTATGCTTTAGTTTTGTCTCTAAAATGCAGACTTAAGGAAATATAAAGATTGTAATAACCATTAATTGTAACTTAATTTTATTTTCCTTTCACCATCAAATTTAAGAACAGAAACAGGAAGTAACCACTCAAATATTTTGGGACTTTTGAGTTTTCAAATCCTATATAATAAAAGGCTAATATGCAAATTGACCTAACAGAGGAAAGACTGTGCACTCCCACAGGGGGAGTGCTGTTCAGCCAGAAGCCAGGCTCACGGACTCCTGGACTGCAAGAGGGTGCAGGCCGGCCTGAGGGAGCCCCCCTCAAGTGCACAAATTTCGTGCACCGGGCCTCTAGTGAAAAAATAAAACACAAAATTTCATATGTAATTTACATAATGTACAAAGTCAATTAGTATTTTATAAAAATGTTTGTGTTTCAAATAAAGAGACTGTCCTTCCTACCTTTGGTCTGGAATGTGGGTAATGAGGTTGATAAGGACAGTTCTTTTCTGCTACAGCACACATTTAAGTACTCAGCATACTATTTCTTAGTCACAGTAGTAATTTTTCTTTTTTGAAAGAATAGCTTGTAAAAAAAATTAATAAACTTGGTGGTCTTAATCCACATCACTACCTTAAAAGGATTTTGTAGATTCCCCAATTTTTCTACTTTTATATATCTGACCACCCCACACAAGTAAAATAAAAATTGTACCTTTTGAAAAAGCCCCTAGAACTTTGGATAACACCTATAGGAAACCAAAAAAGCTCAAACCTTTTGGGCCAAAAAGAAGTTAAAAAAAAAAACCCACAAAAACTAATTTTGGACCCTTGATAGTACTTAAACAGCCGTTTAGGAAATGCTAAGCAGTGACTTGAAGCAGAACCACGTGAACGCTTTACCACGATAAACTCAAACCAATTCTAACAGAACTCATCACAAGACAAAGAGGTAGGAAACTGTATACTGTCAATATCATTTTTGAAAAGTATGTGGAGACTGCAGTGTGCTGTTTCTCCCTTTGCTTCATATCTCTGGAAGTGAATGGTAATTCAGGATTCAGAGCCCCTGGGCTGACTCTATGTAAATATAGGTTCTGACCTTTTTGTTATACTAATATTAATTTCAAAATTAGTGCCACGTTATTTTTGTCCCAAATACACTCAGATTTTCAACTTGTGGCAGCATAAGCCAGAGGAAACCAAACATCTAAGTCCTTCCAGTGCTGGACTGAACTTGCACTGTGATGTGGACACAGCACAGCAGCAATCTGATCACAACACGTGTCCCCACAGAAACCTTTGTAAGCTGACCTTAGGGGCCTTCCAGAAATCTTAACATTTTCATCTCCCAAGTCTTCCAGCAATAACTACACTAAGTGACCCAAGAGAAAGTTTTTATTTTATAAAAATCTAAGTATTTACTATTGCTGATTTAAATTTCTCACAAATTTCATAGGAAAAATTCTACATGACCACAAAATGCCAAATATTTTTATCAAGTGTCAGGATAACTTCTTAAAGTTGAGGTTTATCACTTTTTTATTGCTAGAGTATTCTAAAGACCTAAAATCAACACTGCAAACTACTCCACTTCTTCCAGATAAGTTTTGGACTTAAGAACATGGCTGAGATTTAACTAGAACTTATGTGTCTGATATAATTAAAAGCAGAAATCCTTTAATAGTATTTCACTAGCTGCAAATCAGTAAGAAAACAAAACCACCTCAAATTAAAGATTATACTGACACTGTGGAATGAGGAACCATGCAACCAAGACCAATCAATTTCAACATTAATGAAGTCAAGTTGTCCTGTGACTGTAAGGTACAGAAGCACAGTATTTTTTAAGTGTTTTCCTAAGTTGAGTAGACATTAGCAATTAATGTCAGTTTACCTCCAACTTATACTCAAGAATAACAATTTCCAACCTTTATTATTTTTTTGTAAAAAATATTTTTGTTTTATATGACACATTTCACAACTTAGGCTGAAATCTGGAGACTGCTCCCATTTCGTTATAGGGAAAAAGGGGAGGTCTCTTAATTATGGGTTTGTTCGTGACTCCAAAGACTAAAGGCGGTCTTGAATGTCCTATGGCAAAGTTTACACATAAACTGGCGTTTGAATGTGATCGCTGAAAGGGGTGGGGCATGGTAAAAAAGTGTGTCTGATTCTTGGGGTACAAACAGTTTCTCCGCGGCCGGAGCTGCATTTTCAGGCAGACCCGTTGGACTGTCAGGCTCCAGGGGCTGGATCTTGGGCAGCGGCGGTGGTGGGGGCAGAGGTGGCGGCGACGGAGAGTTTGTGGGAACAGGGCACACTTCAGATTCTTTATGCGCTGAGTCCTCTGTAGCCTGAGACATATGGGATTGGAAGTGACTCCAGAGCCGGAAATTGGTGCGAAAAGCTTTGTTGCAAACGTGACAGATGAATGGTTTCACGGAACACAAGAGCTCCTGGTGCCGCTCCAGTTGCTTGTGCGAGGTGAACGTCTTGCCACATTTCTCACAGGGCCACAGGCCCGGGTCCTTGCTGGAAGCTGCTTCTTTCGGAGCTGTGCTGGCCTCAGGCGCCACTTCCTCAGCTTCCTCCACAGGCTCCTCTTTGACTTGGATCTTCAGTTGCTTCGAAAGGCTAAGGTCTTCGGGAAGACAGGAGGAATCTTCCGAATCGAAGTTGACTTGCTCTGAACAGTCACTGAACGCGTTGTCATCTTTTGGTGTGACCACGTGGTTTGCTTTCTGAGGCTCGGACTGGGCCTGGGGCTTGGAGGAGCCGGTGACCTCACCGTTGTGGTCCTGGATGGGTAAGGAGAAGTTTTCGGCTGGAGCCATGGTGTTCTGATTGTGGACTTCGACTTGGTGCCGCCAGATGCTGAAGGAGGACTTGAAGGTGCGCATGCACTCGAGGCACGTCAGCTTCTTGTACTCACACTTGCTCTCGTGCTCGTGCTTGAGCTCGGGCGAAAAGAACCTAAGGCTGCAGTAGGGGCACACGGTGGCGTTCCGGCACAGTCGCTCGTGGCTGCCTTGCTCTAGGAGAGAAGAGAGCTTAGCGTTACAGAGGCGGCACTGGAAAACCTCCTTGCTCGCTACCGGACCATCAAGAGCGAGAGCTTTCGGCTTCGCGACCTTGTGTCCTCCAAGAGACTTCTCTCCGGGGTGCATCTTTATGTGCTGTTTGAACTGAGAGAGAAAGCGATAGGCCTTTCCACAGTAAGTACAAATGTACACGCCTTTGGCTCGCGACCTCAAGTTCCTCTTGATGACTTGAGCTGGGGAACTACTCTGCCCCTGAAAACCGGGCTTGCTGCGCCTCAACTTAATGATCAGGGCCTTCTTAATCTCTCTCTCTCTCACTATGTCAATCAGCTTTCTTTGGAACTTTTCATCCAGAACGGCATGTGAACTAGAGGCTGGTGACGGGTTCTTCACTATGCCGTGCTGGGTCTGACAGTGGGTCCACACTTTGAAGTTTGTGTGAAACCGCTTGTGACAGATGTCGCAAGCGTAGGGCTTTTCTGGGTTGTGGTACATGTTAATGTGCCGGTGAAGACCTGCTGTTGATCTAAAGATCTTAAGGCAATGTTTGCATTTAAATTTTTTGTTTGGTCTTGTTCCCTCCAACTCACCAAATTCATCTTTGCTCAAGTCAGAATCTGGAAAATCTGCTTTGAGTGTGGGGCTTGAGCCTTCCTCGAGATTATCTTCGGACACCAGAGAGCCGTGCTCGTCCACCTTCAACTTCTTCAAGGGCAGTCTTCGATCCGCCTGGAACCTCCTTTTTGCTGGGAGTCTGCTCATGTCTTTTTGGTTGTCTTCTGTTTTCAGAGGAAGGTCTCTCGAGCTGGATGCTGCCGCGGCGGCATCTCCCACAGTGACCCGAATGATGTCGGACGGATCCGCCGATGGGCTTCGGGGCTCTGTCTTGATTCGAACCTCAGCAACAGGAGGTGCACCCTCCCTCTCTGTGGACTGAGAAGCACTGAAGGACCGGAGGCGGTGTGGCTGTGCAGCTGGAGTCCCATCTTCTGGGGTTGGTTTTTCACTACCCTCTTTTAAAGATGACTTTTGAGATAAAGCACAAAACACATTCCCTGGTGCATCGCTTTGCACTGCAGACGACCCCTGGGAAGATTTCAAATCTATTGAGGGTGAGTAGACAGGAACCTGGCTGTCCATCGACAGTGACCGTCGCAGGAGACTCTTAACAAGCGGGCCACTTCTGTCAATGCTTTGGTTTGCAGAAGCAGACCCACTGGACGGGATCACCAAGCCCAACTTTGAGTAGTACAACAAGTTTCTGTCCTCGCCCGGGCCATTTCCTCTGTTAGTTTCTTTCAATAGATAGGGAGTCTCTGATGAGCTTCGAAGAGACAGAACAGGCGGTCGGGGCCTTTTCAGAGCCAGTTCTATAGCTTTTCCTTTGGGCAGCTGACTGCTTCCACCTGGTTTGTCATCCACTGCCTCTCTGTCTTGCAGAGGTGCAGAAGACAGGACTGCATTCCTTTTCCCCAGGCTGCTTCTGTTAGTATCATCCAAAGATCCAGAACACTCAAGAGACTTTGTGTATCCCACAGAACCATCTTTTGGCCAACTCTTTTCAGTCAATGACAAATCGTGAAGTGGTTCGACTGGTTTGGAAACCTGTGGCTTACTGGCATTGGCCTTGACTGCAATGTTTGGGGAGGGCTGGGAAGTATGGCTTATATCGGGCGGACTTTGACTAACCGTTTTCCCTTGTGCCTCGTTCCTGCTTTGACAGACAATGACACTTCTCTTTTGAGAACTGTTTTCATCATGTTCCACGAATACTCTTTTTCTGTTGGGACACATTGGAAAGGGTGCTTGAGGTGTTTTAGAAACGATGTTAGTCAGAAAGGAAATCCCGAGGCTGTAGCCTAGTTCTTGCACAGCAGCAAGGCTGCCTTTCTCGACAAACAAAGATGAGGAATAAATGTAGTTCAAGACATTATCAAAAGCATCTGGTTCACAAAAGTCAAGCTGGAATACAGTTTGCAACTCATTCTCCTTATTTGTGAATAAGCTATGAAAATATTCACTGCTAGCAGCCAAGACATTTTTGTGAGCTCGAAATTTCTGGTCTCCAACAATCAGAAGCACATCACACAACTGTCCTTTGAGGCGTTCCTCATTGAGTGCGCTCAGGAGAGAGATGGCATGTGCTGGGTTGATGTAATGCTGTAATCCCTCCATTGCTTGGGTTTATCTGAAAGACAAAGTATAGAATTATAAACAATGCAGTGAAAAGTTCTCCATCAGGTGAAATGCTCTGCAAAGGCAGGGACCATTAACTGTCTTTTCAGAGGTGCCAATATTTAGCAGGTTATAGGCACACAAAAGCCTTTGTATAAACAATCTTATTTAAATAACATGGAAAATATGAAGAAACAGGTCTCATGGCATAAGTAGATCAATTATTAAAATTGAGGGATTTTATAACTACAGACTGTAACACAGGCATTTTCACCCATCAAAAAAGCTGTTAGACCATGGCAAGTATGGAAGGAAGAGATATTTAAAAATAATAGTTTATTATTTAGGGTCCTTATCCATTTCCTGTTTGGTTCTATTCTTACTAGTTCAGAGAAGTAGTTATGATGTACTGAAATGCCTGACTTCTATAATTCTGAAAGGAATCCTTTTATCACTGTGTCGGGGTTCAGAACGAGTCACCCAAGTTGTGTCTCTGAGGTATGTGGATTCTTTTGAGTTAAAGGCAACAGATACCCCAAGAGAAACGTTGCCTTCCGAACAACCTAGAAGAATTGAATTAGGATAACCTTTTTGACTTCTCTATATGGCAGGAGAAACTACTAATTACTGTACATTTGCTCTTCTTATCATCCTGCAATGAACCTCCTCTCTTTTGAAGCCCCCTGGTGCCTTACATCATCCTTAGTTCAGAATATCACATATACCTCATTTCCCCAGTCTGTCTCTGGACATCTCATGTATGCAGGGTTCCCATATGTAATTACATTTGGTTATTTGCTCATGTTAATCTGTCTCAGGTGGATTTGATTAGACCAGCCCAGAAAATCTAGCAGGGGTCCTCAAACTACGGCCCGTGGGCCACATGTGGCCCGCCGGGTGTTTTTGCCACCGCTGTGTGCATAGGAATTTGTTCATAGTTTTTTTTTAAACTATAGTCCAGCCCTCCAACAGTCTGAGGGGCAATGAACTGGCCCCCTGTTTAAAAAGTTTGAGGACCCCTGATCTAAAGGGTAGAGGAAAGTTTCTTCCGCCCCCCACTACTGGATATATTCATTAGCAATGGATTTAACAATGAGTTGCAAAGTAGAGGTCTTACCAGACTGTTAAAAATAGGCATAAATTTGGAAAGTGAAAAATCATTTGCTAATGACTACTGTATCCTAATTACTATTTAACAAAGGTTAGAAATGGTAAAGAATAAAATAATTTGTTTTCTTATGTATGCTAAACACCTTGCAATCTCCTGAATATTATTTTCTTACCAAAATCACATAGTCAATAATAGCATAAAGGAAACTTTGACCTATGTCTAAACTAAATTATTACTAATTCAAAATTAAGGGATTGAGTTGGGACTTCCCCGACATTCTTCTCAAATCTAAAGGTGAGACAACCTAGTGGTTGGGTGCAGGCTCTGCCCAAGAAGCTGGGGTTCGAAAGCTGGCTCCTCCCTTGCTGTCGATTATCAGGTGCCTCATCTGAAATGGGAGCATGGACCATGCCCTCCTTTAAGGTTGTTGTAAAGATTAGGTGAGCTAGTATCTCATACACAGTAAGGACTAGACAAATGATGTGCAATTAATTTTCAGAAATCGCAGGATTAATAGGCATTTAACTCAATATCAAAAAAGAAGGAGCTCACTTGAAACCCACCCATGTTCTGGACAAAGAAAGCCATTTCATAAAGAGATAACGTTACTGTAACACCTCATCTCTTTGGTTCGATTTTATAATGCCATTTTTCTTTAACACATTAAGCGCCCAACCCGTTTTGTCTTCCTGACGGAAAGTATAGTGTCAGTCACCGGTGACTGACTGTTAAAACGTGTTAAAAGACTTATGATATTTATTTTTAATATTAAAATGGATTCAAAGTAATTAAGACTACTTGTGACAGTTCTATCATTCTCTAGAGGGCAAGCTGTGGATGTACCAAACTCCACACCCAGCACATGTGCAGGTTGTCCCCTGGCTTCAAAGGACAAGCCTTTGCAGGTCAACCAGATCTGGGCTCTTCAGAAGAGCCCACAAGAAGAGTCTGGTAAGTCACCAACCTGGAGCGACCAAGCATCCTATACCACGTCCTTAATATTATTCTGACTCCCTGTTCCGGTGCTGACTCAATTTAACCAACTCAGAGGCATGGCTTTGCTTCCGGGACAAAGCCTGTGGCCTGCCCACAATCACTCACCTCGGTTGGACTTGACTGATTTTCGGTTCATTTCTGACCGCCATCATTTCATATCAGTGGTAAATTTTAGTGCTTGTATTTGTGATTGCTTGATAAAGGTATTTTCCCTTCCTTTCCTGTTCTGTTAGCCATCTTAATTTCTCCCTTAGCCCCACTGTACTGTCTTTATAATCACACATCTATTTATGTGCAAAGAAACCCTTTGTCATCTTTTACAAAGGTCAGCATAGAAAGAGATAAGCTTATCATACCACACTTAGCAACTTAGCTGAGTACTGAACAGTTTTTAGTGCTAATGATTTTTGAGAAAGCTGGTTCAGATGTTGCCACAGGGGAAAAACAACAGATTAAGAATCAAAAGCTTGGACAAGTATTTTTCAAAGATGTTTCTTAAAATCAATTTAGTGGTATAAAACTAGTAATAAAATAACTAGAGCAAAGTGAAAAATGTCAGAATGTCTCAAATGTAGTAAGGCTTAAAACTAAGGTCTTGTGGAACTTCTGTCTTGCTTCTATGTACACACATCCAAACATGTGAGCAAGTACTGGGTTGGGATGTATAATATACTCCTTCCTGTGGGCCAGAGTCAGGACAGTGTGAAAGAAAGTGCTCTAGGCTAATCAACCTCTGAGCCTCAACAATGCTACTGTGAGAATTAAATGAGAAAGCAGTAATTGTTACCACTTACTTACTCATTCAACAAAATGGCATTTGAGAAGGCCTGAAGGTGGCAAGGATGAGCCATGAGGATGGTCACTGAGGAAGAGCATTACAAGCAGAGGGGACCGTCAAGATAACAGCAGGGATGGAGGAAAGAGCCGAGGAAGGCATGGAGGATGACATCAGAGAAGCATGAGAAGAGGCTGTGCAGGGCTGGGTGGACGCATGGAAGAACTACACTTTTTATTGGGCAGCCATAGGAAGATTCTGAGCAGGGAATTATGTTTAAAAGGATCGCTCTGGCTACATTGTTGAGAATGGACCATGGAAAGTAG
>NW_006284323.1:1649426-1652512 GCF_000327345.1 Myotis davidii
GAGTGGAAGCTGGAAGGCCAACTAGAATGCTGCTGCAATGATGCAAGTGAGACATGATGGCAGCCTGGACCAGGTAGGAGTCCACTGCAATGATCCATGTGAGACACTATGGTGCCTGGGCAAGGTGGTAGCAGGGGAGATAAAGGCAGTCATTAGGAGTTCTAGTAGATTGACTGTAGAGGATAAGAAGGTGAACAGTTAAGGATGTCTCCAAGAATTCTGCCAGAACTGGAAGGATGCCCGTACTTGAGATGAAATTTGATAGAAAAATTGGCTCAGATTTTTTTCAAGAATTCAGTTTTGATATATTAAATGTTAGCAGAAATCTATTTATTAATGTACCTTTTACTGGCACCCTTTCCTGCTTCACTTTCCCTATAATCTTTCTTGTGCTTCCTGGGATCACTTCTCAAATAAACTTCCACATCTGAATCCTTGTCCAGGGTCTGCTTTTTTGGGGGGGACACATAACAAGACGCAATGGAAACTTGAAACTATAGGTATAGGCTGAAGAACTGTGTGAAGACTAAACTGAATGAGATTTTGTACTTGAACATGAAGCAAATGCTATTCCACATAGCATCTGCACCCTATTCCTATATGCTAAAAGTCAACATTTTCTCACTTTCATTGTTCAGAAGTTTCCTTCTTTTGCTTTCTTCCCTGTTATTGTTCTAAGTAATTATCATCCCTGTTTTTGTTCTAAGTAAGTACTTCCAATCCCTTGAACCACAGGCTTCTATAATCTATAATAAAAGCATAATATGCTAATTAGACCGGACGAAGCTGGGGTTGCGAGGGAAGCCCAGTCCTGGGTGCCGGAGGGAAGCTGGTGCTGGCAGCCGGGGGAAGGAAGGCCTACTCTTGCAGGGATTTCATGCATCGGGCCTCTAGTCTTTGAATAAAAACATCTGGTAATAAGGGAACAATAAATCACTCAGAGTTGAGTTGTAAAAGACATAGTCATTATCCCTGAAAATTATTTGGGGACTAAAAACTATTTGAGTGTAACCTCCATTTAGAGTTATCAATGAGATTGTTTGCCCAAGAACTGGCTAAGTATGTCCAAATTCCTGATATGCTTGATAAACAACTCTATAGTATTTTCCAATCTATTCACTCAAGCACTAATTGAACATTTACTGCCACACATTACTGTAAACATTTTTCATTCGTTAACTCAATAGTTACAGCAAAGGCAGTACACTACACTATAGGTACTATTATTATCACCACCCCCATTTTATAGATGAGGAAACGCAGGCACAGAGGGATAAAGTACATGCTCAAGGTCACAGACTTACTAGTAAGCAGCACAGCAGGACTCAGCTTCAGAGGCCACACTCTTAATTCCTACATCACCTGTCACTAGTTTCCTCTTTTAACTCGCACATAAACACCTAAGCTAGGCACTGTCATCATCCCTGTTTTACAAATTAGGAAACGGAAGCACTGAGAGGTCAAGTAATGTACCCAAGGTCACCCAGTCAGTTAGTAGTGGGTCTGGAGTCTGGTCCCAGAGCCTGTACTCTTAGTCATCATGTTACATGCTTCTCATTACTGGGCATCCGTCTAGTATGTGCCAGAACCAGCTAGACGTGGTAGATATCTATCTGACAAGCATGGACCTGCCTTATGGGTGCCTGAAATCTTGCGTGGGAACAGAACAAGTAATCTGTCATCATGCTCCAATATGCTAAGCACCAGACAGGTACACAGAGTAGAGACAATATAGGTGATGGCACTGACCCAGGTGAGAGGAAAGTCAGAGAAGGCATGGAAGGTAAGAGGCCTCATGAACAATCAGGTGTTAAGAACATGGGAGGAGACCTGGCCGGTATTCCCAATGGTTAAAGCGTTGACCCACGCACTGAAGGGTCTCAGGTTTAATTTCTGGTCAAAGGCATGTACCTTGGTTGCAGTTTTGTTCCCTGGTCCCAGTTGGGGCGTGTGGGGGAAGTAACCAATCCATGTGTCTCACATCAATAATTCTCTCTCTTTCCTGCCTTATCCCTTTCCTCCCTCCCTCTAAAAATCAATGGAAAAAAATATTCTCAGGTGAGGATTAACCATCAAAGAAAAAAAAAAGAAAAAAGAAAAGAACAAGGGAGTCAGGAAGGAAGGGTGACGGGCACTTCAAGGACAGGAGCAGTATGTCCAACATCATAGGGACAAGACACAGTGGTGGGCTGGAGCAAAGGAAGGACACAGATAGGGGAGGGCAGATGAGTAGGGAAGGCAGGCGATGAGGCTGGAAAGAGGATAGAGGCCTGAGGGCCCTGGGGGCTACACTCGAGGACTGTAAGAGGAGCGTGACCTCTTCCACCTCTCCACTAGCCCAACTCTCTGATGCCTGGACCAACAGGACAGAGAGCACAGGGCAGGGCAGACCCCTCACAGGTTGAGGCCTTTGCTTTTATCTTTAATTCAATTACTAAAACTGGAAAACAATGGCTTCTTTCCTGGTAGAGCTGCAAACAAGTAACATTCTGAACTTCTGTGTTTTAATGGAACTTAACTAAAAATATAAAATGCTACATTAAAAATGCAGGCAAAAGGGGGGAGAAACCCACACTGCGAAATGTCATGAAATAATCCAGCAAAACCTTGTGTGGCTGGTGGGTGTGCAGGCTGAATTCTCAAAACCCACTGCCTTTTCTGCTCTTCTGTCAGACGAGGCCAGCTTTATTACTGGATGTACCTTCTCTTCTATAAATCTGCCGGCTTATCACACTCCGTTTCTCACGCATGTTTTAATTATGAATAATCAGCCTCTGACTTACAGAAGACAGTGCATCATAAGTTTAAAAGCTCTATGTATACACACTGCCACTGTACCCACGTCCTGTACCTTTCCCTTTGCTCATCTCTACCTTACTCATCAGTGCAAGTGCTCCTGCTACCAGTCATGGTGGAAAAACCTTTGCATTCTTAAAAGAAAAGTGGGTGAGATGGGAAGAAAAGTCCCCTTTATGAGTGGCAGAAAAGGCTTGGAGGAAATCCCCCAGGAAAACCAGATTCTGATACAGGGCTGGCTTGCTTACCACTGGGTCCCGTACACAAGTATCTTCCCAAACTCTGCCTGA
>NW_006284323.1:1652550-1657837 GCF_000327345.1 Myotis davidii
TGCTGTTTCCAAATTTCCAAATGAGAGAATCTTTATGGTTAACAAGTCAGGGGAAGACTTTCAATCTGTGTACTTGCCTGAAATCCTGGCATTGCCACCTACTAGATATGTAACTTGTAAAGATCACTCGACCTTTCTGAGTCCAGTACTAGTGGTTTTCTTAACCTGACAAGCGGGGCTAACACTACCCACCACAAAGGATTTTCATGATGAACGAAAGACACGGTATGTTTGAAAGTTCCTAGTATATATAGTGTTTCCGATATGGCAAGCACACATTTTATTTCCTTCCTTTCCTGAATGTTTATGTGGGCCTGCTACATGTCACGTATCACAAGAGGTGCTGGTGACGGCAGATGAATGAGCTGGCCTGCTGCCCAGTAGCACACATTCCTGTCGTAGGACATGCATGATGAAGGACACAAGAAGTGTATAATAATGCTGATTTCAGGAAGCAGTTAATTGGGCCAGGGGTGGGAGGGTGGATGAGTGAACAGGGGGACATCAGGAAGGTTTGGGACTCACAGCTCACTTGACTAGTAGTAACACTCACTTGATTATTAATTAATACAGGTTTTCTACTACAGGTACTTTTCAGAAACACTTATTTGATCCTACCAGGGCTTCAAAACTCCCGAAGACTTGCCCTGGCCCAAAGTCCTTCATAACTGGATTCCAAAAAATTAATTCATATCAGCACCTCAAATTCCTCAGATACTAAATGCTAAGAGGAGCGGGGAATTCATATTTCAATATAATTTATTTCAATGCAAATAATTTCCTCTTTATATCAAATGTAGAGGAGTTGCAAGGAGTTAAGATTTTTAAGGGGATGGGTGGAAGGCAGGCTCTTTTGGAATACACAGCTTTCTGGGGAATTGAAACAGAAAAAGGGAAGCACGTAAGCACTTGGATGAAAAGACACTTGGAGATGAGTAAGGCACTCAGAAAGGAAGATGGGAAGGGACCAAAATAACCTAACTTTCAAGTTCTGGAGACTAAAACTCAGGCTGGCATTAGAGCTAAGGTACATTATAGATCAAATTGGCTCCAAGACTAGCACACAAAACCCTTACTACCAGATTTATAGAGAAATGTCTCTTTATATATTAACCTAGAATTGAACTCTGAGCACAGAAGCCTTTGGAATGTTGGGGACTGCTAATATAGTCCTAAAAATGACACTGGAAAAAAAGAAATGCATGTAACAAAAAGCACACACACAGAGAAACAACGCACCTACATTTGACACTCACTCTGGGACAATATAGATATCCAGACATTATTTGAAGCTCCTCTGATTTCAACGCCAGCCTTGCTTATCTGATTCTTCAAGAGAGTAATGTCACTCACTCCCTTGGATCGCCTCTCACCACATTTTCAGTCTCTTGAGAAGGTGTAATTTTGATGAAAGGTGTGTTCTCTGCACCTCCAGCTGAATGGCTCTGCTGTTAACAGTTCAGGGTGAGTGGAGACTCGTCTAGGCAGCTTAGCAGCCACTCCTCCTCCTCCTGCTGCAGGAAAGCCCCTTGATTTGGCTTTGGAAGAACTACCCTCGTCCCCCTAAGTACAGTCTGATGCCTGTTCTCCCTTGCTCAGGAGTAAGTACATAACCAAAGCCAAGCTGATTAGAAACGTTCTCTCTGGAACCTGGCCTGAGGAGACGACAAAGGCAGTAAGTGGAAGCTGATTTATTCAGCAGTGGTCTGGGAGTGCAGCCTGCCAGGGCCTGGCTACAGATTCCTGCAGTTACATACCATGGTTTTTCTCTTTCCGTCCAATTCTTTAGCTTTTCCTTAAACCTCAAGAGCAACCCTGTATCTTTATAATAAATTCCTTTTTCTATTCAACCCAATCTTTTCCTGTTCTTGTTATTAGATGATGCTAACAACATATTTCATGTGCTATTCATTCTTCCTGTCTTCCCTTCCAAAAGCATGGATAAACTGGGGCTGGACTGAGCTTTCCAACACAAAGCTTTGATCGTTCATTGATTGAACACATTAAGTATCAGCATTATTAATTCACTCTAACTGAGCTCCTATTAGATGGTGAGATATACCAAAAATACAGGAGTGTACAAAACAGACAAGGCTCCTACTTTCTAGTGAGGTAAATCACATGATAAACAAGGAAACAAAAAAGATGAGTTCAGACTGTGCTGTGTTGTAACGGAAAGAAATAGGGTGCTTTGACTGAGTAGAGTAACTAGCGGTTTGGAGAGGAGGCAAGGAAATGCCTTGATGTGATATTTGAGCTGAGACGTAAGACCTAAGTGAAAAGAGCCAGACTCGACTTTGTTTAAAAACAAAATAATAAAAACAATGGTTCTCCATTAAGCTAAAAGGCAAGATTTTAAAAACGTGTGCTCCAAGGTTCTGTAAATTTGGTTTCAAACTAGTTTTTAGATCCGAGTGTTCGCTCCCCCCCCCCCCCCCCCCTTAGTTGTCCTGGTGCTAACTTCCTGCTTCAGACACTTCATCTCTGAGATACAACCTGCACGTCCTGCTTCTTCTATCACCCACTCCGTAATGTTCTATACTTCATGGAGCCCCCTCCCCAGCTCTCTACTCAGCTCAACATTATCTTTCAAAGCTCAGCTCAAGTTCCAATTAAGCCTCTGTCATGGGCTGGATTGTGTGACCAGTCCCACCCCTCCCCACCCCCCTTCATATGCTGAAGTTCTAACCCCCAGTACCTCAGAATTTAAGCGTATTTGCAGATAAGGTCTTTAAAGGGGTAATTAAGTTAAAAAGGTCTTTGGGCCCTACTCCAACCCGACTTATAACACAGAGGACACAAACACAGAGGTTCAACGATATGAAGACAGAGAGAAGATGGCAATCTACGCACCAAAGAGAGGCCTCAGGAGAAATCAACCCTGCCTATACCTTAATTTTGGACTTCCAGGCTCCAGAACTGTGAGAAAATAAGTTTCTGTTGTTTAAGCTATCAGTGAGTGGTACTTTGTCATGGAAGCCCTAGAAAATGAATTAACACACCTTCCCTGACTACTTCAGTCTATAATGAGCAAACACCTTTCAACTCCTGCATTACACAGAGTGGCATCATTGATGTAGTGTTTATTCAGTGCCTTACATTGTTAGTCATCTGTGTCTCCCCAACTGAACTGTCAGCTTTTAAGGACTGAGAATCTACTTAATATCTTTTGACACTCTTCACAATGCTCAACATTGTAAGTTGCACAACAATAAGTATTGATTTTTTTCAGTACTCTGACATTCCAATTAAGTGCAGGAGTAGAAATTATGCTTTTTTATTTCCTATCATAAAGCTGGTCCCTTATATTGATTTTCCTATTTCTTCCTAGATAAAGTCCAAATGCTGGAATGACATACAGGACTCTTCATACTCTGGTTGCAATTAATTTCTCCACCCTTATTGGCTTATTGGACATTTCTTACCATCCACCCTACAAACTTGCACATCTGGTTTCTTACCATTTCTTTACTCAGCCAACTTTCACAGAAAGATCCAGCTCAAATGCACTGTTCCTGTACAGATTTAGTAATTTGCCCCTATCCAGTAGCTTAGTCATCTGAACTACCATAATACTTATCCTCTCTCTGCAATAATACAACTATTTCGAGCGATACCCTTCATGGGAGTCCCTAAAAGGGAGAACCCTTGTTTCCGCCTGTTATCCCTAATGATTAGCACAACGCCTCGCAGGTATCTATTGGGGAGAGAGAGAAATTATCACACTAAAGGCTCAAGACCTGGACTTGCTCACCTTTATTGCTCCAGCATCTGCTATAGAGCTCAGCACGTGGCAGCTTTCTTTGCCGTGTGTATGAGTTCCTGTGGCTTTCGTTTACCACTGAGCAATGACTCTGAAATCCATCTCTCTGCTTGGACTTCTCCGTGGAACTCCAGCCTCTCAGGTGCCCAATGAAGACTTCCATCACAGGAAATCCCCCATGTCCAGGACTGCAGGCATGAGCCACACCTTCTCGCCCCTATCCCCATACCTGCTTGTCTTCACCTGTTTCCTATTTAGTTTGGTGTGTTGACAACCACCAGTTCTCCTAAACCAGAAACCTCTTCTCTTTCCTTCCTAGCGAGCCCCCAGGACCTGTCAGGCCTCCTGCATAAGCAGCCCGAGATCTGCTCTCCCATCCCCACTGGCTTTGGGGACATCTAAACTTGCCCCTTCAAAAATCTCTTCCCCTGGAGATTCCCTCAGGAACTCGGCCCCTTTTGTGTTACACACCTAATCCCCCTGCGTATATTTCCACAGAATGAAGCGTACTATATATATTCAATAGTGTTAAAAGAAATGAATTAAAGTTACTTTGAAGTAAACCAAAGCCCCAAGTTTCTGCTTTCTTTTTATCATCAATATTTAGGGATGCTTCAATTTAAATGCAGAGGACGATTAGTCATTCCAGATGAATGAGGAATTTGCTCCAAGCACGGAGGGAAACGTTTTAAAAAATGTCAGGGAGAAATCTTCCTAAAATGGATTAACCCATGTTCCTGTCCCCTTAAACGAGGTAAGCAGAGCCCAATGCGGGCTCCTTACTGATGACTCAGGGTCGTCATGATGAACAATCGCTGGACTGACTATGCTGTAATACACGGACGCCCTCCGATGCTAGTGCTGGCTCTGGCACGGAAAACCCCTGGCTGCTACACTGTGCGGAGTCTGAGGAGCATTTGCGCCGTCGCCCACTGTCAGGCAATCCCGCTGCAAAACCTGCCTAGAAACACCCCGCCTCCAAGCGTGCTGCTGCAGAAGCCCCCCACCCGCTCCGCCTCAGGCCCGCAGCCCCGCGACTGGCGTGCACGGTAACCGGGTAAGGGCTAGGACGGAGGGGCGCTCTCCTGCAGTCAAAGGCACGATCTTCTGCAGTGAGCTACAGAGTATGTTCCCCGTAAGTGACCTGGGCGGTAGGAGCACCCATCACAAGATGACGGGGACTAGGGCCCACGGAAGTCTCTGGGCCGGGGGTCTCCGGACCCGCCGGTCTGAATCCCACCCCTCCCCCCTTCCCCACCACAGGCCGCCGACTTCACACCGGGGTTTTCCCAAGCCGAGCAGCAACGCCGGTGGCCAGCGGAGGGGGCTGTGCTCCGCGGCGGGCGGTGGAGGCAGAGAGACAGGTCTTCCCCGGGGCCTGGGGGGAAAGGAGTGCGCTCCGGGGTCCAGGCGTTTGGCAGAGGCCCGGCCAGGAGGCAGGCCGCGCAAAGCAAAGTCGACCTGGGTTACAGGTCGGTTAGGCCGGCGGGGCCCGAGGGGACGGCGGGAGGGGGCGTAGGCCGT
>NW_006284323.1:1658026-1658370 GCF_000327345.1 Myotis davidii
CCCAGTGAGGGACCGAGCATGCGCAGTGGCGAGGGCGAGGCCAAGTGCGGGAAAGGAGCATGCGCAGTGTGAAGGCACAATAGGCTACGTGGGAGCCCAGGGCATGCTCGGTGAGGGACGGGAGCCGGCGCAGGCGCAGAAGCGCCCAAAGCCCGCAACCCACAGGAGAGAAAAAACAGGAGAGAAATCACCTCAGAGTTACGTCAGGAAAGGCCGCGTTTTGCGGGGAGGCTGTGGCCTTCCACGGGGCCCCGCAGTTCTCCTAGGGCGAGGGGCGTGACAGTTACTCACCGGTCTTCAGCCCGGAGGCAGACGCCGGATCCCTTTCCGCTCACACTCGGCTC
>NW_006284323.1:1658817-1682902 GCF_000327345.1 Myotis davidii
CGCTTCCCCAGTGGAGGCGCGGGAGCCGGCTGGAGCCCCGGGTGGGCGTCACCGTGGTCGTGGGCACAGGCGCCGGCGATGCCTGCCTCGTAGGGGCTCTCATCGGGTCGCCCCCGCAGGAAGCTTGCGTGGAAGTGCGCCGCGTATGAACCTGCTGACCTTGAGAGCTAGCATCTCCCACCAGAGGGTCTCATCACGGAGGACCACCTGAGAGTGAATTGGCGTGAACGGGGCCCCAGAGTCGCCCTGCTGGCACAGGTCGGGGTGCTTGCTCCGATCACGTGCCTGGTGGCCTCTGCTTGTCCACTGCTGCTCACTGACAAAACCTCCACTTTCAGTAGCATCCAGCTAAATGGGCAGTTAACTTACTTTCTCTAATATTAATTTTAATTTCATGTTTCTTAGGCTTAGTTTTCCTGCAGGAATATTACAAGTCCATTAATTAGAAAAGGCACCACCTTTTTTAAAAGATTTTTTTTAAAAAGTACAGATTTTAGAGAGAGAGAGAAAAAACATTGATTTGTTCACTTATGCATTCATTGCTTGATTCTTGTCTGTGCTCTGACGGGAGATTGAACCCACGACCTTGGAGTATCAGGATGATGCTCTAACCAACTGAGCCCGGGCCAGAAAACTCACTTCACTTTTAGTCAAAAGCCAGAAAGTTAATGTAATAAATGCCCAACTGTAGACACTAATTCTAAAGAAAGAGTCTGCTAGACAAGCTAAATAGAACATCATATTGTTTGATATACTTCAAATGTTAATTTTCAAATAAAATTTTAATTTCTTCAAAGTTGAATTTATGCACATGACCCCAACTAATTTATGAAATGTTTGAGGAGTATGTGTAAGAAATAATTTTGCATTACGCTAATAAAAACAAAAATTATTTCAAAATTACCAGCTCTATTACCAGTTGTTACAGTTTCACTAATTTTAAGAGTACTCTTAGTCTCAAAGGAAGAAGCTTGCACCTAAAAATTTTCTCCTACAAGTATTTAAAACTTTCAAAAATGGCTTTCACGTAAGGCAGGACGCAGCAGTGATTGTAAGTCTTTTAAAGGGCCTGGGGTTTTAGGGTCCCCTGTGTTTAGGCTGGGCGAGCGCACATGTTTAGCCCAAGAAGATCAATACAAAGCTATGCAGCAAAGCCTGAGCTATTAGCTAGGTTTTCCTGTTCACCGAGTACTGTACCATGTGCCAAAAGCAATCTGTACCTATATCTCTAGCTGCCTCTGGGACATACACAGTGGCATCTCCGCTTTAAGCCGTGTGACTGGGCTTTCGCCCTCATCATTTCACTATAAGGCACTTGACTGCTAAATCCAGCAGAAACTTGTCGTTCCTTCAGTCGGCCTCTTTGATTCATGAGTCTCTGTACCAATTCATTTTTCAAATCTACTTGCTTAGTGACGCCTCAATCCCCTGGATTTTCTCCCTCTTCTCTGACCCTGGTTCTTGGCCTTCTGTGTTGGCCCCTCTGCCTGTGTCCAGCCTCACTCTTTGGGTTTCCCCAGGTTCTGCTGTGGCCCTTTTGTTACACTCATCCGATGCAGTCGCAGCCATCCCTGGGACATTAGCCCAGCCGGCTGAGCTAGGGGACTTGGACACCATCTTTGCTCCTCTTTTTCTCCAGTGTTCCCCCGATCACCAAGTCTGGTCCATCAACCTCCTGAATGTTTCTTTGATAACCATTTTCCACCACAACAACCTCCTAACTACTCCCCCAGCCTCTAGGTCAGTGATGGCGAACCTGTGACACGTGTGTCAGAGGTGACACGCAAACTCATTTTTTTGGTTGATTTTTCTTTGTTAAATGGCATTTAAATATATAAAATAAATATCAAAAATATAAATCTTTGTTTTACTATGGTTGCAAATATCAAAAAATTTCTATCTGTGACATGGCACCAGAGTTAAGTTAGGGTTTTTCAAAATGCTGACATGCCGAGCTCAAAAGCTTTGCCATCACTGCTCTAGGTCTTTTGTAATCTACCCTCATATTGCAGTTAGTGTTGTGGTTTTTTTTTTTTTAAAGTAAAAGGTATGCCCTTCCCTAGCTCAAGTTTTTGATGGCTCTCAGTTACCCTATGGAGGTAGCAGGGTAGATTTGCCTATCTATATATGTAAAAGCCTGGACCGAACGACAGAATGACCGGTTGCTATGATGCAAAGTGACCGCCAGGGGGCAGTGCTCAATGCAGGAGCTGCCCCTGGTAGTCTGTGTGCTCCCACAGCCAACTTCCCAAAGCTGGCCAACCTCCTGTGGTCCCTTCCCCTGGCCGCCCTGATCACCCAGATCAGGACTGAGCGAGATGGCCCTATTGGCCCAATTGCCGGCCAGGGCGAGGAACCCCACTGGTGCATGAATTCATGCACCGGGCCTCTAGTTACTTATAAGGTGCTAAGAGTGGAGGTCACTAACTTATGGGCTCAACTCTAAGTGGTGTATGTAAAGTGGGAACTTGGGGCAGGAATCTTAAGCTCAGGTTCTTACCTAAATAAATGTCTGGACTCTGGGTGTGAGCAGGGTTGTCATATAGTAAAAATACGAGGTCAAAACTCAAAATCACTGTTTTGTCCTCCCAGCCTGCCGGTACCTTCTCATCCCTCTCTCTTGCTCAGAGCCCAGCACTCTGCCTGACCTATGTTAGGAACGCCACATGTTTTTATGAGTATATTTTCCATACACGGATGCATCCGAACAGGATCGCTACCATCATATGTGTATATTTATACACAGGTCCCAACATTTATATAGCCAGCTTCTTGTTAGCCCCACCTGGATAACCCACACTGCTCACGGAGCAAACCCACAGCTACACTTCCTGTCTGCATTCTCTCTTTCCTTTACCTGTTCTTCCTTCCCAGGCTCTGTCCTACTGAACGGGGCTGCCACCTACCTCATTACCCTAGCCAGGAACTTGATGGTTATTTTAGAGACCTCTCTCAACTTCTGTATCCAGCTGTCACTAAGTCCTATCAACCTATCTCTTAAATAATGGCCCCTTAAATCTGTCCTCACTAGCCCTCCTGCTGTTCTTGGCCTCCATGGTCTCTGGCCAATCACTGTAGCCCCTCCACCAAGTTCTTGCTTTGGTTTTGCTCCTTCCCTTCCCAGCAGTCAATCTGCTTTCAGTCAAATTATCTTTCCAAATGCAGAGCTGATGTCTGCTGGGGTGGCCTCAACCTGCGGTTGAGATGGCTTCTCTCTGCTCCTCCCCTTCACCCATTTTGGCCACGTATGGCTGGGACAGGCACTGACTCAGATGCCCTGTTCCTACTCAGTCTTCTGGCAGATCTGATCGCTCTTCCAAGCACCAGCCCAAGCCTCCTGCCTCTGTGCTTTGTCGCTCTGCCATTCATCCATCACCGGCTGCTCGCAGGCCAGCCTCTGCACTAGCTTGTGGGCTCCTTAGTGCAGAGGCCGTGACTGTTAACCTGAGTATTCCCAGAGCTGTGGGCCCGTTGCTAGGGCTGTCCCCGGTGGCCAGTTCCCTGATGCTGTGGTACTGGTGATACTATAAAACCTAGTGTGTTTGCATTTCCTGTGCCAAACAAACACAGCCCTTTCATAAATTAGGGGAGGAAGGTCTCTATGGGTTACAAGCCTAAGCCTCCACATTTTTGGAAGTGGAAATTTTTCATCATCTGCCATTCTCTTAACCATGTGTTTCATTTTGAACATGCATCCCGATGTCCACATTTGCCCCACCTATAGGTTGGGAAGTTGCCCCTTTAAAAAATTAGATTGGGGTAGAGAATGATATATTACTTGTTAAAATATTTTATTTTATTGTTGATTTTTAGAGAGAGAGAAAAACATTGAAGTGAGAGTGAAACATCTGTTGGCTGCCTCCTGCTTGCCCCCTATCATGGATCAAACCCACAAGCTGGCCTGTGCCCTGACCAGCAATCTAAGGAGCAACCGTTTTTATTGCTGGTGTCACAAGTGACCCCAATCTTGGTGGCTTAAAACAGCATGACTTATTCTTTTATAGCTCTGACGGCCAGAGGCCCAGCATCAGTATCACTGGGCTGGAATCAAGTTGCTAGCAGGACCCTCTCCCTCTGGAGGCTCCAGGGGACAAGCCATCCCTGCCTCTTTCAGATTCTAGTGCAGTGATGGCGAACCTTTTGAGCTCGGCGTGTCAGCATTTTGAAAAACCCTAACTTAACTCTGGTGCTGTGTCACATATAGAAATTTTTTGATATTTGCAACCATAGTAAAACAAAGACTTATATTTTTGATATTTATTGTATATATTTAAATGCCATTTAACAAAGAAAAATCAACCAAAAAAATGAGTTTGCGTGTCACCTCTGACACGTGTGTCATAGGTTCGCCATCACTGTTCTAGTGGCTGCCAGCAGTGCTTAGCTTGTGGCCACATCACTCCAACTTCTGCCTCTGTGGTCACGTTGCCTTCTCACTGAGTGCCATCTCTTCCTTCTGTCTCTCTTATAAGGACATTTGGGATGGCATTTAGCCACCACCCCCGCTCCAAAAATCAAAGATAATCTTCCCGATCTCAAAATCTGTAACTTAATCACATCTGCAAAGACCCCTTTTTCATACAAGGTCATGTTACGGGTTCCAGGGATTAGGACCTGGTATCTTTGGAGGTGAATATTCAACCCACTACAGGTGAGATAGGTTTCCTGTGTGCATGTTCTCAGTGTGGGAAGGCATATGATAAAAGAGAGAACGAGAGAGCGCGCGCGAGAGAGAGAGAAAGAGAGAGAGAGAGGAACTGGACTGGAGAGTGGTGACATGGGAACTGGACTGGAAAGTGTGACATGCTAGATTGCCGTGTGCATGGTTTATGACTGTCACCTTTATTGTGAACACAATGCTCAATTATGAAATGCTCAATCAGGCTGGACCTGAAGGGGCCATGGCTCTGTCTTCAGCATGGTTGGTATTGGGTCGGGCTAAGTGTCAGTCTCACTGGGGTTGTCTTTATACGTTACCGTAAAAAGAAAGAGGGATACTAAGATGAAGTGCCTCCCCAGCCAGAAGCACTGGTCTGCTGTGCGCTTCCCTTTCTTAGAAGGGCCCGATTGCCTCTTGCTGTCTCTGCTCCCTACCTTGGTCCTTTAAGATCAAGGACACTACAAAGTCCTCCAGTTCAGACTGAGAGCAACTGAATTGCATCAACACCTCCAAACCAGTTTCTAGCAACCCTTTGCCTTGAGCAAGATTGGAGGACTCTTGTGTGTGTATGCAAGCGTGTATGTTTGTAACAGCAGTAGTAATTCTGGGTATTTGATTCTGGACTGTAAATAGGACTATGGGCTTAGATGGGGTTGCTTCTGTAATAATCCATAAGTTGCTATCAAGAAAGGAGGTGAGGAATACAATTTTTTTAAAATGTGCACCATGGGATTTCTTGTGTAAAGAAAGACAGATCCCACCTTCCCAAGGCTGAGAGATGGGGTGAAGATTGACAGCTACTGTTGAACAAGCATCTGCCCTCAACTGTGATTCGATCCACACAGCCACTCTACTCTTGAGGAATAATAAATCCCATTTTACATACCAGAAAAGCGAGGCTCATTAAGGCTAGGAGGTGGAGAACGGGGATTGGAACCAGGTCTGGCAGCGAAATCCATGCCCTTTTAAATAAGCTGCTCTGAAAGTATTTCCGATGTGTTGGGTGGCATTTGCTCCCTGGTTACCCCTTTATCTTCTCTCCCTCCTAATTGGAAGGGGGAACCCAGAGCACAGAGCTCTGGGTAGAAGCTTTGGGAAGGGAGCAGGCATGGGCAGATGGGGATTAGCTACTAGAAGGAAGCCAGAAGCAGAGGATTCATACCCCACAGCCTGTCCGGTGACTGAGTTGCAGATGAGCTACTATAAAGAGTGAGGTGTGGCCCTTTCAGTGTGCTCCGTGGTTGAGCGTCGACCTCTGAACCAGGAGGTCACGGTTTGATTCCCGGTCAGGGTACATGCCTGGGTTTCGGTGATGCTCGGGTTTTGGCTCGATCCCCAGTGTGAGGCATGCGGGAGGCAGCCGATTAATGATTCCCTCTCATCATTGATGTTTCTAGCTTTCTCCCTTTCTCTCTAAAATCAGTAAAAAAGAAAAAGAAAAAGAATATAAGGATCCTAAGATTCGTTAAAATAATTTTTTAAAAAAAGAGTCAGGTGCGTGGGATAAGGTCCAGGTCTGTTTCTTGCCCATTCAACCTTATGATTTACGTACCTGATATGGCCTAGGCCAGGGGTGGGCAATCCCTGGCACTCGTGCCGAACATGGCACACCAGTAACTTTTGCTGGCACTCAAAACCCTCTCTTATAATCTTCCATTTACAATTTTTTTCTTAATATCGATTTTTTTAAATTTTTCAGATAAATTCAGTGTAGGTGCATCTTAGATAAATAAATAATTTTACATAACAAGTTATCTTAAAGACCATAGACATGATTGACGAGAGAGGGGAAGAGCAATTTCTATGCCTCTGCCTTAACTCTCCCTGCCTTCCTAAAAATAAATGTATTTTTTATCCATATACTGTGTTTTTGTCGCTCGAATGAATTTTATTATTTCTTCAAGGTTCTTCACAACGTACTCCTTAAGAGATATCAAGTAGGTGTAACATGTTCTCAAAAAATTAGGGTTGGTACACAGAAGAATTTTGAGTCAGAGACTTTGCTGGTTTTGGCACGCACTCACAAAAAGGTTGCCCTCCCCTGGCCTAGGCTTTGGGGTGGAAAATGAGTACTGTCCTCAAGGGACTGCCATTCTCTTCAGGGAAACAGACATGAACCATCGTCCAAGTGATCATTACGAGACTTGTGTGTGCTCAGGACTGAGACACGAGGGGAGGAGGTTTTGTGGCCTGGTGGCCACGTCAGCCTCAGTCCACCCAGTGCCATCCAGGGAGCTCTGGAGTCCATCAGTGCAATGGCCACACACCAGGGGATCCAGCTTGGTCCCTGACATAGGCTGTGCTGGTTCCAGAACAGGCAAGAGGGAGCTGACCACAGTCGCCCTGGATTTCTAGACCGAAACACCAGATTGTGGGAGAAAGTGATGAACTCACCACAGAGCCTTGGTCTGGGCAGCCCTTTCCAAACAGCTGTCCCCCCAAGCAAAATGAGTTGTTTCTTATCACGACATTTCAGAAGAGCTGAAAGCGCTTGTCCCATGTGGATTTTAAGCCTCATGTGGTTTTATGCACATAACAAAAGATGGCTCAAAATACTGACTAAATTTATCTGATCCTGAAACTATTCTTAAAAGACCAGAGAGGTGACTGTTTTTTCTTTTTTCCTTTCCTTTTTTTTTTAAAAAAAAAAATTTTGTCGACTTTAGAGCATTACCCCATCTCTTTTAGTAAGAACCCGTTGTCCTCGTCCAGATCATGAGTCACCTACTGAAAAAAGAAATGAACATGCATTCAGATCTCATTTTAAGAGGACTTTCTGTTACTTAATCAGCTCCAAGGTTTATGTGAGGATTTGGCATATTTTCTGCTGTTAAACTTGACACATTTAAACATCAATATTTCCCCCCAAATTTATATTAAAATAATGATTTTAGAACTCGACTGGATAAAACATTCTAGAACTGGGTCAAATGACTTAATCTGCTTTCTCCATTACTGAGCAGCCCCCTAACCCCCACCCCCCACCTAGGTTCCACCCACCATGTGACTCAGTTGATTTGATGCACTGTCTGGTTCCGTGATATCTGTGAAATTACTACCTCAAAATAGATAGCCTGTTCCTTTTATGCTTTTTTTTTTCAAAAGGTTGGCAAATTATTGTCAATGTTCCCACACTTTGAAAAGTGACAGGTGGTGCTGACCCATGACCAAGAACTCCAATGTCATCTGAGCTTTGACCAAGTTACATATTTAATTCTGAACTTGATGGCATATCATTTGCTATAAGAAGTCTAGAATTTTCAAATAATGGTGGAGATATTCCCAAGAATTTCTGACTTATAAAAATCAAGTAAATTTAAAAAAATGACATGTTTGGAGTACATGCCGGGGAGGTAAGGGTGGAAAACATGTTTGGCCATCCCTCCAAAATCGGATTTCCTTTTCAGATTCAGTTCCCCTTTGTTAAAATAAAAACATTCAAATCTGTAAATAATTTTTGTGAATTTATTTGAGACAAACTGTCCACATATGCTGGGAAGCAGAACCTCAATGAATTGAGATAATGCTCCGGAGAATGGCGGGTTACATCTGTATTTATACACTGCAATCAAAGGAAGGGACATAGGTGGGTTACATGAAATCCATTGGTGATAGACTGGAGAAGCCCAGAGAAAGCAAAGGGGGGGAGGGGCGGGAGGAGGGAGAACCCCTGGGATTGGATAAAAAGTGATAGACACATACTTAGGTGGGTGCAGGAACAATTAACATGATAATAATGAAGGAATTTGTGGTATTTGCCCTGGGGCCCAGCACATTAGGTTGTGCCCCAAGGAGTCCAGAAAAAGGGAAGTTACAAATTACTTAGACATTTCAAGGCTATGTTATTATAGATGCAAAAAGACAGATAGGCTCAGTTAAGGTAAAGGTTGACCTTGTCAGTGAAGATACCAGCCTGGGATGTACCTACCCACCATAACTGCTTTTAGTCAAAGTTTAATTTCAGACCATCCTTTGTGGTTATGTTAGGTCTCTAAGTTTGCAAGACCACCATGCAGGCCTCCCCTGTGCTTGTCAGGTCAGCATGTAGCCCCTTTCAGTCAATGGGTTGGAGCCCATTTCATCAAGATGCCATTCTTATCAGGGTAGTATTACCTGATAAGCAGTGTTATCAGCAGTGGAACCATTATTCTAAAAGTAAGCACTGGGCTCGTTCCCTGGGATTGAATTAACACACCAGAATTCTGTAATAAAAGTAAAATCCTCTCCTAATGCTGCAAGAAAGTGGCCCTCACTGCTTTCGTTGCCCTTTACTGGCCTAGAAAGTGAGTGGCCCATCTTGGGCTCAGGTGCCAAAAAATTTAAGTGGCCACCAAGACAGTTATACTATAATACAAATTCTTGTTCTATGCCATTTTACCTGTACTCATTTCTCTAGTATCACAGGCTGGGCCATTAAACAACAGAACTTTATTCTCTTCCAGTTCTAGAGGCAGAAGTGCAGAATCCCAGTGTTGGCAGGGCCCTGGGTTCTGGGTGAGAATCCTTCCTGCCTCTTTCAGCTTCTGTGGGAGCCAGCGCTCCTTGACTTATGGCTGCATCACTCCAACCTTCACTTCTGTATTCACACGGCCTTCTTCCTGTGTCTCCTCTGTGTCTTCATATAAGGGCACCAGTCATTAGATTTGAGACCACCCTACTCCAGTCTGACCTCATCTAAACTTGTCCAAATCAGGGTGCTCCCCATATCCTTGTCCCCGTACCCAGGAGGGAGACATGCGTGAATTGAATTTCTGTTTGTGTGTTGCTTGTGGCTGGACCTGTTGGAGCTTCCATGCTTCTCCACCCCTGTTCTGGGTGTGAAGGACAGTGTTCTCAACAATGTTCTTTGGACACACTCACTGATGGTGGGTACCATGCCCACAGTGACCCAGGGTATTATTGACAAAATTCAAAATCTTTGTGAAGGGAATAAAAGCCAATGTCATGTGAATAATCAGGTGCTAGCCACTTCATATGAACAATAATAAATACAGTGCATTACTCAGGGTTCTCCAGAGGAATAGAACCAGCAGGGTGTGTGTGTGTGTGTGTGTGTGTGTGTGTGTGTGTAGCACCTGGAACTGCCAAACCCAACTGGTGGGGATGTGAAATAGTTCAGCCACTTTGGAAGAGAGCTGGGCCTATCCTCATGTAGTTAAACATATGCTATCCTCCATGACCCAACAATGTCATTCTTAGACTGACATTCCCCAAGAGAAATGGCCAGCAGCTTTATCACCTAAACCTGAGAACAACACAAATGGCCGTTAACTGGTGCCCGATACAGCAACAGTGTCATGTCCGTACAATGGAACACTCCTCCTCAGTAATAAACAATTACAGGAGAGTGGATGACCTCAAAAGCATCACGCTGCGTGAAAGAAGCCAGACACGAAGGCTACATCCTGTATGACTATTTGTATGACATTCTGGTAAAGGCAAAACTATAGGGATATAAGTCAGGGGCGCTGAGAGTGGGGGAGGTGACTGATCGCAAAGGGACACAGGAACTTCTGGGGGTAATATCTTGACTGTGGTGTGATGACGTGACTGTCAACAATTCCAGAATGGCACACCCAAGAGGGGTGAGTTTTACCACAGGCACATTTATTCAATAAATCCGTCTTAGAGAGAAAAATATCAAGAATTCCAAAGGTCTGAAAGCTCACCTTCCCACGGTCCTAGTGTCTTCTGAAATCTTGCTGTGCTCCCCTCAACAGCCCAGAGGACAGAACTGCAGAATAATCCCTCCTGACTCTTTAATTAATTTTGGGTTTGGGGTTTGGTGCATAACCCACGCAATCTCTACAAGTTAGAGGCAATCAATCCCTGCTGGCTTCCCCAGGGACGGTCCCTCCAACTCTTCGCTGATGCTTTAGTATAGGCACTTAATTTAAATAATTTTGGCAGGCGTTGTGGTGGAGACTGGTTTTCTTTGCGACGTTTCTATTAGCAGAAATGTGGACGGTGAAATCAGTCTGTAGTTTTGGTGAATGTTTGTGAGGTGAGGAGTCCAACACTATGATGTTTAGACACCTTGAAATAAAATGTTAGGTGGAAAACGGCATCGTTTGGGAGCCCAGGTTTAATACTGAGTCCTAAGAACATGGGAAATTGGGGTTGGTTATGATCCTGTGCGGCAGGCGGGTGCTTTGCCCCTGCGTCTCCCCTGGTGGGCTTGCTCCTTAGCCCACACTCTTCTCAAGTGCCCTGGCCCAGTCCCATGTGGGAGAAGTGCCCGTGCAGTGCCACCGTCGGCAGCAACGTGAGAAACCAGGATGCCAGGCCCTGGTGTTCTGCCCAGAGCTTTGAGCCTGGCTGCTTAAGGACAGGACAGAATCTCTGGGGAAGACTAAGCCGTGGGGTACAAGCCAGGAGGTGTCCCCCACTGCTGCATGCTGTTTGAGTTGAGTTGAAATATTTTGACAGATTGCCCTGGTATTGGCTAATGGACTTCCTCCGGTCTCTACACCCGCCTCCCTCTTCTTCAGTTACTGGGTCTATGGAGTGATCATGAACTCCAAACACATAGGTGACGTCATTTTATACTTTTGCAGGTTGAGATGTCCTCGATGGCCTTCTCTGTCCTGAGCTTATGTTTCCAGATCCGATGAATGCACTGAGTTTGAGGGTGTGCAGTGCATGACTGCCGGGATTATTTTTGTCTTTTTAGTCATCGTTAAACATCTTTTACCATTTTAACTGTGCAGGCTTTAAAAAAAACAACAACCCTTTTTCCATATAATAATCGTCTGAGCTCAGAAAAGCCAGTGTTGTTACTCATTGTCACCAAAACCCAGATGGTATTTTCATTCTGAGCTCAAATTGGCTTCTCGCTTCTTTCTAGGCCTGGACGCGCCTTAAAATTTCCATTTATTGGGTCAAGCTGTTCTTTAATCAACCAGAAAGTGCCGGGAACATGTGATTCTTAGTCTCTTTCGAACTGAGATAGATACAGATTTTTTTTAAAAGCACGTGTAAGTTTATGTATCTTTTAAGATGAGAAAAGAAAGGTGTCCTCTTCTAAAACTCCCACGCTAGATAACGTTTCAGAAATTACCGTTTGCCGACGGCTGAGGCCAATGGGAGAGGGGCTGTGTCCTAGCCCTCCCTGTAGCTGAGGTGGGGTAGCACCCCCGTGGGGACAGGGCCACGTGCGACTCGTGGATTAGAAGGGCACAGTTGAATCGCATAGACTGGCTAGCAAATCAGTTCCTCTTGGTTCCCAAGAAAAAGTCATGGGCCTCTGGAGATGGAAAAGTAGCTGGAGGTCATCAAGTTCAGTGTGTCCCCTTTCCAGATGGGGAGCCCTGAGCACACAGCCCAGGGGCGCGTCGGAGTCAGAACTCAGACCTTGGACGCGGGGGGCTCTTGGCTCCAAGGGTTGGGAAGCCTGGAGAGAGCCCTCTGCCTGTCTCTAGTCTCATGGGACTGGAGTCAGTGGGGCAGGTTAAAGCCTGCGCATGGGAAGCTGAACTCAGATGTAGGAGCCGCGGTGCCCGGCCCCCAGGGCTGGGGCAACCTTGTGCTGCGGTGGTGTTTTCTTCCCAGCGCTGGATTCTTTGCAGACGCCGCTCCCGGCGCCACGGGCCCCAAGTCGCAGAGTGGAGAACATTCTCCCTTCCCTACATGCGGTGCCCATCCACTTCCTTCCCAGTATTTGCAACGCATGGAACAGCAGCGATTCCAGGCTGCCAGCCTCTGGTTCCAGGCCTCCAGGACCCGCACAGCTGTGCCATGTCCCTCTTCCTGCAAACTCGAGGCCCACCAGTGGGCTGGCTCTGCATGCGGAACGCACACAAGATGCAGTCAAACCGCGCAGACCCGGGGCAGGGCTGGTTTGAACGTCTTAAGAGGAAGCTGAAACTCAAGATCGGGAGGAAATGGATTTCAAGATACCTGGTTCAAAATGGGGGTTTCTACATCCATCTAGGAAAATGGCAGATTCGCTAAAATAAGTTATTTTTCTAGAAACACAAAAAGCCTGGTAGTGGCACATAGTCACCTTTTGAAGCATTGAAGCTGTTTATCGCAACTTCCAGGAGCCAGTCACTCGAGACAGATGTTAATGTACCTCTGAGCTGGTGAAAAGGCAGCGAGTAGAGGGAATGTTTTGTGGAAATTGGACGTATAGTTCCATTCAATTATTAGCGCTGCCTTAAATAGAGAATGATAGTCGTCAGACTCCAAGGGGTATTATGGGCTGGCTCTGTTCCCCTCAAAGTCATATGTTGAGGCCTAATTCCCTGTACCTCAGAATGTGGCTGTATTTGGAGACTGGGCCTTTAAAGAGGCGATAAGTAGAAACAAGGTCATTAGAATGGACCCTAATCCAATCTGACTGGGTCCTGAGAGAAAAGATCAGGACACAGGGACACATGGGGGGACAACCACCTGAAGAGGCAGAAGGAGGGGTGGGGGTGTCTTCAAGCCAAGGAGACAGGCCTCAGGAGAAACCAGCCCCGCTGACACCTCGATCTGGGACTTCCAGCCTCTAGACCGTGAGGACGTAAATCTCTGTGGCTTGGCCACCCAGTCTGTAATATTTTGTTATGGAAGCTTGAGCTGACTAATACCAGAGGGAAGTGTTTCATTCCCAGGGGGGCAGGATATGGTGCAGTTTTAGGCACGATTCCTACCAATCGCCCAGTGAGAGAACAGGAGAAGTAATACGCCGATTTCAGTGGGATTGAGTCCAAGTAAAGAAAGCATAGGTGAGAATTTTACTCTACTCTGCTGGAAAGGTTTTGCTCCAAGGATTTTTTTTCTTCAAATCTTCATCTGAGGATATGTTTATTGATTTTAGAGAGGAAGTGGGTGGGGGGAGAGAGAGAGAGAGAGAGAGATCAAGAGAGATCAATGTCTGTCTCCACTACACATCCCCATGGGGTATTGAAACGAAAACCTAGATATGCGTCCTGACCTGGAATCAAACCTGCAAGCCTTTGGTGTCCAGGAAGATGCTCCAACAAACCAAGCCACCCGGCCAGGGCCCAAGGATTTTTAATGACTGTGTTTGGGTGTGGGCATCGGAGCAGCAACTTACATCATGACATTTTGATAGGCGTTATGAAACTGATCCTTGAGTTTACAGACGCGAGCACTGGTGAATGGCCAAATTTCGTGGCAGGATTCGGCGAGAGCACAGCCCTCGAGATGTCAGTCCCACAGCCACAGCACTGCCCAGGCCCGCAATGACTGCCATCCACCCCCCGAGCCTCCTGCAGGCCCCTGAGCTGGTGGTTGGTGGTGACGTGGGCTGGATGGACTCACCCCATCCAGGGTCCTCAGGGCCAGGGACATGAGTGCATGGTCAGGCCTCTCAGAAGAGTGGACCTGCTGAAAACACTTACATTGGATTTGAGCTGACGCACAGGCCACCGGTGGCAGGAACTGGGTCCCCCGTGTCCTTGGATCATACACTAAGCAGGGCGATGCTGGTCATAATTTCCCAGAGATGAATGCCTGGGGTGCTTCACAAGACCTGGGTGCTCCCTGCCGTCCTGTTGGGGAGACAGAGAAGGGGCAGCAATGGCACCACCCCAGAGCGTGTTTCAGTGCAAAGAGCAGACACAATTAATTCTCGGTGAGAACGCTGAGCGCAAGGAACAGCCGCAGCACGCTTCTCGCGAGCCAAGAGGTGGGAACAGCCCTGCTGGCACGGCTCAGTGGATGAGTGTCGACCTATGAACCAGGAGGTCACGGTTCAGTTCTCAATCAGGGCACATGCCTGGGTTTCAGGCTTCATCCCCAGGGTGGGGCGTGCAGGAGGCAGCCAATCAATGATTCTCTCTCATCATTGATGTTTCTAGCTCTCTCTCCCCCTCTCCCTTCCTCTCTGAAATCAATAAATTTTTTTAAAAAAGGTGGAAATAACCCACATGCCCATTGACAGACAAGTGGGAAAATGAAGCGTGTTCTCTCCGTACAGTGGAATATTATTCAGCCATAAAAAGGAACACAATGCCGACACCTGCAGCAACATAGGTGGACCTTGAAAACAGTCTGTTACGTGAAAGAAGTGAAATACAGAGGCCACATGTGTATGATCCCTTTTACATGAAATGTTCGGAAGAGGCAAATCCACAGAGACTGAATGTAGGTCAGTGGTCACCCAGGGCTGGGGGGTGGGAAGGCCTTGGGAGGATTGGGGAGGTGATCGCTAAAAGGTTTCTTTTTGGGTTGATGAAATTGTTCTAAACATGATTGTGGTAATGACTGTACAACGCTGTGAATATACTAAAAAGATGGAATCTTAACGCATTAAATGGGCAAATTACATGGGAGTCACCGTAAAGCTGTTACAACAAAAAGAAGCAAGAAACACAAGTGGGCCGACTTGGGTGACCTGTGCGGGGTCAACTGACGTCGGAGCCCTCCTCCTGGCTGCCAGCACAGCCCTCCTGCCCCCTGTGCTCCATCTTTGAGCTCGGTGGCCTCCCAGGGAAATCCCTGTGCTGTCATTTCATCTGGAGAGAGCCGGCCTTGATGCAACAGCTCTTCCTGGTGGAAATGGTGGCACAGAGGCCCCGAGGCCCTGGGCGCAGATCAAAGGTCTGTGAGCAGACTAGGCTCTTGGGGATTGTGCAACTGAATACACGAGTGACAGGAATACAAACATGCAACATTTCAGCATCAAGGTTTGACATTCCACCAAGTCTCATCATTTTTAAAAAGTTTCTTTTTTATTGATCTGAGACAAAGGAAAGGAGGGAGAGGGCAGGAGGGGGAGAGAGAGAGAGAGAGAGAGAGAGAGAGAGAGAGAGAGAGGGATATGCTGCTGACCACCTGCTTGGTACCAGAGGGAGGGAGAGAGAGACATCAATTTGTTGTTCCACTTATTTCTGCATTCTTGGTTGTTTCCTGTATGTGCCCTGACCAGGGATCGAACCTGCAACCTTTGCGTATCCGGACGACTCTCTAACCAACTTGGCCAGGACCACAAGTTTAATCTTGAACTGACGGTCAGTCTGTCAACCCCGGCCATTGGCATGAAGCTCATTCTTTCCATGTGGAGTCACGCCTTTTGGATGGTAGAGAATGGAAACAAACGCGGCAGCTCTCAGTGCTGGTAGGATTCTAAAGCCCCACTCCAAGGCGATAAGGGTGTGTGTGTTATGTCCATTTAGTTGGAAAATCAATAAGGGAACATTGTCACAGGGTCCAATCTATTTCTCGTGGTCTTTGGGTAATAACAGGGCATCTGGAACCAGTTCTTCTGATGTTAAAAAACTTGTTTCTAAATTAATTTGCCCTAAATAATCAATGCAGGCTGCCTGTTGCCATCCAATCTGCATGCGGTGGTGGTGGTGGTGGGGACCCAATCCGATCGGCAAGGATGGATCTGGGGTGGGGTGACCTTCCTAATGCATTGAGGCCCCATCAGGAGGCTGTGGCTGCACCAGACGTCAGCTGTGATCTTCCTGCCGAGAACTGACTCTTCCCCTCACCACAGTCGGCTGGGTGAGATCTGAAAGGGTGAGACGCGGAAGCTGTGGAGGCAGAAAGCAGGTGGCCGCAGGCGTCCATGCATGCTCCCACCTTCAGACTCTCAAGACCCGTGGATCCCAGTGTCCTTGCTTTTACCGCCTCCCCACCCTCACCCCCACCCCCGTGCCACCTTGGGAAATCCCCCTTTCCCGCGATCTGTGTCACAGCAGCTAAGTCCAGCGTTCCCTGGAGTCGGCCAAGCTGTGCTGGGTCAGCCTCGTAGAGGGGAGGGCTGAGAATTCAAAGTCAGCTTTGTTAGCTTTGAAAATGGACGTTTTCAAGTGCAGCCAACTCCTCTTCGATGTTGGAGTCCGGCCGAGAGTAGAGATTTGTGTTTGAATGCGGGCATTCCCCCGGTAGCCTAGGCTACGGTGGCCCCAATTTGTCCTCCAGAACCACCCGAGAGGGAGGCGGGGAAGGTGTTTGCCCAGCTAGTGACACGGAGACACAGGGCAGTGTGACCTGGTTTGGAAGCTGGTGGGGGAGACTGATGAGTGAATGCATAGCACCGCGGGTTTCCGTAAGGCTCAGACGTGGCCCTTTCCACAGGGAAGGAGGAAAAAACAAACAAACAAACAGGTAAGTGAGCCAAAAAATAGCAAGTGAAATGGGAGGTGTTTGCTTCCTGTGATTACGTCTAAAGCCCATTCCCGCCCCAGCTTCCCTAAGGATTCACAGGTGGCTCCATTATCCAGGTCCCTGGACTTGCCAGGTGACTTGTAGGTGTGGGGACCCTTTTATTCCGACCCCACAGCAGCCCCCATGCCCACTTTGCCTAATCCGCACGAGGCCAGCTGCCCAGCATGTCTGGGAGCTTATCTTGGGAGTTTCCTGCTCATCGCCTGGAACTGAGGCTGACCTCCGCTCAGCGTCCGCCGTCTCCCTGCCGGGGACAGGACGGGTGGCTCCGGAAGACACATCTGCTTCCTTGACTCAGCATCCCTTCAGGACAAAGATCAGCATGGATGACTTGTCTTCTCTGTGTCCCACGGGCAAAGGGAAAAACCAGGCCATTCAGCAGATTTCGGTGCGAGACGGGAGAGCGTAGCCTTTACAACTTGTTTTTGAAACAATAAGGCAGAAACTGGCAACTGACTTTTCCATGTTTATCAGAAGCTCCGTGGAATCTTTAATAGCAGCATTTATTCAAAATCTGTGTCAGGGAAAAAACGTATTTGGCTTACCAGCGGCTGCGCTGGAGGAGGGAGGAGAATTCTGGGAAACCAAACCTGGGTTTCAGCATCTCTAGTCCAAACAGTTGGGAGCCATTGGTTTTCCACGTCTGCGGGGAGCTGGGTGACCTCATCGTGCTCAGTCCAGTGTGGCTGCCCTGTGGGATGGGCTCTATGTGGTGAGGGGAGGGGGGGAGGGGCGGGGGAGGAGGCATTCTCACCACTTCTTATCCATCCGAAAGGTACCTCTTGCATATCGTAGAATTTAGAAGATAAGTAAAGCAATACCAAGATACACTACTAGGCCTTAGCAACTTGACTGTGGCCGAGTGAAATTTATTTTAAGATCCTGAGGTCATCGCCACCGTATTTCATTTGTCTGAGCAACGCGCCCGTCCTGAAGCCGGAGACGCCCCACTCCAGCTTTAGGTCATTACCACACGGCTCAGACACAAGCCAGGTGTGAGGTCACCGGCGGGCGGCTGCCAAGGGCAGATTTGTATCAGATCCGCCACCCCGGCTACAGGAGTGCACTTTTTGATCCCGCGCCATGCAGGGTGCTGGGCTGTGAGGAGCTGAGGTCCAAGGGAGCAGAGAGCTCACGGCGCCGCCTCGCCCCTGCTGCCATGTGAGGACACAGTGAGAAGACGGCTGTCCAGGAACCGAACGAAGCAATGTCACCAGACATCGGATCTGCCAGAGCCTTGGACTTTCCAGCCATCAGACTGTGGAAATAAGTTTCTCTTGTTTATAAGTCAGTCTGTGGTATTCTGTTGGAGCAGTCCCAAGACAAGACAAGACACTGTATATATATATATCCTTTCATATGACTATGTACACATGTATATATAATTTTTTTCTATGTATACATCTTTTCATATACATAATGTCTATGTATATATTTTCATTACACATGTGCTACATTCTCTTATGGCACCAGAACACAGTTATCAAAATCAGGAAACAACATAACTCATCTAATCCACTGTCCCTGTTTAAATATAGTGCCCCTTTTAAACATTAAAAACATGTAGGTCTCGTTAACATTTATTTTTTATTTTATTATTTTTTAAAATATATTTTTATTGATTTTAGAGAGGCAGGGAGAGGGAGAGAGAGATAGAAACATCAATGATGAGAGAGAATCATTGATCAGCTGCCTCCTACTGGGGATTGAGCCTGCAACCCGGGCATATGTCCTTGACTGGAATCAAACCAGGACCCTTCAGTCCACAGGCCAACGCTCTATTCACTGAGCCAGCAAACCAGCTAGGGTAGTCTGGTTAACGTTTATTGTGACTATCTGAGACTGTTTTGTTACCACCTCCACCATCAGTAGATTTGAACAAATAGAAAATGGTGGTAGATTTTGCTCAGGACCAGGATGGCTTGAAATGGGGCATCTTCAGGGGACACCCTCCTGGGGGGTCAGTGCTGCTGGCGTGGCCCATTGTCATTGTCCTCACAGGTTCCTTCCCTGGGATGAGTAAGGGAGGCTCTCATTGCCCTTCCCATTCCACTGAGAAGGTCTGCAAGATTTGAAAAACATTCAAATAATGACTTGTCCAGAGATGACTTCCTCTGGGGGACAGAGGGACACCTTTCTTGGGGGAGGGGGAGATGTAGCCACTGATGATGAGTGAAAATGGAGTCATACAAGCGAGCTGCATGTTTATGTCGTCTACAGCAAATCCGATGCCCCCTCTGGCTGCTCTTCCGGTTCAGAATCCTCCCCAGGATCACACGTTGCACTTAGCTGTCAGGATCACAGGATGTGGAGTGGAAGTGTTCCTTTCACTTTCTTCAGTAAAGTATGGACAGGAGCCAATGGCAGAAGCATTGCTTTCACTGAAATACCTGGAATCCGCAAATCCTTTCCATCAATCAGCAGACAAAATTAAATTCCACAAAACCGCCCAGGGCGCCTCCCGGGGCTGACAGCGGGGAGCACGGGTGTGGGGCCCGTCTCCAGGCTGCCGTTTGAAGCACTGTGGGCCTGACCCCACCTGTCCGGAGTCTGTTATTTGGATGGAAGCACCTTGTTCTGTTCTTAAACCTGGTGTCAGGAGCTGTTTTTGTGTTCAAAGGCAGATTTCTAGCCATGTTCTTTGCCCGTGAATTTAATTATAAAATTTCCCCCTAGCCATGAAGGAACGAAAGGCTCCCAGCTGAATTAAAGCAGTGCGTTGCCAGGTTTCAGCTGGATCAGCCTGTCTCTCCATAACTGAGTAATAAATAATGCTTTGTCCCGAGCGGTCTCACCCCAACCTCAAAGCCCTTTGTGGTGGCTTTATCTCCCAGGGCCTGTGTGGTGCAGATAAGGGGCGGGAGATGTGATGATGAGATTGCTCTTGGCCACACTCTCCAGGTCTCAAGCCAGCAAGGCATTTAGACCAGCGCCTCCTGACCAATGCAGGCTAAGACCTCCTGTGCCCCAGCCTCCAGCAGGTGAGACGTGCTGAGAACCATGAGCAAAAGGAAGGTATGTTTTAGCCAGCCTTTCACCTAAAATAATAATAATAACAACTTACCATTGATAACATTTTTTTGCCTAACAGCAAAAGGTCCAAGACATTTCATGGGTGACTAGAAGGCATTACAAATTAAGTAAACACGGCCTGGGTCACACATTTGATTTTTCAACATGGAGTGTTGAAGGTGGTCTTGCCTTCTTAAATGTGCTTTAATAGTGATAATAAAAACAAACATTTCTGGAAAAGCTGTACTTACCTGCAGGAGAGGAAGATGAAGCTCACAGTGTATAGAAAGCTTGTCCGAGGTGACTCAGTGGTAAGGGGTGGAGCCAGGCTCTTTCAGAAGTCAGCTCAGGGGTCAGCAGCTCAGAGGTCACCAGCTCAGAGGTTTCCACCTTATAGAGGTCACCATTCCAGAGGTTACACCTTTTGAGGTCACTACCTTAGAGGTCACCATCTTGGAGGTCATCAACCAAGAGGTCACCACAGTGGGGCCTGTCCCAGAGAGCCGTCAGGAAGGCCTGTGGACAGAAGTCAGCTTCAGCATGACCTCTCAGGGAGCTGGCGAGTGGCTGCATGGCCTCCTGCAAGCAGACCTGATTTGCAGGTGCTGTCACTTTATTCATTAACAGCTGATGCCTCCAGAAAGCCACTCCCTGGAGCAGCAATCGGTCGCCAGGCGGTGGTCCGTGGACCACTGGTGGTCCGTGAGGTCCGAAAGGTTGGCGACCACTCCCTGGAGAGCACATTTTTGTAAAAAGCATCGGATTCCTTTTGGAGTCAGGATAAGAGGATGGAATCAGCTGATGTGAGTTTGCATCCTCATTTTCTATCAGGAAATGAGCATCGACACCTTCTTCTCTCAACTTTTGCAGCTGCTTTAAGGATACTCAATGCCGAAGTTATAAAAGCAGGATTTTAACAGGCGCCCAGTCAACACGACAAAGTCCCCCATAAGAGGAGATGGAGGCCTTCTGCGACTGCGGAGAGCCATCTGTGTCCGTGATCCTCGGAGCAAGGGCTTCCCAGGAGCCAGCTTTCCCTCCTTATTTATTATGAAAAATTTTAAACGCACGGAAAAGTTGGGAAAACGGTGAAGGTGAACACCCTGGATTCTCCGGTTAACATTTTCTATATTCATTTCATCACGTCTCTGCCCATCTATTTACCCTGCATCCTTCAACCCCTGTTTTCTGGTTTCTGATGAATTTCAAAGTCACTGCAGACATCAGTGCCTTTCGCCCTAAATCGTTCACCACCGTAACATCACCTAGACTTCAACATTTGTCTATGCCAGGACCACATGCAAATACAAATATTGTATTTGTTCCCATTTTGTTTTTTTACTTCAAAATAAGATATGTGCAGTGTGCATAGGAATTTGTTCATAGTTTTTTTTTAAACTATAGTCCGGCCCTCCAACGGTCTGAGGGACAGTGAACTGGCCCCTGTTTAAAAAGTTTGAGGACCCCTGGTCTATGCTGTTCTGTTTTTCAAGGTAAAATTTAGATACAGTGAAAAGCACAAATGTTAAGCATATACCCACTGGGTTGGGACGAATGTGTAAACTTGCATTAAGGTGCAGAACGCCACCAGAACTCCAGAAAGTTCCCTAACGCTCCTTCCCAGCAGAACCCCTGCTCCTTTTGCAGAATCAACCGGGCTCTGGGTTCCTCCACCACAGAGAAGCTTAGCCCCCTCTAGAATGTTCTACAAAGGCCGTCACAGAGTGTGTACTCAGTTGTTCTGGCTTCTTCCATTCAGCATACTGTTTTTCTGAGGCACCCATGCTGTTCATGATTCAGCGATAATTTCTTTTTGTTACTGAGTAGTGACCCATTGTAAGAACATAGTACAATTAGTTTACCCACCCCCTCTGCCTTTTAATGAACCTGTAGGTTTTGGGTTATTATTAATACAGCTGCTGCGAACATTCAAGAATACATCTTTTCGCCTGTCCAGCATGGCTCAGTGGTTGAGCTTTGACCTATGAACCAGGAGGTCATGATTCGATTCCTGGTCAGCACATGCCCATGTTGTGGACTCCATCCACCATGGGGGGCATACAGGAGGCAGCCGATCAATGATTTTCATCATTAATGTTTCCATCTCTTTTTCCTTCTCCTTTCCTCTCTAAATCAATAAAAAAATATTTTAAAGAAGAATACATCTTTTTGTAGACATATATTTTCACTTGGGTAAATGTCTAGGATTGGAATTGTTGGGTTTAGGATAGGTGTGTGTACAGTTTTATAAGAATCTTCCAGACCATTTTCCATTTCATACTTCTGCCAATAATGTTGTGAGATTCATGTCCTGGTCAGCATTGTGTGGCTTGTTTTCTTTAAATGTTGGCCACTTGGGAGAGCTACTTCATTAGCCTTTCAAAAAGACCAAGGCCATACTCTGTTTTGTCTTCACCCATTTCTTCTGTGTTTTTTTTTTTTCTTAAATATATTTTTATTGATTTCAGAGAGGGAAAGTGAGGGAGAGAGATAAGAAACATCAATGATGAGAAAGAATCATTCATCAGCTGCCTCCTGCACACCCTACACTGGGCATGTGCCCTGTCGGGGAATCGAACCGTGACCTCTTGGTTCATAGGTCAACGCTCAAACACTGAGCCACGCGGGCCGGGCTCGTCTTCATCTGTCTTTGAAGGCCTGCGAAAATTTATCTAAATCCATAGCTCAAGAGCCAAAACTGTATAGAACCTGAAATGGACCTTTACCGCGGCTGAGATCCCCTGGCTGGCACTTCTCCGCTTGACCTTTCGGGTGTCATCTCTCCCACTGTTTCCAGGACAGGGTCAGGGCCCAGGTGTTCACATCGTGGTGTGAACGAGTTTGTCACTGGCTCACTTCTCTCCAGCGGAGGCCTGCCAGCGCTTTGGGCAGAATTCCCTTAATTCTCCACTTGACATAAAAGGAAACTGAGTCAAGTCTTGGTGTTGCTAAGCAGCCAGGTGGAGGCTTGAGCCCAGGCTTCTCCCGCTGACCGTGTAGCCTCCAAGCAGGAGCTATGTGGCTGGCGTGTGGAAGGCGTGGGCTCAGGCGGAGCCCTCATCCTGTGTTCACGCTGGTCCTGCTGGCCCCCTGCCCTCTTGCATTTTCTGTGGCTCTGACCCCAAAGGCTTCCAGATCTAATGATTTTGGAGGCAGTCTGCGAACGTCTCGGCCCATGGATCAATCTACTCCTGCTGCCCACAGTGAGGCTCAGCTTGTCCACAGCCGCACAGGCCTGCCTTCACAATGCTCCAGCTCACAGGACTTTACATGGCTTTTGGTCTGCTTGAATACTCCCGGTGTCAGGGAGCTCATTAGCACACCAGGCACTCTTACTGCGCAGCTGGAATTATGAGAAACCTTTCTTATTGAGCAGAAGTGACCTGGGGGTACCACCAGTCATCATTCCTTGTTCTAATTTTCAGCTTTCCACCGAATTAACATGTGCTCCTTCCCCACGACAGACCTTCGAACACTTGCCCTCAGGCATCACGCCTGCCTTTGGTCTTCTCCAAGAGGACTCTTCTTGGGTACGGCGCCAGGCCTGCTCTGCCCGTGCCCCGCCCCCTCCAGGTGCATCCACGGCCCATCAATGCTTTCACCTCCGGCACAGACGTCAACTAATTAGTGGAAGGGCCTGCAGACGCAGGAAAATCTGACTTTCAGCTGGTCTTAGCCAGATGGAGTGGGCAAGCAGGGTAGAGTGGGTGTCCAGGGCAGAGTGGGGGACGGTGTGATCAGCAGCAGAAGCTGGGCCTGACCTTGCTGTGCCCTCACCCTGCATCACGTCTGCATGTGGGCAGGTCTGGCTCCTGGGTATGTAATACATGGTGGGGGAAGCAAGGGTGTGTGAGCCTGGACAGGCATGAAGCTGCCTGAGAGGGGGGAGTGAGACTGCAGTGTCTGCCTCACAGCCCTGCCTGGGGTGCTCTGGAGCCATCCTGGACTGCCCAGCGGCACGGGGTAGAGCAATCCTGAACGAGCGGGAAGTCCCATCACCGGAAACTTCCTGTGCGTGGGGAACGCAGGGCGAGGGGGCAGTGCAGTGTGGGGAGGGCCTTGCTCTCCTGCCTTTCCCTAATCTCTGGGGTTTCAGGTCACAAGTGGGAGGGTCTCACGCAGGCTCCTGGCTGCAGAGATAAGGCACAAGGGCAAAGTCTCAGATGTCCTCCCTGGAACTCCAAACATTGAGGCAGCAAAACATCTGCGGGTCCAAGGCCAGAGCTGGGCTTACTAACGGGATGCCTGGGGGATGGGGGAGGCAGTGTGGGGGGTAGAGGGAAA
>NW_006284323.1:1683156-1704420 GCF_000327345.1 Myotis davidii
GTGGCCCTCACCCCAGGCCATGCTCTTCCCTCTGGGATTCCTGCCAGACTCCCTTCCTCAAGCCTCCCTCCTCGCTGCCTCCTTTCCTCCCTCCCTCCTTCTCCTTCCCTCTCCTTCCTACCCCTCCTCCCGTTCCCCTCCCCACTCCCTCCCTTTTTCCCCTTCCATTCTTCTAAGAAAGAATATTTCCAAGAGGATCAATTGGAGGACAACAGCCATTTTATTTCTAGTTTATAAACGTTGAAAAAGGAGAATTTGAAATGATTGCATCTCTGGGTTTTGCTCTGGAAGGTCCTGGAGGTGTGACTGCATCCCTGGGTTCACAGGTTGACATGAGGGTCCTGTGTGGTTGTGTCCCTGGTTTCAGCCCCTTTGGGTTGTGGCACAGCCAGATCTGGCCCGGGCTGGTCTGTCCCCCGGCCACGCTGCCTTTCTCTGGGCACTTTCTGGTCAAGGGCTGTTCTGCTGGGCTCACCGGCCGGGGAGGAAGAGAGAGCGCAGCTTGGAAGTGAAGTCAGGGCTTGCTTTCAGTATGTTTCTGGCCTGCTCAACAGTTTCCTCACCTAATTTTCTCAAAATAGTTTGGAAATCTTGAGGCAAATTATTTAAAAATTTCTTGCCAAATTTAGCACCCAGAGGCATCGTCTCCTCTGTGAGCAAGCGGATCTCAGCAAGAGGTCATTTCCTTCTCTGGTCTGCTGCGCGGAGCGAGCATTAAACCGGCATCCGCGTTCAGGTGTCTTGGGAGGAAGGACAAGCAAAGACTTGGGCAAGGACCCGCCTGAGCCCCGTGTGATGCGTGTGGTCCTTTCCATTAGCGACAGTGTCCCGTGGCTGCTGTTCACAAATCACCACAACATACGCAGCTAAGAGCAAGAGAAACGCGTCTTCTAGCAGTTCTGGAGGCCAGAAGTCTGAAATCAAGGTGTGGGCAGGGCCTCCTCCCAGCGCTCCAGGGGACGATCCTTCCTGCCTCCTCCAGCTCCTGGGGGTGCCGTCCTGTCCTCCTCGGCTTGTGGCTGCATCACTTCCGGGTCTGCCTCCTCTCTGTGTCTTCTGCCTCCTAAGGATTCAGGGCTCAGCCTGACCCAGGATTAGCACCTTATTATTCTCCAGCCTCCCTCAATCACATCTGCAAAGGTCCTACTTCCTAACGCGGTCACAATCTGAATCTACGGGTGGACATGAATGTTAGGGAGACGCTCCAGCTACCACAACTGCTATTCTTGCTTGCATCGCTTCCTTCCCAGGGTGCCCTGACTGGTGCGTGTTCTCTTCCAACACCCTGGGGACACTCACAGGAAGCCGTGGCCCCGGGCGTTGCGGATCTGGTTTCTCCCTAACGCATTCAGCAGATCCCGGAGACGGAGCTGGAAACGCTGCCTCGTCTTTTTCCTTCTGGGATGGAAAAATGTTCTCCGTGGCTCCACCGGCCAGGGAGACATTCCGAGCATTGTGTTGTGCTGCCGTCACGGGTTTGAATGCCCAGGCCCAGTTCTCCAGTGGGCCTGGCAGAAAGAGCCCCCTTGCAGTGCCCACCCTGTGCCAGGGCTCTTGCAACGCTGGGGGGAGGGCGGGGTCTGCACATCTGGAAAAGCAGGTGACAAAGGGGGAAGGCCCGTTTCCCAGCCATCCTCCGTCCTGGGGTGCGATGTGCGTTCTTTTCTTGGTCCGTGACTTGGAAAATGTTCTGATTTAGAGAGGACTGCTGCCCCTATAAGAATTTTAAATATATTTCAATATTAAATGTAAATATACTCCCAAGACCAAGTGCACCCATCCCCGGGCATCCATTTCTCATCTGGGATGACCTCCTATCACTCTTGGATTCCCTCGCCAGGAGGTCACTGGAGAAAGCTGCCGAAAACTAACGTTCCCCGTTTGTGATCTCCGTGGGAAAGGGGGTGCAACCAGCCACGCCGGCAACACCGGAACGCAGGTTTTCCTGAAGGCTGGTGTCTATTCTGGGAAGTGGCTGTGGTTCTGTTAGGCTGTGGTTCTGTTAGGCTGTCTACGTACCAGAAAGTAAGGTGTCCTCGGGCAAAGGGGTGGGGGAGGCCGCAGTGGAGTCCCCTCTTCTGTGTGTTTGTCTTGGTGATCCCTACCATGCATGGGGCTGACTCCAGGCCATTCAGGCCACAAGCACTTATTGAGCACCTACTGTATGCCAGACATTGGGCTGGGTATCAGGAGAGGTAGCTTAGCTGTGATTCCTTCTGTTTTTGCCCAATGTCTCTCAGGGAAGAGGAGCCCTTTGCTCACATGGATATAAAAGATAAAGGGCCCAAACTGTCAGAGGGCAGAGGGCTGGGGCTGGGGAAGGGCAGGAAGGCGCAGGGGTAAATCCGTGTTTGAGCCGGTGCTTACTGGATCATATTTAGTTCCCTGTTGGTCCCACCCTGACCAGATGGCCCTCTTGTCCTTCCTAAGCATTCGCTCCTCGGGCCAGGCCCAACTGAAATATCTGACCTTGGCCTCTGACCCCGGCCAGCCTGGACCCTGGACCCAGCTCCTCACTCAGCTCTGCCTCTGTGCTGTGGTTGTGATCTGTTTAGGGGCTCACCTGGTGCACAATGGCCATTAGCAGGACCCTTCCAGGGCCAGGAGTTCCTGGGCAAGTGCAGCCCTGCCACCTCTGGCGGACCTCCCTGAAGCTGGCCAACCGACCCAGACCCTGATTCCCATCTGTGCCATGCATGTGCTCATGGTCCACGCTGTCCTGTCTGCCACACTGTCCCCTGCATGACTGGCTACTGCTGGGCACCCTTGGAAGGCCTGACCGGACCCAGGTTGCTGAGTGTCCCCTCCCTGCACCACTGGTGGGGACAGTTCCCCCAGCCCTGGCCAGCTCTCATCTGGGCCCAGTCTGGGTCTACCACTAGGCCAGGCCTTCACTGCCTGCCTGCCTGTCTCCAGATGACCAGTGACAAGGGGTCTGTTTGGCCAGCAGTTCCCATGCATGGACAGTGACTGCAATTGACATGGCACATGGTACAATTCCCTGTACACACGTCATCTCATGGTCACTCTTGTACTTGACCTTCATAAAGAGGAAGCAAGGACACTGACCTTGATGAAGCACTAGCTGTGAGCAAGCAAGCCCTAGGGCCCTCCTGAGCAAGGGCGTTGTTCCCTGTTTGCAGGTGAGGACACAGCCCAGTGCCTTCCCGAGTGAACGGTGGTGTCAAGATGGAGCGGGAACCTGAGGACCATGGACGGTTCTTTCTCCTTCTCCTCTCAGCGCCAGTGGGTCCCTCCCGCCCTGTCTCCTGCTCCCTGGAGCGGAGTGCCTGTTCACTCTCACTGAAGCCACCCACTCGTGAAGGGCACCTTGCTGAGAAGCTGTGATCACAGGCACAGAGGCTGGATGGGGCGAGGGTGGGAGCCACACCTGCGTCTGGCAGGTTCACCCCGTGCCAGCTTCTCCTCGTCACAGCGCTTAGATAGATAAGGCATTCCAGCCTTAACAGCCCTCATTATCTGACCCAAATACCTCCTGCTGCAATTGAAGTCCACCCTGCAGACCCGGCCCTGCGTGACACGGAGGCCCCGTCGCACACCCTGAGGGGTCAGGTAGGGGAGGTGCCCAGGGCCCACCTCACTGGCGCTCTGCCTCGATGCCCACTTCAAGAGAGACTCGGCCCTCAGATGCCTCCCTCTCCTGAGCTGGGGCTGGAAGGATGGTGTGATGGACGGGGCGGGGTCACACCAAGCTCCTGGCCCTGGAGCCTTTGCAGGCTGTGCCCTCTCCCATCAGGTCCCAGTTTTTATCCATGGACCCTGCTGTCGTGATGTGATTGGCTGTGAAATTAGGTTTGATGTCAGCCTTCTCCATTGCACTGTCAGAGGTTCCCAGGGCTGCTGTCATGAAGTGCCACAAACTGGGTGGCTTAAAACAACAGAAATCTGTTCTCTCGCAGTCCGGAGGCCAGAGGTTCGAGATCCCAGCCTGGGCAGGGCCACGCTCCTGGTGGTGGCCGGACGCCGTGGCATCCCTCGGCCGGCAGCTCTGATCACCCAACCTGTCTCACCGCTCCATGGCCTTCTCTCTGTGTGTCTGCATCCCAACTCCCTTCACACAGGACCCAAGTCCTATTGGATTTAGGGCCGGGAGAACCTCGCCTTAACTAAGTGACATCGGCAAGGCACCCGCTCACGCAGGGCACCTCGCCCTGGAAGGCACGTGTGGATGTCCGGGGAGATGGGTGAATGAGCAGGCAGGGAGCTGACCCTGTGGCCAGACTGGAAATGAAGAGCCTGGGCATCCAAGGAAAGTCCGGTTTGTGCGGATGATTTTTCTCTTTTCCTCTGCCTTCTTGAATGTTTTGATTCTTCTGTCTCAAATGCGAATTCTCTCAACTTCACCGCCCCTCCTCCATTCTCACTTCCTGTTTCCTGCCTCTCATCTGAGCTGTTTCAGAACTCGAAACCATCAGGGCCGAATAAGAAGCAATGGTGGGACTTTCTCCTGCGCCCTGACACCACACAGGTCCCGAGCAGCTTCCTGTGTCACCCTGGGGCTGCTGGGCACGGACCCTTGAAAAGTGCTGGCAGGGAGAGCCCTGGGGGCGTGATGCAGACCTGCCATGATTGGAGGCCAGGCAGCCCTTCTCACGCCCTGTTTTATTTCCACTTGTCTGCAGGGCAAACTCCTACACATGCATCTTGCAAGGCCTGCTCTGACCTTGGGAGCTTTCTCCTTCACCCAAGAGGCTCTGAGCTCATCTCTGACTGTGTCTCAGAAAACCAGCAAGACTAATAGTGCTAGGTGCTTACTGCCACCAACATCCTCCCTAGCTCCTCCCATCACAGTGTCTTAGTCAGCTGGGGCCACCATAACAACACGCCACAGCCGGTGTGACTTAAACGCAGGAAGTTATTCATAGCTCTGGAGGACGGAAGTCCAAGATCGAGGTAACAATACCGTCAGTTTCTGGTGAGGTTTTTTTTACCTTTCATATGGCCACCTGCTTACTGAGTCCTCACATGGAAGAGAGAGCGAGAGAGTGAGAGAGAATGAGAGAGAAAGAGGGCTCTGGTGTCTCCTCTTGTAAGAGCATGGATTCTATCAGATGAGGGTCCCACCCTTATGATCTCATTTTACCTTAATCACTTCCTTACCCCTAATATAACCGCACTCGGGGTTAGGGCTTCAACGTACACATTTTGGGAACACACAAACTTTCAGTCCATAGCGTACACACTATGTAGTGGACTGTTGAACCTCTGTTCATAGGACCACAGAACTCAGAGCCTGAGGTGAGAAAGGCCCCCTCCCTCCACAGGTGGAGAAAGCAGGCAGAGCTCAGCTCAGGTACCAACACTGAAAGCAGAGAGCCGGTTCATGTCCATAGAGACACTGGTTCCAGGGACAAGAAGCATGCTCATCCCGTGTGCTTGTGCATGTGTGTGAGCATGCTGGGTGTGTGCCTCTGCACATACACACATGAGTGCAAGTATGCACATGCATGCATAAGTGTTCAAGCATGTGTGTCTGCGTGTACACACCTACATGAGAAAGTGTGAGTGTGTGAGTATGCAAGTGTGTGTGAGCATCTGCACAACTACATGCACATATCAGTGTGAGAGTGTGGATGTGCAGGAGAGTGAAGGTGTGTGAGTGTGCATACATGAGTGTGAGAATGCGTGAGTATGGACATGTGTGAATGTGCCTGTATTATGTAGACATACGAGAGTGTGAGTGCGAGTGTGTCTGTGTGCATGCATGAGTGTGAATGTGCATATATGTATCCTTAAATCCAGCATCGCACCATGGAGGCTGCACCTAGAGTGAACCGGGATCTTTGCTGGATGAACCTGTGGCCAAGCACACCCAGGAGGTGATAAATGTGATGTCCTGGAGGGTTATTTCCTCTTCAGAGTGTTTACATGAAAAAGGCAGATGTGGAAAATCCCTACAGTCATCATGCAGAAAAATATGCCTCCATAACAACTGGAGGAAGAGACCCCATTGTAGATGAAATTAACACACACACACACACACACACACACACACCCTTCGTGTACCTGTATGAGAGGGAGCTTGAGGGAGGACCAAGCTAGAAACAGACTGTCCATTTTGAGGGTTTTATTACATTATATGAGTTTCAATATAAACAGAAACTATTTGTGATGACATTTAATGGAGAATTTCAAATTAGAATGAAGTGCCCAGCTGCTAAAATGTCTTGGCATTGCTACCCTCTCTTGGAGGCTGTGGCTGGATGTGCTGTTGGTTGGCACTGTGACCAGCCAGGGAGTGGAGTGGAGTGGAGCATGAAGACTTGGCCTTTGGGGTCGACTCTCCCACTCGCTCGCTTGTGTGGCCTCTCTGACCCTCAGTTTTTTCTTCTGTGCAGTGGGGCTAAGAGACCTGCTTCGTAGGGTCGTCCTGAACATGAGAGAAAATGGTGCACAGCACCAATTTCAAGTTTTAAAATGTATCATTACTCTTGATTTCACCTGCATATTTTATAGAAATGGCTATACATTATAGAAGCCAAAAGCTCTAAGAGATGACATGATAGAATGTCATCATAGAGAATCATCTCACATTTTTAAGCATTGAGATTTCCCTAAATTACAATGTATTTTGTATTTATTCTGTTAGTGCTCATTAAATTTTGTTCTCTTGAATATTGTCTTATAGCTTTAAAATGTATTATTTTCTTATTGAGACTGTTTTTAACCTTCGTTCCAGCACTATCTGGGTCGAGAGTCGATCCTGCTCGCCTGGTTCTCTGTAAAGGGTGCTGTCTCCCAGGAGACTCGCGCTGAGCCCCTTAACTGCGCGATTATTTCTAGCTCCCTTTTTTGGTGTTCTCGTCCTAGCATGTGTCGTTTAGCCGTTAACCAAGCAAATGCAGCAGCCAGTCATCTCAGAGGCTAATCCACGGAGAATGGGAGACATAGCAACGCAGCCATGGTGATGCGGGCGCCAGGCTAGAAACTCCCTCTGGAAGAACTGCTTGGTGTTTCACACACAGGGGACTTAGACTTCTGCACCTGCAGCCACGATGGGTCTCTGCTGCCCTAATTGGAAGTTTTCTCAGCAGAATTAATGAGATCTTCACCTGACTTTCAACGTCGGGCCTGGGTTTTCAATACCAGGCACCGAAAAACAACCCACCAGGGGAACGAGACAGCACCCACCAGGCAGCATTTCATAAGAGATTTAAACCCGTTTCACATACAAGATCATGGCTACTGACATAAAACGGAGATCAGCCATCATTCTGTCGGCCTCACTATGGCTCCTTTTATTCCCGCAGCCCTTTTGGGGCCGTGCCCACTGGCATATATCATACAGAGTCGCGGTCTTTATGGGGACAGACTGTGTGAGCTGCCGCGTTGACCTGCCTTCACCTGTGTGAAGTTTTGTCTTCCTGACAGGCGAGCCTGTCATTGTGTGTGTGCGGGATGTCACGCCCAGATGCTGTGTGGTAATTTACCCTCCCGTTCTCCTGCGAGGCTCACTGGACGCTTTTCCATGTTAAATCCTGACAGGGGATGAGCACCTCTGGGACCACAGTGTCCTGGCCCAGGCAGGTCCTCCGGAGCCATCACTGGGTTAAGCTGAGGGCCGTTTTCAGGGCTTTTGATCTGTACTGTCCGCTTGTGGGAAGGATGCCTTTCTGAACCTGATGGACCACTTTGATTTGACGCTGTTGTCTCCTGCCAGTTCGCAATGATAAGCTTCAGAGAGTACTTTGTGCTTGATGGAGGGAGTCAGATTCGGGTCTGAAATGTGTTTCCTGTGTAACAACGAGATGGGACCCAGCGATGCAGCCTGGCGGGTGGGTACTCGCCTTTCCTCAAAGATGCCGTCAGCCTGGAGGGAGAAAGGGCTGTGACATGCAGGCGCCCCCGGGGACGCGCCGTGACAGCGGCAGGCGCTAACGAGAAGGCATAAGGGACTGCTCCCTGGGAGCGCATCCTCTGAAGCCATTGCCACTGTCGGCGGCACAGGGAGCAGAAGGGTCCTCTCTCCAGCCCAGCGGCCCAGGCCCCTTTGTGCTTCTGCTCAGGAGAGGCCCAGAGCCGCCGCCACTGCCCGGCCATGCTCAGGACCCTGGGGCTGGCCCTGCTGCCTCTGCTCAGCACCGTGGGCTCCAGCCAGGCCAGCGGCTTCACAGGTGAGGGGTCCCGGCTTCACGGTGTAGGTGATGCCGGAGGAGGGAGCTCCCCGGGGGAGGGTCTCCATGAGTATGGGCAGCCCCGCTGAGAGCTGCTTGGAGCGGGTAGCATCTGTTCTTCTCACCAAACTTTCTTGCAGCCACAAAAGAGGTGGCATGAGTGTCTCTGAATCCCCTGGGAGCCGTGGTTCAAATGCAGACTCTGAGTCAATGGTTGGGACCCGGAGCTGTGCATTCCCGCCGGTGGTGGGGGATGTAGGGCCACAGCCACCCCGAGAGGAGGTGCAGATGAGGTCTCCGAGCCTTGGGTCCTCGGCTTACAGAGGAGATGGCGGCCCAGGGGGTCGGGACCTCGCCCAAGGCCACACAGCTGGCGGAGGGCGGTTTCCACGGGGGACCCTGACAGGGAGCCCTGAAGGGGGCTCTCCGTCCAGCTGCCCCTCACCTTGGGCTCTGCCAGCCCCCATTTCCTCAGTGGTAAGTGAGGACGGAGGTGGCCCACCGGGGAGTGAGGAGTTGGGTCAGGGCACCTGTCCAAAGCCTTTGCCAGGCACAGGGTCAGCTGCTAAAAAACATTGATTTCTGAAGCCCCAGATTTCAAAGAACTGAGATCGGCAACCTTTAAATAATTGTCCTCCTAAAATCTGTCTCATTCAGCTGGGAACTCAACAGGTCCATTCTGTTCCCATAATCAACTTCAGTTTGCTCTAGTGTAAAGTTTTTGACTCATAAGAGGATTTTGGTTTAGTTGTGGATGTTTTTACTCGATTTCCCCTTTGGAATGGGTTTAATGTGTGAACCACGCAGCTCAGCCCAGAAGGAGCGGGACTAACGCGGAGCGAGAGGAGACCTGGGAGGTGTTGTGTGACCCCTCATGGTACATGTGAGGACCCGGGGACAGAAGCTCAGTGATGCTCAGAGTCCCCATCTACTTGGTCTTAGGTGCTGGGTACAGCCTTTGCAGTCATTCATTCGGTTAATCCTACAACCCAGGGCATAGCTCAGGGGTAGGCAAACTTTTTGACTCAAGGGCCACAATGGGTTCTTAAACTGGACCGGAGGGCCGGAACAAAAGCATGGATGGAGTGTTTGTGTGAACTGATATAAATTCAAAGTAAACATCATTACATAAAAGGATACGGTCTTTTTTTTTTTTTAGTTTTATTCATTTCAAATGGGCCGGATCCGGCCTGCAGGCCATAGTTTGCCCACGGCTGGATAGCTAGTACTTTACAAGTGACAAGACTGGGGCACTGGAGGGCATGAAGCGGGCTCTGAACCACACAGCTGGTGATTGTGAAGCTGTGTGCATTGAGTGCTCTGACCCCAGGGCCCAGGCTCTGGAGCGTGAAGAGGTCCCGTCTCTGAAACGAGAGCCCAGGACCCCCGGCTCCCACGCTGATGGCTCTCAAAGGGATTTATTTTTATTTTTTAAATATATTTTATTGATTTTTTTTACAGAGAGGAAGGGAGAGGGATAGAGAGTTAGAAACATTGAGGAGAGAGAAATGTTGATCAACTACCACCTGCACACCTCCCACTGGGGATGTGCCCGCAACCAAGGTACATGCCCTTGACCGGAATCAAACCTGGGACCCTTCAGTCTGCAGGCCGACGCTCTATCCACTGAGCCAAACCAATTAGGGCTGAAGGGATTTATTGAATGGTAGGATCTGCTAAGGGGTGTCTACTCCGGGCTCTGCTGAGCAGCCAGGCTCAGAGAGGACCCGGTGGCCTCTGGGAGAATGTAAACAACAGAACCAAACAAGTCGCTCCCAAGTGCAGCTTCACAGGAGATGTGTGTGCGTGTGGCATGTGTGCTAATAACCAGCTGGGACCTTGCCATGATCAGCTGGGGACCGGTGACTCTCTGGAGATAAGGACGAGGTGCCAACCACTAATGAAGGGTGGCATCTTGTCTCAGGTGAAGACGAGAAAGACAAGATCCAGGCCCACCTTGCCGAATTTTCCGTGCAGGAAGTCCTTGTACTTTGTCCTGTTAGTCCATCACTTTCAGGCGGCCATTGTCCCTAGCCCCTCACCCAAGTCACCTCTAAGCTCTGGGCTAAGTGACCTTGGTCTCAGAGAATGACTTCTCCTGCCCCACCCACCTACCGAGGGGCCTCCCATCCCTTCCCAAAGCTTACTGTTGCCCACCCTTTTGGCGGAGACAGGCAACAGGTGTCTCCACTCCCAGAGGCCCTGCCACCCCCAAAGGTGACAAGGAGGCAGCCAGTTGGGTGGGCTCGCTCTGGGGTGGGGCAAGTCAGCACTGCATTCACCCCAGAGTAAGGCTGTGGGCTCTCCCACCGGCCCGGGCCAAGGGCCGGCTCAGTCCATTTCTTCCCGGGGAATGCTAGCCCGCTGCGTCTTGCTCTCTGCACACTTGGGCCCTGTTGTGAGGCAGACCATCCAGGGGGTGCTGCCTGTTACTGGGGATGAAGGTGATTTATGCCGCCATCCCTGAGTTCCTCTCCAGAAACCCAGCTTCTCCCTGAGGGTTGTACACTGTCAAATGGAGCACCTACCCATTGGCTGCACAGTCTCCTAGAGCTTGGCGCTCAGAGGTTGAGAATCTGAAAGTGTGGAGTATATTCAGACCTTGCATTCATCCTGCCCTGAGAGCCACATGCTGGCGGTGTGAGCGCCCTGGGGCTGGCGACCTGAGCTCCCTGGGGCTGCCTGGAGGAAGTACCACAGGCTGGGAACTAAAACCGTGGAGATTTATTTCCTCACAGTTGTAGAGGCCAGAAGTCTAAGATCAAGGTGTCAGCGGAACTAGTTCCTCCTCTTGGCTGCGAGAGAAACCCTGCCCACCCTCTCCCCAGCTCCTGCTGGTTGCTGGCCCTCTTGGGGCTCCTTGGCTGGTAGAGTATCACCTGGATCTCTGCCTCCATCTTCATGTGGCCTTCTCCCTGTGCCCATTCCTGTCTCTGTGTCCAGATTTCTCCTGTCCTATTGGATGGGGGTCACTATAGCCTCATCTTAACTAATTGTATTTGCAAAACCCCTATTTATAAATAAGGTCACCTTCTAAAGTATTGGGAGTGAGGACTTCAGCATATGAACTTTGGGTGGGTGCGGGACACAGTTCAGCTCATAACAGTCCCTGCTACGTGAGACAACAAGAGCTCCCTGGGCAGATGGGATGCCCCAAGGCCACAGTGTCCATGACAAAGAGGCACAGGACTGGAGATGGTAATGGGAACCACAGGGTCTTGAGTGATCATGCCGATGAAGGGGCCATGGGCACAGAGCCCAGTGTCATCCTACAGCGGGCACTATGCCCTCATCTCTCAATAACGACAGTAACAGTCAGATGGAACGTGACCATCTATGATGCCTCACGTGTGTTTGAAATTTCTCTTTACTTATCTCCCATCTCATTCCTTAAAAGGGTGTGATTGCTCTCTGAGCCTGGTGCATAGTAGGCCTTCGGTATATAGTTACTGTGCGAATCGTTACTGATGCACTTCTCTTGTGACAGACTGTGGCTCATGGAGATTGAGATGTGCACAAGATTCTCCTGGCTGCAGGGTCACAGAGCATGAAGCTGAAAATGGGGCCCTGAGCCCTAGAAGTCTGACTCCCTCCTCCGTGTCTCCCTCCTGTGTCCCGGGGGCTGGGCACAGCGCAGCGCGGCCTTGTGGCTGCTCCGTGTTCTGTAGAGAAGGGTCTCTCAGTGGGCAGGTCTTTGTTTACACTTTATCCCTTTGAGGTCCCGCTGCTGCACTGACTTCTCAGTGGGGCGGTGGGCAGATTCCGAGGGTACCCGAATGCAGAGATCTTGTTTCACGCGCTTCTGCAGAAGCCAGATAAGCTCTCACATTGATCTGACTCTGGTGTTTGTTCTTTCTTTGGCTCCTGCGTCTCCCTGCTCCCTCGTAGACAAAGGCCTGTCCTTGCTGAGCTACCAGCTGTGCAACTACAGCGTGACCCAAAATGTCCAGAAAGTGGAGGCCGTCCGGATGTCCCATGTGACCTACGCCCCCTGCGGCGGGTGGATCCCATGGAGGCGGTGCCCCAAGACCATCTACAAGACCCGGTACCTGGCCGTGGACGTCCCTGAGTCCAGGAACGTGACCGACTGCTGCCAGGGCTACGAGCAGCTGGGCCTCTACTGCGTCCTGCGTGAGTCCAGGGCTGTGGGTGGGCTGTGGGCCACCCCCCCACTTCCTTCTCCCTGAGCGTCCTGATGAGTCTTGGGATGGTTACTGATCACATCCACTAGCCCTGAACCTACTAGATCTTTGGGAAACACTGGTTTCTAACCACGAGCATCAGGATCGTGTGGAGGGCTTGCCCCAGCACACATCACTGGCCTACCCCCGGCTTTGGATCCAGCGGGTCGGGGTGAAGTACAAGGTCCCAGGTGGTGCTGATGCTGCCCGCCCAGGGTTCTGGTTTGAGAACCTTTGCTCAGGAGCCTTGGCACCCAGACCTCATTGCACACCGAAGGCCCCTGGGCAGCTTTAGAGACACAGCTGCCCAGGTCCTGCCCTTGGAAATTGTGATGGACTTGGCCTGGTCGTAGCTTGGATGGTGGGATGTTTTTAAAGCTCCCAAGCTACTAACTCATAGCTGACTTTGAGAACCAATGTTGCAGTCACCTTTTCTTTTTAAAAGTGGTAGTGGATCCCTTTTTGAAATCTGAAATCCTAATCTGAGCTCCAATATATGAAAGAGATGGTAGTACCCCCTAACTGCTCAGAGGCCCCAAGTCCTCTTACTTACTCGGTGTGGTTTGGAAGATTCTCGGGGTGGTTACCAGGGTGACCGGTGCGAGTGCGCTGGGCCAGTGTCTGAGGCCAGGTGGGCTGTGCTGTGTTGGGGTTCAGGGCTCAGCCTTTTGGCAGGAAGTGAACTTTCCAGAAAACCTCTTCCAGGGGAAAGGGTACATTGTGAGTGTGTGTGGGTAGTGGTGATTGTTACATCTGAGTCAATACCAGATCTCAAATGAGTTTCTGAGCAGTCGGAGGTACCTCTGTCCCCATCCGTCATGGAGGGGAAGTGGGAAGGGTGTGACTTCAGTGAGTGCCAACGGGGTCACCCTGAGTTGTGAGGGCTACCATCTCCAGGGTGCAGAAGGCACCACTCAGGTGGGTCTGAGAGGGGATCCCACTTGATCCATCCTGGGCCTGAGGCTAAGGCATGGCCATCACACCCCAGGGGCCACAGGATGTAGCCTGTGTCCTGAAGACCTGCAGAAGGCTGCGTGGGCTTGGCACGCTGAGTCATGCAGAACCTCCCCCCGCAGGTCCCCTACACAACTCAGCAACCAAGGCCTTAAAACGGGAAGAGCATTGAGGGCACGTACAATATTTCTCTCAGTCTAAGTGACTTTAATTTTTATCTTTAAATTCAGCATTAGGAATGCAGTGATAACTCAGACATCACTATACTGAGACTTATCTTTTTACTATAATTACAAATATGAGTACACGAGCCATGTGGAAACTCTGGAAACAAAGACGAATCTCCCAGAGACAGGGATGCCATTTTTCATGGACCTGCTCAGAGGGCCAGGCACAGGGATGTCCAGACAGCTCAGGGCTGTGTCTTCAAATGAAACCATTGTTACAAACACTGCCACCACCAATAAAAACCAGATAGGGCCAGCTGACCTCAGGGCAATGGCTTAGAGCCAGTTGCACATTCCCGTTGGTTCTCTAAAGGGATGCTGAAGGGAGGGCGGGGCTGTCCCCTGGAGATCCTGCCCGCCGGGGTGCTGGGTAGAAGGAGTCTCTTCCTGTGCTGACACCTGCCCCCTCTCCTCTCTCCGTGTCTTCAGGGCACATGCGCGAAGGGGTGGCCAGCTGGGCTGCTTGCCCATGCCCTGGGAGCCCCTCTCTTCCTGGAGGGCAGGGGTTCCATTGTTTGTGAAGACCTGGGGGCCCATGAACCTTGGTATGGAGCATCAGAATCCACAGAGAAAAGGCAGGTGTGGCCCTGTTCCATTTGTCTTCACGTGTGAAGGCCACACAGGTCAAAACCTGCTGGCTGTGGTCGGGGCTAGTGAGGTCACAGGTCCAATGGTCTGGAGGAGGGTCCAGGATTGGCTGAGCCACACTAGCCCCGCCCACCATAGGGTGTCCTTTCTGTAAGGGCTGTTGCCCTGCTGAGCTGAACAAGTCCCAAAGGAGAGGAGGCAGGGAGGGCTGGTGCTCCTCCCCCACCACCTGCCTCTCATCTTTCTTCCCCGAAGCAAACCAGCCACCAGGAAATGACTCTCATGGGACATCAACCCCACTTTTAAAGTGTTAGCACCTTTAATTAGAAGCTCACCAGGTGAGAGTCCCATGGGCAGGTCTGCTCCGGGGAGTTACAGTAGAGGTGTGGCTAGAATAAGGAGAGTGGGGGTATGGGGGGACAAGCTGAGCACCTCAGGGCCAGCACATTGGCAGCTGGAACTGCCCGTGGTGGAAGCATTTACACCAGGGGCATTGGCAACACAGCCTCCACCTCCTCCTCCTGAAGCTCCTTCTGCAGAGCCTGACTGTTCGATTAGAGCTCACTGGGAGCAGCCTAGCAACAGGCTGGCTCTTTGGAAACTGAAGAGATTCAGTCTCTTTGCACAGGTTGGGGCAGAGGCCAGACCCTGGATGTGGTAGCTTTGGGGACAGCCTGGGCATCTGGGGAGGACAGGTGGGCCTCCAGGTCCCCCTGGGCCTGGGGAGACTTGTGTCTTGGCAACCCAGGGCTCTCAGCTCACAGGTCTCATCTCCAGGCAGCAGGGAGACGCAGACGAGCTTCCTCCTTCCCCCTCCCACTCAACAGCCGATTCACACACAGTGACATGCCTTTCGGTCTAAATGGCTTTCAATTTCTAGAAACCCAGCCTTTGGAAGGCAATGATAACTCAGACATTATTTTTTTTAAATGTATCTTTGTACTATCATCACAAAAAAGAATGCACACGCCATGCAGAAAATCTGGGACACAGAAGAGATCACAGGGACATCACCAGTAAGCCCCCCTGCTCCCCAAAGCAGAGCACTGTGAACATTCTCCTCTATCTCCATTCAGGGCGGGCATTTTACGGAAGGGGGGTCACCCTGTTTGAGATTTTTCTGTAACAGGTTTTTACCATTTGGCAGTGTCTTTGGGCCACGTTTCGTGTCACTATATATCGGCCTGCAGCATGATTCAACGGCACATGGCATTACCTCACATGGATGTATCAGCGTGTAGCAATCTCCCACCATTTCACATCTAGTTGCTTCCAAGTGTTCATTATTGTGCATAATGCTGCCATGAGTGTCCAATGGTGCAGACACCGCTACACACAGCTGGGTGTGGCACGAACTGAGCGTCCTAGCCGATGCTAGCCAACTGTGGTGACACCCTGGCTTCCCCTCAGCCTGCCTTCACCACGGGCCCATCATTGTGGCAGAAGGACCCCACTGCTCCTAGAGACTACCCCAAACTCCCCGGCCCCCAGGCTGAGACCAGGGTCCCTTTGGGGAAGGAGTTCGCCTGGGAAGGCGGTAGGAGTGGGAATGACATTCCAGAAGGATCACATTTTGAGCCCAGGCGGCCTCGGTGGGTCGTCCCCTAGCACCGTGACTGACCTTGGGTTGCCAGGCATGGAGCAGTCCTGTTTCATTGTCCGTGTTGAGATAGTGGAAAGAGAAGCGGATTTCTGAGTTTCTACCAAGTTGGGATTGTGGACTGTACTCTTGGGCTCTCCGCGAGCGCCAGCCCTGTGGGGAGGGAGGAAGGCAGTCCCCACAGTGGTCAGGGCAAGATGAACTCGAACTGGAAAACACGTCTGTTGTGACTGACAGCCATGCTTGGCTGCTGTTTTTTCTTGGTGGCCTATACTTTCTTTTCACTTAAGTAAACCTTTCAGTTTAGATTGACAGACAAGTTGCAAAGGTGGTAGAATTCCCCATACCCGTCAACAGGGTCCCTTGTGTTAGTGTCTTGTGTCACCATCGTATACACGTCCCCAGGAAGCAACCCACGTTGGTGCATTGTTGTTCATTCGACTGCACACTATTTGGATTCCCCTGTTTTTCCTCCTAGTGTCATTTTTCTGTCCCAGGAGCCACCTCACATTTAGTCTCATGTCTCCCTAACTGTAAGGCCGTTGGCGTTTAGGATGGGAAAAAGCAAGCCTTGGTTTGGGCCCACAGGGACGCTGGAACTTCTGTCCCCGTGGCTCTCTGGGTGGCACCACTTGCCCATTGTTTATGTCCCCAAAGCCAGTCCCCGTGTGGCAATTTCTCCAGGACTTTAGACATCACAATGGCGCTGCCCAGACCTGGCCGTCGCCCTCAAGTGGCTGCCCTGTGCTCTCCTCGGTCCACAGAGGCACCTGGAGGTGCGGCCTGAGCGGCTCACCTGGTGTTTGTTGCCGACACCATTAACTGTTAATTGCTCTCCACCAGCCCTGAATCGGTCCGGGGAGTTTGCATCAAGACCCGGCGTCTGCCCGCAGGAGGGGCAGGGAGCATCCACCGCGCCGTGTACCCTGGACGCCGACTGCCCTGGACTTCAGAAATGCTGTTCCTTTTCGTGGGGCCACCGCTGTGTGGCTCCTGCACCCCAAGGTGGGACTGAGACCTGCAGCAAAGCAGGCGCCCGGTGAGGCAGCTGCCCTGGGCTGGGCCTGTCCCGATCTGGTGAAGGTCGGGGTGGGGTGGGGGGAGTGATTTCCAGGAACCTCAGCCAAGGTCATGATTCATGGGGAGTCCACAGCTGTGTGCGGGCACATCCCACTCCCACTCAATGCAACCGTCTCTGCAATGCCTCTGACACTGACGCCTCAGGGGAAGGAGGGGGAGGAGCGCTCACAGGCCTTCCTGGCAGAGCAGTGACCGGTTTCCCCAGTTGCCTGGGGCGCCCTAGAGTCCCCTGGCAGGTGGCACTTATTGGAAGCAGACTGTCTGGTAGCTGCTTCTGAAACGCCACAGGGGCCCGAAATCCTGCTCATAGCACCTGCCTGGCAGGCCCGTGGCCCAGCCCTCAGGGCATGCCTGTCTGGTCTGGAAGGTTCTCTTTGACCGTGGCTGCCCCCAGGAGAACGGGTTGGTCAAGGTTCAGAGCTAAGGATAAATATATCATACTCATTGCCCTGGCTGGGTGGTTCAGTTGGCTGGGATGTTGTCCTATCACCAAAAGGTTGCAGGTTTGATTCCATAAACTAAGTATGTGCTGGGCAAGGCACATACCTAGGTTATGGGTTTGATCCCCAGTTGGGGCGCATATGGGAGGTAACCGATGGATGTTTCTTTCTCACATCAATGTTTCTCTCTCTCTCTCTCTAAATCAATAAAAAAACATAACCAATGCATATCCTCTGGTGAGGATTAAAAAAGAAAAAGAAAATATCATATACATTATATGTTATAATATAGTCTAGCATTAGTATAGTATAAATAATGTAAAGTATTATATATCACATATATTAATTATGCTATTTTACTATATATCACAGTATACATATCCTATAAACTACATATTACACACATTATTATCTAGTATGCATTATCTCCAAAAGTATAGTATGTCGTATATATAAGATTACAAATGTTATAACGTAAGAGACGTGTGGGACAGGAGGTGGGGGAGGTGTCCCATGCCGGTCATGCGGCAGCCCCCCTCCCGCAGGAGGGTGAATGCAGACTGGCCAGCTCCTGCCTCCCAGGCCTCCTGTCCCCCTTCTCAGCCCAGGGCCTCTGGTGGCCCCACCTGGCCCTGGGCCTGTAGCTCATCAGCCTGTGGCCCCTGCAGCTCGAGAGGGGACTTCGGTGCATTCCTGGTACAACGTGACCGTCCTGGTGAAAATGGACTTCGGGGAACTCCAGCAGGTGGACGCCAGGCTGCTGGATCACATGCGGCTGCTGCACTCCATGGTGAGTGAGGGGCGGGCGAGCCCGCAGGCCGCCCTGCTGGCGCCAGCGCAAACCAGGGCTTGGGGAGGGGTTCCACGAGTGAACTTAGAATGCCCGGCTCTGAAGCAGATGTCAATTCCTAATTTAAAAACAAAGCTTTTTTTTTTTTTTTTTAAGTGTGCAGTTTGAAGTTTGACACTCATGGCGTTGAAGCCGTACGCCATCATGGGGTAGAACACGGGACCCCTAATCTTCTAACGGGCTGTTGCTTAAACCAAAGGGTGCCCAGTGTAGACGGCCTGGGCCCCAGAGCTGTGCCCTCACTGGCTTCCCCCTCGATCCCCAGCGTGCTGGAAAATGCTGGATGGGGACATTTACCCAGCACTATCGCTGTTTGGGGCTGGATGGCTCTCTGTGGTGGGGGCCGCCTGTCATCATGGGATTGCACAGCATGCCTGGCCTCTTTGCACATGCACCCAGATGCATGCCCAGCCGTGGCAGCCACACATGTCTCTGAACAAGGCCACATGTCCCCTGAGGGGCAACCTGTTCCTGTTGCAGACACAGCTCACACTTGCTGACACTGCAGAGCCTTCCAGCCAGGATGCCGTTACCCGCGGTGGCCGGGCCATTGCCCATCCTCACGGATGGAGGTCTCTCCAGGGCGTGGTCTGCCCTCAGGGCCACGTGGGCCCGTGTCCCCTGGAGTGAGCCCAGGCTCAGACGGTCCCACACTATGTCTAATGCTCCGGCTTTGCCTCTTGAGATGCTTCATACTTTTTGAGCCAGGCCCTCAATTTTGCTTCTGCGCTGGGCCCCAACACTCTGTGGTTGGTTTTGCCTGACCTTCAGATCCCACAGATGTGTCCCATGGGTGACGGGGAGGGGGTAGACCCGAACTTGGGTCCCTTTCCCACAGAACCGGTGACACACACACTTACCTTGCTCTGGGCTGTCCAGTAAAGCGACTTGAGAGGCATTCTGAAAGGTCACCATCCCCCAGAAACCTCCTTACCTGACCCAGCTGGAGGAGAAGATGGCCCAGCTAGGGCAGGTAAGAAGATGGCCCAAATAGCCAGGGAGAGCATGGCTCAGGAGCCAGACTGCCTGGGTTCAAATCCCGGTGCTGCCACTCATCAGCTGTGTGGCCTTGGGCAAGCTACTTAACCTCTCTGTGTCTTAGATATCACTTCCTTGAACTAAAAATGGTCATAATCCTGTCGGAGACAGTGGCTGTGAGGTTTAAACAGTGCATGGAAAGAGCTGAAAGAGATATTAGGCTGGAGCAAAAAGATACGGATGAAATGAGAAAAGGGGTCACAAAAGCTAAAAAAGTCAGATGTGCAACATGAGACCATGGCTTGACATCCGGTTCTCTAATTCCTGATATAACTCTCTGTCATGAGTGGTGAGGATGGGGACCGCGGGGCTCGGGGGCTGACAGGTGTTTTTCCTGGGGGTGGCCGTGACAGAGCACCACAGACTGGGGGGCTTATGTAACAGACACTTAGGGTCCCACAGGTCTGGAGGCCTGAGATCGAGGTGTGGGCAGGGCTGCTCCTTCCGAGGCAGTGAGGGAAGGGTCCCTCCCAGGCCCCTCTCGGTGGCTTGTAGGTGGCTGTCTTCTCCCTGTGTCCCCACAGCGTTTCCTTCTATTGGTGTCTGTCTCTGTGTCCAGATCTCTTCTCTGTGTACGTCCAGACACCAGTCACACTGGGCAAAGGCTCACCCGAATGACCTCATCCTAGTCTGATTACATCCACTGAGACCCTATGTCCAGATAAGGGCCCATTCTGAAGTCCGGGGGGAGGACTTCAACATAAGGATGTGGGGGTGCGGGGGTGGCCACTATTCAGCCCATAGCAACCAGCGTTGCAGAAGTATTTATAATCTGGTTTGCAGGCTTTCACTGGGCTGATGACAGAAATAAACTACCGTAGGGGTTCTCTTCTGCAGACCAGAATGGCACATACGCAATTAACTTAAATTCTCCGGGCCTCCGTCTCCCTGTCTGTCTGATGGGGCACTTCCCCTGGGCGACGCTCTAACTCTGGCTTCACAGGTGACCAGTGCCCTGCGGCCGATGGACGCTGCTGTCTACCACCTGCACTCGGCCTGTGGGGACACCTCGACCACAGTGTCGTGGCTGCTGCTGGGCCTGCCGCGGTCAGTGCCCGTGGCCAACGTGTCCACAGTGTTGGACGGCATCGTGAAGCGTGTCTATGAGGTGATCAACATCCAGGTGCAAGGTGTGCTTTCCCTCGGTCCTCTCCTTGGGGTGGGTTAAAAATCAATTCTGTGCTTTTCCAAAGCGACATTTGATTTCTTAGAAACAGTTTGCGCCATTGTCCCCACCTTAGCCCATTCTGGTCCAAACCGAGTTAAACTGTGTCTCCGCCACACGCTCCCACTCCCGCGTTTCTCCTTCCATCCAGGTGGGCGCTGGTGAGGGCGAGCTGACCCACCTTAGCCCATTCTGGTCCAAACTGAGTTAAACTGTGTCTCCGCCACACGCTCCTGCTCCCGCGTTTCTCCTTCCATCCAGGTGGGCGCTGGTGAACAGACCCCAGAACATACCAGGATTTCTCCCTTCAGTTCTCGGGTTCCTACACTTCCCCTTCTTGCCCCTTTCCCACCCTCGCCAAGGACATCCTTGTACCCAGAGGCTTTGTCAGCAGAACTCGTACAAAGTTGGATTTGGTGAAGCACACAGATGTGGACTTGTGTCTGGAAGAAATGACCTGGTGTTTCCTTCTTTTCCTTTTCCTTCGGTCTATATCAGGGGTTAGCAAACACTTGCACAGTGTCAGGCAGTAAATGCTTTGGGCTGTGGACCACATGGCCTCTGGCTCAGCGCTCAGCTGTTGTGGGTCGTGGAAGGAGCGTGGTAGGGTGTGAGCGCGCCCACGGCACCAGCAGCACGTCCTGCCCCACGACAGGAGGACCTGAGCCCCCTGCTCCCCTGGGAGGGTGGCTGCTGCTGTGGGAAAGCTCCTCCTAGGACAGTGAAGGTCACACACAAGGATGCCAGGCCCTGGATCTTTCATTCCCCTGAAAATCCTCACATGTGCTCGAGGACCAAACCCACTCGTGCCAATAAGAGAAGTGCCTGGTGGTCTGTGAAGGCCCCCAGCCGGAGACAGGAACGCACCTGTAGGTTAACAGATTGGGGTAGCACTGGAGGGAGGGAGCGAAGGCAGGCCACGGGTGGGGCAGGAGGGGTCAGGTGGGAGAATCTGTTATGGAATGTGGGCTTTGACTGGGTGGGGCATTGTGTGTGTGTGTGTGTG
>NW_006284323.1:1704517-1710596 GCF_000327345.1 Myotis davidii
GGGCTGTATCTTTCATTCCCTTGAAAATCCTCACATGTGCTTGAGGACCAAACCCACTCGTGCCAATAAGAGAAGTGCCTGGTGGTCTGTGAAGGCCCCCAGCCGGAGACAGGAACGCACCTGTAGGTTGACAGATTGGGGTAGCACTGGAGGGAGGGAGCGAAGGCAGGCCACGGGGTGGGGCAGGAGGGGTCACGTGGGAGAATCTGTTATGGGATGTGGGCTTTGACTGGGTGGGGCATTTTGTGTGTGTGTGTGTGTAGCTTTGATCCAGGGCTTTGCTCTAGATTGGATGGTGTCAGAAAGTGGGGATGCTATGATCGGGTATTTCAACAAGAGGAGCAAATTTGCCTGGAGATAAGCTATAATTAGTAAAACAAGGAAGAGCCACTCCTTTTGCCCAAGGGGTGAGTGTGACATTCTGTGGGTAACACGGTGGTCTTTTTGTGTGTGTGTCTGGCTTTGGTAAAACCATGCAGAGGCATGGTTCTGTCTCACTTTATCCTGGTCGCAGGGTAGCCCGGTGTGTTCTGAGACAGTTTCTGTCAGTAGGAGAGGGAAGGGCCCAGCTGTGAGGGACAGGCCACCTCGGAATGCCAGGGGCTGCTCTGCTCCCTTTCTCAGTCCAGAAAGGAGCCCATCCACCAGACCAGTTCTCGGGTAGGATGCTTAGACCCATCATCTCATGACCCTCAGACTCAATACAGCCCCAAAGCGATAGGCTCAGGGGACCGCAGCCACCCAAGCGCAGGTGACGGCTGCAGGCGAGGGCGGCACGTGTCCTGAGATGTGGGCCAGCTGCTCTGAGGCTTTCTGATACATCGGGGCCCACTGCCCTCTCCACTCCTCAGCTCAGAGGACGCACATTGGGAGGCTAGTGAGAATGACCGGTGGGTGCCACTCACCTCTTCTTTTCCATAGATGTGAACGAATGTTTGCATAAGGAGCTCAACGCCTGCTCTGGAAGGGAACTGTGTTTAAACACGGAGGGCTCATACCGGTGTGTCCGCCACCCAGAGGCGCCGGCCTCGTCTCCGCAGGAGCTGGACGGCACGTGTGAAGGTAAGATGTCACAGGTCTTGGCTAAGGAACCTTTCAGATGGACCATGGACCACAGAGATCCTCTCTTCTTGCAAAGATGAGCAGCTGGCTCATGGGCAGAGAGCAGTCCCTGGTTCTGTAGATTGTTCTGGCTCTCATACCCGGCTATTCTCACCTTCTTTCTTCAATTGTCTGCGAGATGCTGGTAATAGAAACACGTATGAGTAAATCATCATTTCTGCTCTCAGGAAACTCGGTGGAGAGCATGCCAGATGCTAGGCAGGCGTGATGCATATGAGTAGGATGCCTGTGGAATTTACTGTTTAAATCAGGACACTGAGAGTGAAGGGGCCTCATTAATACTTACACTGGGCCCAGGAGTAACCCGGACCATCTCTGGGATTACTGATTAATTAGACGTAAAAGAAAGAGAGAAATGAGGCAGCACGCAGATGTTTTGGCCGAACAGTGTAATAGATGGCAATTCCTGAATGAGTTGGGGGAAGACTAGGGTTATAATTATTATTTTTAACAATAATTGTTTAAATTGAGAAGGGGTTGAAATTGAGTGGAGAGGCCAGGATTCGGACTGAGCTGCATATTGGATGCTGGAGCTCAGAGGGGGCTGAGCTGCATACGGGAATCTGGGGTCATCAGTGTCCAGGTAACATTTCACTATGGGCATGGTTGGGGGTCCAGAAGGGGGGCCTGGTGCCTGGGGCTGAGGAACCCTGCTATTTAGAAGTCAGTACAGGAGGAGGAGGGGCTTGCAAAGAGATGAGTGAGATGGGAAGAACAGTAGGAAAGACAGTCTCAGGAGTGTTTACAAGGAGGAGTACAGAGCCTGGAGGAAGGGCAGACTCCCAGGAGGGCCTTTCTGGAAGATGGAAGATGGCTGATGCCAGAGCAGGCTCATGTGCTGATGGGAGAGACCCTGGTTGGTTCTTGCAGCTCCGGCGCCCAGTCAAGCTTTCTCTCTTCTGGGAAGCTGCTCTTGGACATCTCCCCTCCCCCCAGGGCTTCCCCAGCTGGGATGACGGTCACCTGCAGCTGCTCTGGTGGCCAGCGTGGGGTCAGGAGAAGCTCAGTGGCCACAGCCTGTAGGGCTGTCTGCAGGTGAGTGAGGCTGCAGGTGCAGCTGGACGGTGAGCTGGATAGGAAGGGGCCCGTTAGTGAGCATTCATTCATTCACTTACAGGACACATTTTACTGAGTTCCTATAATGTGCCAGGTGCGGTGCCTGCTATGCTGGGTGAAGAACAGACTAGAGGAGTCATGGCGGACCACAAATCCACTCTCTGCTTCCTTAGTGACAGAAGTTAGATTGCGTTTTGTGTGGAAATGTTAGTTGAAGAGACAGGTTTCCCTACCTCTCTTGCAGGCAGGGTGGCCATGTGACTTGTCTTAGCCAATGAGACATGGCAGAAGTTTCCATGGGAACGAGGAAGACTGCGTAATGGTTACAGGCCCTGCTAAGAGCAGGCTGAGCACAGGATTATGATGGCGGAGGCCCCTTGGCCATCTGAGCCGCAGGGTGACCTTGAGGCTAAGGCGCAGACCCTAGTGATGGGGAAACAAAGACAGTGAAGAGGCCTGGGCCTGAGGTACCATAGATGTTTCCTACACAAAGCGTCCGCCTGACGGGGGTCAAACCCTGTTATGTGGTGGGGTTTCCTATTATGTGGAATAATTTATCCCAATGCAAGTGGCTTGGGGTAAGGCAGGAAAGTGCAGGCAGGGTCCCGGAAGCAGGTGGCTGGTGGCGAGGTAGTGGGTGTGGCGGGGAGGTGTGTCTGCTAGACAAACACTAGGCCCCCCAGGACAACGGGGCGCAAACGACAGACTGGGTGTTAGTGGGACAGGAGACTGCAGGATGGGACTCCATGGACTCGGTACCTCTCTCAGAGTTCAGCCTAGAGCAGATACTGCTTATTCAATTTGGCCACTAAAACTTTCTCTTGTTATTGCAGAACCTGATTTATTACTTTAGCAACATTGTAGCAACAGCGGAAAGATAAGTCACCCCCAGTCTCAGCGCGCCAGCGAACAGTTTTCTTTTTCCCTCTTCTCTTCCAGGTTTTCTACCCTATTTAAATCCTGCTATGCGTGCAGTTTCGTATTCTGCTTTCTTCACTCGCCATTATGTCTTGTAAAGGCTTCCAAGAAGCAACCTGGTCTTCATCATCCTAATTTCGATGGTTGAGTAATAGTGATGGCGTATGGCAGTGATATAATGTCTTAGCTATTTGCCTCATGGGGGGCATTAAGGTGGCTTCCAACATTCTGCTATAGAAACTAGAACTTCCATTAGCGGTGTGAGGCGGTTATGGAGAATACTGTCACACTCGCGTTTGAATCACTTCATTTAATCCGCAAGTCCTATCCCCTTTAAAGGAATGGAACAGTTCATAGTAACACAGTCAAGAGCTGCTTAGCACGTAAGTCACCCGGGCTCTGCAATAGGAACCTTTACTGCATCACCTTATTTAAGCCTTAGAACAACCTTGCCAGGCAACTGCCCCATGGTGCATCCCCCAGAGGCTGCCCTCGCACAGCGTTGTGCCACCCGGTGGCCGTGCCCTTTCCTCCCCCATTCATGTGGAGGATCGGGAGCTGACCAGGGTTCTAGGGCTGTGGACTGTTTCCTCAGGTGACCCAGAGCTCAACGGGATTATGAGTGTAGGGTCCTTGCCGACTCTTCCCGCTTTGCCATGGAGGGGTGAGGGTGGAGGCTGCGGGATGATGCGGGGAGGACCTGGAGGGTCAGTCTTCATCACTGGAATGTTCTACTTCTTCCAGGATGAAGCTCCACGGGGCAGGTCTCCTGATCACTGCCAGTGAGTCCTGTACTTGGCAAATAGCAGGCACTCAACACATCTCTATATATAAAAGCCTAAGCAACCACTATGACCAGACGATCAGAGGACTGGCCAGTAGCTATGACACGCACTGAGCCCTAGGGGGCAGATGCTCAAGGCAGGAGCTGCCCGCTGGTGCTCAGTGCACTCCCACACCCAACCTCCACCGCCAGCCAACCTCCCACCGCCAGCCAACCTCCTGTGGTCTCTCCCCGCAGCTGGCAGGCCCCGACTGGCCCAGATTGGGACTGGGTGAGATGGCCCTGATTGGCCAGGAGGGACCCCATCTATGCACAAATTTATGCACCAGGCCTCTAGTATCTAATATTAGTGAATGAAGAGGGAGGTTTGAATGGTGGCTGTTCCTAGGATCTCTGAGTGTTGCGTGGTGAACACACCAGCCCACCTGTAGCAACAGGGCACTCCTCCACTCTGCGGGTCTAATTAGAACTGTGCGTGCCCTCCGCGTACAACTGGGCCTGCACAGACTCCCTTGCAGACCACCCTGGGTCTGCACTGTGGCCTCTGTGGGGAGAGTCCTGTCTGTCACTGAGAATAGAAGACTGGAATCAGTTCTTGAAAATACTCTGGTCAGTCATCTGAAAAAGACATTAGGCTCTATTTATAGTTAGGGATGTTGTCAGCCAGACTTTGCCATGCTGCCCGGACACTGAGTTACAAGGTTCCGTCCAGATGAAGGGCTGTCCCACAGGTGAAGGGAAGGCTGTCCTGCCCGGCTTCACTCCCTACCGGGCGGGAAAGGCGAACCCAGCGTTGCCAGCTCCGAAACAGAGTGAATTCCAATTGCATATTGCTAAGGGAAGAGGCACATGGTTTAAATTTAGAAGCTAATATAAATGAGCAATCTGCTGGAACGGTTTAGAGGTACAAACCCGTGGAAAATACAGCACAAATTTCACATGCTTTTCTTGTGAAATTAGTCATTCGATTAATGACACACGGGGCAGCTGGATTCTTGCACAGAACAGAGACCGTAGGAAATGTTGCCTGGTTGGCATGTGACGTTCCAGGAACACGCTCTGCTTTTCGGACGGGGTGGGACTGTTCTAGGACCCTCCTAACTCCGTCTGCCACGGTCCCCTTCTCCGCTGGAGCCGCATGGCTGGCCAGCACCGTAAAGAACCGTCTCCTGAATGCAGGGCAGGGCTTGCCTGCTCCAGAGCGGCCAGGCTGGCAGGCCGTTCACCGAGCCAAGACCCCTCATCCCTAACTGAGCGCTCAGGCTCTTGGCTCGCATCCTCAGCATTTCTACCTTTACGGGGTCAGGTCTCAGGGTGACAGGCCCCAGGGAAAAGAGGAGCAGCCTGACCGGGGTACCCTGGGAAAGGCAGCACCCCGGCAGGCTCCTTCCTGCTTCCCCAGAGGCGGGTCAGGGCTGCCCCAAAGACCCAGGGACACAGGGACTCCAATGTGCTCACGGAGATAAAGGTCACGTTCCCACATGAAGCTTGGGGAGGCACATGCAGCAGTGTCCTCGGGTCGCACAGACTCAGGGGTTGGGTGTTATTTTCAAGGGCCTCATTATATGAGGGCCGTCAAAAAGCTAAAGGGCCGTGAGAGCAGGTGTCCTGGCTAATGAAGAACTAAAACCCGGCTTTGAGCACAAGGGGCAGAGGCATCACGTCCAGTTTAACAGGCCTCGAGCTCTGTTTATAGCAGAGGGCTTTGGCCGAGCGTGGCAGGGAGCTGGCTGATTCTGCAGCAACACGAACAATTTTCCAAGTGGCTGTTCAGCCAACAGCTGCCTTGAAAACTCGTTAAAGAAGGCTGGGAGGTGGATTCATTTCCTGTGGCTGTTGTAACCAAGGGCCACACACCTGGTGGTGTCAACCAGCAGAAAAAAGGTAAAAAGAAAAGCAAAAGAAGGGGATCAAATTTATTTATTTATTTATTTTTTAAAAAGAGTAAAAGAGCAGTAATGTATTCTCTCACAGTTCTGGAGGGCAGAAGTCTGAAAAGGACAGATGTGTCTTCCTCAACCACGCTCTACCTCCCCTCCTGGCAGAGTTGTCAGGGCACAGTGAGAATTTAGGTGGAGGTCCCCGGTCCCACCCAAGTAAGGCCGGGAGGGAGGGCTGGGCTCACTGTAATTTATCTCCACCTGCTTTGAGGGGGATCCACAGGGGCTCACAGAGGGGAAGCACACACCCACAGGGCAC
>NW_006284323.1:1710638-1715612 GCF_000327345.1 Myotis davidii
GCAGCTCCGACTCGTTGGAGGAAGACACAGCAGAGCTGAGTCATAGGACTAGGGTGAGGCCTAACCTTGATTCTGAGCGTCTTGGCAGCCAAGGCACAAAGGAAAATGGGTTGAATTGCACTGGTTTTTATTCTTTTTTTTTTTTTACTGAAAGGAAACATACACATTTGTTTGGAAAGATGGAATTTTTTTCATGATCCTAGAAAACATGTTTTATGAAGCCTTTCATGAAGGGCTTTGGGAAACGTTAGTCACTTCTTAAACTGTGTCTTTTTACTATGGTTTTGCAAAAGGTTTTTTAAAAATCCTCATGACTTGCTTTTTTATAGCACTCAGATTCTGATATAAGAATTATTGTGCCCAGACTGAGGGCTAAACTACTTTTTACATAATTCATATTCCTTAGGTGCCTGTTGTATGCCAGAATTTTTCTTCAAAAACAGAGATTAATTATATTTGAATATAAAAATATATGTTAATGATTTTATTAGAATACTAGAGGCCTGATGCGTGAAAATTCATGCAAAAGTAGGCCTTCCTTCCCCTGGCACCAGCTTCCCTCCAGCACCCGGGACGCGGCTTCCCTCCTCTGGCTGCCTGCAGGCACCCAGGACCCAGGCTGGCTTCCCTTGGACTGCCCACAGGCACCCGGGACCTGGTCTGGCTTCCCTGTGGCCCTGGCTTTGTCAGTATGGACATCTGGAAGATGTCTGTTCTAGTTAGCATATTACCCTTTTATTATTATAGATTACATGCTAAAGTGTTATATTACAGTTTTGCTCCCCAATACATGGATTTTCACATGAAAATGTAAGAAGCCTGGTTTCTGAATCTGGCTCTCCTTCTTAAAAGGACACAGTCAGCCTGGCTTGTGTAGCTCAGTGGTTGAGCATGGACCTTTGAACCAGGAGGTCACAGTTTGATTCCCGGTCAGGGCACATGCCTGGGTTGTGGGCTCGATCCCCAGTAAGGGGTGCGCAGAAGGCAGCCGATCAATGATTCTCTCTCATCATTGAGGTTTCTATCTCTAACTCTCACCACTGATGTTTCTATCTCTCCTTCTCCCTTCCTCTCTCTGAAATCAATCAAAACATTTTTTTAAAAAAAGGACACAGTCAGATTGGAGTAGGGCCCAGCCTAATTGCCTAACTTTAACTTAGTTAGCTCTTTAAAGACCTGTCTCCTACTACTGTCGCATCCTGATGTACTGGGAGTTAAGACTTCACCCTGTGAATACCGGGGGATGCAGGTCAGCCCATGACACACCATAGTGACCACAGCTGCAGCGACAGCTTAGGTCGTTTCCGTGTCTTGGCTCTTGTGAACGATGCTGCAGTGAACTCTGCGGCGCACACATTGCTGGGAGATAGTGCTTTCATTTCCTTCGGGAAAGTACCCAGAATGGGCTTGCTGGATCGTGTGGCGGCTCTATAGTCTTAATTCTTTGAGGAACTTCTGTACTGTTTCCCACAGAGGCTGCACCAACAGTGCACAAGGGTTCCCTTTTGTCCCCACGTCCTCGCCAGCACTTACCTCTTGTCCTTTTGACGACAGCCATTCTGACAGGTGTGAGGCGATACCTCATTGCGGCTTTGATTGCATCTCCCTGATGATGAGTGATGTTGAGCATCTTTTCACGGGCCTGCTGGCCATCTATATGTCTTCTGTGGGGAAATGTGTACTCAGATTTTTTTGCCCATTTTGTAATTAGATTATTTGTTTTGTTTTTGCCGTTGAGTTGTGTGAGTTTCATACATATTTGGGATGCTAACCCCTTACCACATGTGTGATCTGCAAATATCTTCTCCCGTTCCCTAGGTTGCTTTTGCGTCTCGTGGCTGGTTTCCTTTGCTGTGCAGAAACGTTTTTGTTTGAGGGGTTCCACTTGTGGACTTTGCTGCCTCTCTGACGTCCTCCGTTCTTCTCTTCCTGTGTGTTCACAGACGGCCCTCCCATCACAGACTATATGATCCTCAATGTCACCAGCAGCAGCTTTCAAGTGTCCTGGGGTTTAAGTTCCACCCAGAACCGCACCTTCCACGTGCAGATTTCCAGGGGCGAGGAGCCGCTCAGGAGTGCCAGGACCCAGGCGACGACCCTGGAGGTGACGGGGCTGGAGGCCGGGGTGCTGTACTGGGTGAAGACCAGCTACCAGGCCTGCAGGACCAATGTCACCGCCACGCTGACCGTCAGAACCGGTGAGGCCCTCGTCTGAACACCGTGTGTTTCCTGTGAGCTGGTCTGTCTATCCCGATTCTGTTGCCCCAGAAACGCAAACTGTGGCTCTTCTAACCAGGCAGGGGCAGGCCTGGGCTTGGCCCCACCGTCCTAGTGGGCGGTGGGCGCTCCGTGTCCTCTGAGCAATGTCTGGGGGTCATGGCCATCATGGCCCCCTCGCTCCCCTCCCTGCGTCCTGCAGGCATGGAAAGACCTTCTGTGACACTTAACCCCTCAGGGCTGAGTGTATAACTTCCCCAAACCAGGACGTGAGCACCATGCGAAACCTGCAGAAGGTGCACCTCATTTCCCACATGGTGCACGTGACAAGCAATGCCCCGCCTACTGTGCCAGTGCCAGGAGAGAACTTTTCCCCAGACACACACGGGTAGGAATGAACCGGGAATTCTGGCGTCCAGAAGGCAGCTGGCATGGCCACACGACTCTACCAGGTGGCTGACCCTTGCCCGGCCCCATGGTTCGAGCCCCCCTTTGCCTAGTCACGGTGGTACCTGGGTGGTGCAGGCCTTGATCGATACTTTTAAATTTCCCTCAAAGCACAGGTTTATGGAAAGCGTTGACAGAAAACCGTGGGATGCTGGGTCACTGGGCTTCAGCTAATGTGCGCGATTGTCTGTCTCAGAGGCCCGTGTGTTTGGAGTCACGGTGAGGATCCTGAACCGCACCCTGACCGAGCCGCTGCTGGACCGCGGCAGCCCCGAGTACCGGGACTTCTCCCGGCAGCTGCTTCAGGAGGTAAGGCCAAGGGCGGGCGCGGAGAGCTGTCCCTGATGCTCCGAGCGAGGAGCCACATAAGCCGTTGCTCAAACACTCCCCCCTCCTCGTTTATGGGGGACTTAATCTAGATTTGGGGCCAAACCGTCTTTGAAATATGTGTTTTGGATTCAAATGGTCTACCCATGGTCAGCAAACTGCGGCTCACGAGCCACATGTGGCTCTTTGGCCCCTTGAGTGTGGCTTTTCCACAAAATACCACGTGCAGGTGCGCACGTACAGTGTGATTGAAACTTCATGGCCCATGCGCAGAAGTTGGTATTTTGTGGAAGAGCCACGCTCAAGGGGCCAAAGAGCCGCATGTGGCTCGCGAGCCGTGGTTTGCCGAGCTGCAGTTTGCCAACCATTGGTCTACACCACTTGATTTCCTGTCGAACTTCCTCCCTGGGATCTGGGGGCTCGGTCTTCCCACTGGGGAGCGGCTTCATCGGGACGCTAAGCAGGGATCAGGCATCCATCCCCCTGTGGCTAAAGGGGGACATTAGCACCCAGCCTGGGAGGACCAAGAAAGAAGTGACTTCATAAACAGTCAAGAACCATGAAAGGGCTAAGATTTTACCCTCCCTGCAAACGAATAAGTTAGCCTCTTCCTGTTGCCTGGGTGCTGGCTGAAGACACCGGATGCCTGGGTTAGAGACAGAGGGCTTTGTCCAGCCCAGCAGGCAGTGTGAGCGTCCCGCGGGGGCCAGTTCCCCCCTACCCCCGGGTCCCACAGGGGTGAGTCAGAGGGGCCCAGGTGGGTGATGCACACAGTAAGTCTGCATCACAGCAGGGGAATCCCCAAGCTTGCGGAGCTCGAACCTTTGTAACTGGGCTGTGAGCAACCCTGACTAAATCTTACTCCGTAAGGAGACATTGCCTTTATTCTCTCCGACAGGGAACAAATCTGCCCTTTTTGCACCATGATCTCTCTCCCCTAAGGCTGTTCATCATACAAACGTCTCGGAACGATATTCTGGAACAAAAGGGCAGTTATGGCTTCGGCTTCTGCTTGCAAAATGTGTAGAAATGCGAGAGGCCAGAGGAGGGCTGCCTCTCCACAGTCACCTACAGGGAAAATTGGTTTTGGAACTTCCTGAGAGAAGCCGTCTGCTTTGCACTGGGCTGGGCGTGTGTGCAGGAATGGTGTGGCAGGAGCGGGGCGCAAGGCTGCTGTCTCCCTGGCTCCGGCAGGGCTGGCCCTGAGCCCCTGGCTCTGTCTGGGGGAGACAGCCCTGTAAGTGGGGGACAGTGCCAAACAGCCATGAGATTGTTCCTTGGCGGCCCCTTGGTCAGTCAACCCATCCGTCCGTCAATCCAGCAGCCCCTTGTCTCTCTCTCACACAATTTGCCTTCACACCGATGTTCAGAGCACCCAGAGGACACTGCATCTCTCATGCTCCACGACAGAGAGCCGGACTGTAGTGGTCACTGTCCGTCCTCACCAACGCCCGGTCCGCTGTCCCAGGGGAAGCCCAGTGGGGGTGCAGTGAGCTGGGGGACCTTTGCTTGCCCCAAGAGGTTGGTTGCTGGGTGCCTCTTCTTGGTCCTGGAGGGGACACATGGATCCTGTGCCCCGTCTGCAGCCACACCTGGGCCTGCTGGCGGTGTGAGGGATGCTGATGGAAAATCGGCTCTCACAGGGGCTGTCGCCTCTCCCTGGCCAGGTTGAAAGTGCCTTCCCGCCGGCGGTGTCAGACCTGTGCAAAAGGGGGAAGCTGAGGCTGCAGATCGTGTCCCTCCAGGCCGGGAGCGTGGTCGCGAAGCTCAGAGTGACGGTGCAGGACCCCGAGTTCCCCGTGGGTGTCTCCACGCTGGCCCCCATGCTCCCACGGCTATGGGCAAGCACAGTGTTCCAGATTGACCAGAGGGGGACGCTGGTGCAAGGTAGGTGAGGAGATCCAGAGGCTACTGGTGGCTCTACCTGCTGCAGGCCTGCCTTCTCCCTCGGACCTGGAGGGCCGCCTGGCCTTGGGCTTTAAT
>NW_006284323.1:1715706-1719084 GCF_000327345.1 Myotis davidii
AGCCCAGATCTCGACTGGGACCTTGAGCACCTCGGGGCCCTGCTGCCGGGCCAGCCTGGGCTCCGTTCTGGCCTCCATCCCCCAGCACCCTGGCGCTGCCTGTGGGCTGGTCGGGCTGGTCATCGGGCAGGGTTCCTGATCACCTGGGGGCTGGGCCAGCAGGGCCCTGTCTGCCAAAGAGCCCAGGCAAGGTGTGTGTGTGGTGTGTGTGTGTGTGGTGTGTGTGTGATGGTGATGGTGTTGGTGGTGGTGGTGGTGTGTGTGGTGAGTGGTGTGTGTGTGGTGTGTGGTATGTGTGTGTGTGTGTATGTGATGTGTGTGTGGTGGTAATGGTGTGTGTGGTGTGTGGTGTGAGGTGTCTATGGTGTGTGATATGGGTGGTGGGGGTATGTGTGTGGGGTGTGTGGGGTGTGTATGGTATGTGGTGTGGTGTGGTATGTGTATGTGTATGTGATGTGTGTGTGTGTGGTATATGTGTGGTGTGTGGTGTGTGTATGTGTGTATGGTGGTGGTGTGTGTGGTATGTGTGTGAGGTGTGTGGGGTATGTGAGGTGTGTTTGGTGAGTGTGGTGTGCGTGATGTGTGTGTGTGGTGTGTGGTAGGTGTGTATGTATGTGATGTGTGTATGGTGGTGGTGGTGTGTGTGGTGTATGTGTGAAGTGTGTGGGGTATGTGAGGTGTGTATGGTGTGTGGTGTGTGTGGTGGGTGTGCATGATGTGTGTGCGTGGTGTGTGGTAGGTGTGTATGTATATGATGTGGTGGTGGTGGTGGTGGTATGTGTGGGGTATGTGAGGTGTGTTTGGTGAGTGTGGTGTGTGTGATGTGTGTGTGTGTTGTGTGGTATGTGTGCGTGGTGTGTGTGTTTAAGTGTTGCATCAGCTGACAAGTGAGCCTGCTGGTCTCCGGGGAGCTGCTTCCGTGAAGATCACATGAAACAAAACTGAAAACCACAACACGGGCCCCTGAGCATCAGCTGCAGTTTCTCTGCACAAAACTGACCTCGTCCCTTATCTTGACTTGACCCCAGCCCGGCCGTCTCCTGTGGCGCACTGGGCACGATCAGGCACGTTGCCCAGGCTCAGGGAGGCGTGTGCAGAGGGCCTCGCAGCCACCCCCACATGGGAATCCAGCCCCTCTCAGGGCCCTAGTGTGCCCTGCCAGCCGAGGTGACTCTGCTTGGAGCCACTTGTTCCCCTGAGGGAGGGGAGGTGGGGCAGGCAGTGACCCCAAGAGCGGGGTGGGCGGAAGGATGGAATTCTGGGGGTGTGGGAAACTGCCCCCCAGACCCCCCCAGGCTGGAAAGCAGTTTGAGATATTCATTCCTGGAGGTTTGTTGTGCTTATTGCACGTAGCCCTTACTGATTAGCCGTGTGTCCAAACGCACGAGACCATCAGATTCTTTCTTAAGCAGGTAGGGAAGGACGGGTGGTGGTCCCAGGGGTGCAGGAGAGGGGACCGGAGAGGGCGGGAGAAAGAAGGGAATGGCGTTCCTGGTGAATTTTGTTTCTCACTCTGGCCTGATGCCAGTCCTGGCTGCGGCCGATGGGGAAAGGCAGGGCGGGACTGGGTGTGGGTGGGTGAGCCAGGGCCGGGGCCACTGGGTATTTACAGGGACAGGGCTTACCTGGCATTTCCTTGCCCGAATCAGAAGGCTCCTGGTGACACGGGGACTTTGAGAGTCATTTCCCAGAGGGGGTGCTCTGGGGCCATTCCTGTCCATGTCAGAGAAAGCTCGCATTATACTTAACTGGGCATCTGGCTCCGTCATTGTCCTATTTCTTTCTTTTTTAAAAAATATATTTACTGATTTTTTTACAGAGAAGAAGGGAGAGGGATAGAGAGTTAGAAACATTGATGAGAGAGAAACATCGATCAGCTGCCTCCCGCACACTCCCCACTGGGTATGTGCCCACAACCATTACATGCCCTTGACCGGGATCGAACCTGGGACCCTTCAGTCTGAAGGCCAACGCTCTATCCACTGAGCCAAACCGGTTAGGGCCTATTTCTTTCTTGAACACCAAGTATTAGGGCATGTTGACACATTAGAGAGATTTAGATCTGGAACAAAGAATAAACAAGGAAGAAATATATTCACATCTGTGGGTTCATACCTTAAACCAGTGATGGTGAACCTATGACACATATGAACTCATTTTTTTTGGTTGATTTTTCTTTGTTAAATGGCATTTAAATATATAAAATAAATATCAAAAATATAAATCTTTGTTTTACTATGGTTCCAAATATCAAAAAATTTCTATATGTGACACGGCACCAGAGTTAAGTTAGGGTTTTTCAAAATGCTGGCACACCGAGCTCAAAGGTTCGCCATCACTGCCTTAAACAGTAACCACCATCCCCTAATCTTTGCCACATTATCAGCCCAGCGGGGAGGGTTGGCACATCAGGCTTAGCCCGTGGCCTTGGTTGCAGGTGCAGGTCCCTGGGGAAGGGTCTGTGCAGAGCCTCCTCCCAAGGGTGCGGGACACCCGGGCACTTCCCTCACCCTGGCCTCGCCATTGGGCGATTCCCTGAAAGACCATCAGGAAGAACTTTGCTCTGCTCCCGTCCATTTCCTGACCAGCCTCTGGCCTTTCCCCCGGCCTCCGCTCAGTCTCCGTCCCTCCCACAGACTGGGACGAGTGTGCCAACAGCCTGGAGCACGACTGCTCGCCGGCCGCCCAGTGCCTCAACCTGGAGGGCTCCTACACCTGCCGGTGCCTGACGGCCAAGGACGCCAACCCCTCCCGAGCTGGCCGGGCCTGCGTGGGTGAGTCCTCCACCCTTCCCCTCCCCAGCGTGGGGCTGGCCCCCACCCTGCGGGCCTGGGCGTGGGGTAAGGCCACTTCTCCATCAGGCACAGCGTCGAGGGCTCCTCATACAGTTAGGAACCCACAGAAATGTTTTCATTTTTTTTAAATCAAAGGAAAGGAATGAATGTAATAATACTAGTGACTATCGATAGTGAAGCCTATCTTCATACCAGTGCAGTTTTAAAATATAAGGTTTCATCTTTTTATGGAAGAAAGGGTTCCCCCAGCAGGGGGCACCCCCAGGTGGCCTGGAGCCCAAGGCTAGGGAAGCCCAGGCAAGTGTGGAGAAGGCCCTGATGTGGGACCCAAACATCTGCCCTGAGTTTTGGGGGGCCAGTTCTGATTGATTGGTTGGAGCGCCTGGAGGGCTGAGTGAGAAGCAGGAGGAGGCCCGTATGGATGCACGTGCTGTGATGGGCCAGCTGTGTGTGCACTGGACGTGGGTGGGCTGTGGGGGGCTCGGCCGCCTTTGCCATCCCAGCTCAGGCTCTGGCTGGGAGCCCTGGCCAAGAGCTGTCCTCAGGAAGGAGCTCTGTTCCCTGCCCGCTGGGCCCCTAGTCC
>NW_006284323.1:1719137-1722185 GCF_000327345.1 Myotis davidii
CCCCGCCCCCGCGCCCCCCGCCCCCCCCCCCCCCCCCCCCCCATGGCAGAGCTTCCCTTCTCCGTCTTCTCAGTCATGTATCCAGTAGGTGGGCACCGGTGCCAGCGCCAAGCCCGCCCCCTGAGCACACATCTGGGGAAATCACCCCATTTCCCAAAGGCGGATAGATTCGTGTGAACTTGCAGGAACCAAACCCTGCATCTAGGTCCTGGCTCGGTACCCCCCCGTCCCTCTGCCCCCCGGCCAGGCCTGTGGGGCACATCCCCCAGCTGTGTTGGGCCCCCAACACCTGCTCTTGGTGCCCCAGCATTCTCATGTATGAAGTGGAAAGGCTCCTCCTGGCCCTCCATGAGGGTCACTTGGGTGACGCCACATTAAACATTCCTGGTCACCGAGACAGCCTGTGGCCCCACTTGGGGTCCACCTGAAGGTCTCTCGCTCATCAGTGGCATCTAGGACTTTGCTGAGATGTTGGTGGGCCCGACACCCCATCTGAGAGTTCCTGTGTCCCAGCAGGTGACATGGCGAACCCCCTGGAAGGTGCGCTGTCCCTGGCGACAAGGGCAACAGCCCCAGCTGTCAGCTCAGAAACAACAGCCCTTGGCCTGGAGACCCCTGCCTTGTCCCCCAGTCCTGGGCACTTGTGGGGCACCCCTGCAGCAGGCCAGGCCCAGACCCCAGGGCCTCCGCCCAGGAGAGGGGACAGTGGCATGGTCGGGCAGGACAGGAACAGCACGGGGCAAGGCGTGGAGGAGGCGGCAACCGGCGAGGCCCCAGGTCTGGGGATGAGCCAGTGGACAGCCAGCAGGGATCCCAGGCCAACCCGCAGCTCCCTCCCCGGGCCCACGGGCGGCCCGGTGGAGGCCTCTGGATGGTTGCTGAGAAACTCCACTGCAGAGTCGCACGCCCGGCCCAGCCCCGCTGAGGGCCCTCCTGGCCACGTGTGGCACACCAGCCTCCCCACGCGGGGCACAGCGCCTGCACCTCTGGACCCTACATGGCCTCAGAACACAGACCCTGGACACTCCGGCTCCCCAGACCTGCCCTTGGCCTCCAACCCCACGTCCCTGAAGACCCCGGCCTGTGGTGAGTGCCTGGGATGGTGCGTCCCAGGGGCACTGGGATCATGTGGTCAGCGCGCGTTCTGGTGGCACAGGCTCGGACAGCTGTCGGCTCAGAGACCTTTTAGCAACACTCAGGTGGATCTCTCGTTTTAAGGCTTGGCAAGCTGCGTGCAGAGCGGCCCTGTCCCTGGGCGGCTGGCTTCGGGTCTAGTTAGGACGAGACCTCGGTCTCCGTGTTCTCTCTACCCCTTCCTCCCTCCTCCGAAGCCTCCCATTTGCCAACATCTGGGGCAGGGATTCAGGCATCTGGAGGAGACTGTGGGGCACCCCCCCCAGCTGTGTTGGGCCCCCCACATTTCTGCCCCTCCCCACCTCACTGACCCCAGCAGCTCCACATTATGCATTCCACGTAGAGGGGTTAGCCTCGCCAAGGCCCACGGGTGACAGCTCAGGAGCCAGGAGACAGCTCTGGCAGGAGACGGCCTGGCCGTGCCGCATCCCTCAGGGTGGCCATGCTGCCACCTCTGTGTGCTCACTCGGCTGGCCCGGCTCTGGACGGCATCCAAGTGGAAGTAGCTGTTCGATGCAGTTCCTCTGCTGAGCCGGCAGCTTCCAAGACTGAATTGTTAAACCCGCGTAGCCCAGTGCTGTCGCGTGCCCCAGGGCCCCCGTAATAAACGATTCTGCAGCCAGCAGTGGCCACTGTGCTGACTCCTCGGAAAGGCTGCCCAGGGGGTGAGGGGCATGAACCTTCTGGAGGATCCGCTCACAACCTGTTCCAGAGGCCTTCGTTTTGGGAAGTCCGGGGACCTCAGAGGCAGACACCAAACCGAAGGGGCAGGGGTGCTGTCCGGGGACCTGCACCCCTGGGGTCTGCTTGTAGCAAGGGCTCACAGGGCTTCCCTGGGCCGGCGTCCCCTGAGGACGTCCCGAGCGAAGTGTGCAGTTGATTTTAGCACTGGGGGCGAGGCTTCTCCTTTCTTCTCTCCTTGGAACGTTTGTTTTTAATCTCAGCGTTTATATCCACTTCCCAGTTCCTGCCCCCATCGGAAGGGTCACGGTCTCCAATGTGACCAGCACCGGCTTCCACGTGGCGTGGGTGACAGATCTCGCCCCGCGCCCCACTTTCCAGCTCACCCTGATGTCCACGCAGAGCCCCGCCGTGCACCTGGAGATGCGGAACACGAGCCTGCAGCTGTGGGGCCTGGAGCCCGGTGTCTTGCACCTGGTTGAGATAGTGGCCAAAGCATGTGGGGAAGAAAGTGCCAGGGCACACCTGAAAGTGAGGACAGGTAATGGGCTTCCAGAACGCTGGTGGCCACTTGCTCTTTAAGGGAGGGAGGATGTATGAAAAAGGGTTTCCGTGGGTTCAGGGTTGAAAGAGCTGCATTTACGTGCAGGCTGCTGGGTTTCCATAGAAATATGGGGTTCACTTCATGCTCGGCATGGGACAGCCAGACAGAAGGCGGCTCATTTTGGGAAAAGATGTTAGAGGTGGAGTTGCAAAGAGCCCCAGGCTCTGCCGAAAGGTTGTGGACGCCCGCCCACCTGTGCCCTCCATGTGGGCCGATGTGGGTGGTGTAGGCCTATTGGGCACCAGCCGTTCCTCCTGATCATTCTCACTCTCACCCTCACCCTCACTCTCACCCTCACCCTCACTCTCACTCTCACTCTCACTCCCAGTGACAGAGCGCCCAGAGGTCCTGACACAGTCAGCTGTCAGGACCTGCATTTGGTTTTCAGGAGTTAGGACAACAGACAGATGGACACACAGTGGGCCTGTGAATGGCCCCCAGAGCCTAGGGCTGCAGAGTAAAAGGGATGGGAATAGAATTGAGAAAATCACACGCAGACTCTGATAAGCTGCCGCTGATCGTTGACCACCTATAATAATAAAAGTGTAATATGCTAATTAGACCAGATGTCCTTCGGAGGGAAGCCTGGGTCCTGCATGCCAGAGGGAAGCCGGTGCTGGCAGCTGGGG
>NW_006284323.1:1722460-1742965 GCF_000327345.1 Myotis davidii
CAGAGATTCATGGCCCACAGTTCCTTTCAAGGTGCATGAATTCATGCACTGGGCACCTAGTATGCAGATAAAATTCCTCTCTTCTCCTCTCTGGCAATTGTCAGCAGATGTTTTCTTGAAAGTCTAACTTACCTGAACAGCCAAAGGGCACGCCTAATATTGTGGTTAGTCCTCAGATCGCGGGCGGCTGTCCGGGAGTTGATGGCAGCGTCTCCTGGGTGGGGTGCACCCCCTTGGGAGATCCCTAAGGTGACCTATCGAAATGCAGTCAGAAAGTTTAGAATTTTTGTTTATATCTTTAAAGTTCTAATTAGCCATGGGCTGGGAAATAGAGAAAAGGTGTTCAATGATGCTATTGTGCAAGTTGGTGAGACCTGGAGAAGGGGGTGACTGTTGGCCGGATGGCCCGGCAGGGTGGCCTCGGGTCAGCATCAGTCTGGCCTCTGAAGGTCTCACCCACTGGACCTTCACTGGAGGGAGGAGCTGCTGGTGCTGGAGGTGGGTCGGCATCCGCTCTCACCTGTGCACTGTCCTGCTCCTGGTGGCTTCTAGGTCAGGCCGCATGCTCCCGTTGTCCTGAGTCTGGACCGGTGGCCCTCAGAGACAGGTGACCCCGAGCACTTGGGGTGTAGGCTCACCCAGAATGCGGAGTGAGATGGCACTGTGGCTTGTCTTACTCGCGGGGGGAGGGGCAGCAAGCCTCTGAGGGGGCGCCTCTCAGCTCCAGGGGGAGAGCCTTGTCCTCCACCTTCGCTACCCAGAGGCCTGGCCCATAGCAGGGGCCTCACAGACGCCCGGGGAAGGGCTGCATGAGGACAGACGGCTGCTGTATGGGAGTGGGATACGGCCGGGTGACATCTGGACCAGCTCTGTACCCCGCGCCCCCCCTGTGCGGAGGAAGATCCTAGTGGAACTGGCCGATGCAGAAGCAGGGTGGCCTGGACCGCAGAGGGCGGGGCTGTAGGGGCGAGGAAGAGCTGACTGTGTCAGGACCTCTGGGCGCTCTGTCCTGGGCACAGGGCTCTGAGCAGAGGTTTGGCAAGGCCACCTCATGTCCGGGTTTGCCAGGACAGCCGGTGTGCACCTGAGGCCCTGGCACAATGGACTATGTACGTGCCTCCTTTCACTCTCAAAGCTGTCCCCACTTGCTGGCAAATTACCTGGACAGGCTGTGCACAGAGTGACACAGGCAGGGAGGAGAGAGCTGCTGGGGCTGAGCTGGTTCCACAGCCTCCACAAGGTTCTCCCCTGGGCTCTGTCCTGGTGTCCTCCAGTCTGCGGGCGTGTCTGGGAGTGTTGGGCGCTGTTCCTTCTTTGTAGAGTCCAAGTCAGCCTAGTTTGATGTTCTGCCCGGCCAACATGAAAATACTATTATTAAGTTAGAAGTGGCCATGGCCAGTGTTGCTCAGTGGTTAAAGCAATAGCCCACCCATCAAATACTCATGGGTTCAATTCCCGGGCAAGGGCGAGTACCTGGGTTTCAGATTCAATCCCCAGCCCCAGTTGGGACTCGTGCAGGCAGCAATCAATTGATGTGTCTCTTTCACATCGATGTATTTCTCTTTCTCTCCCTTTCTCTCTCTCTCTTTCTCCTTCTTTCTCTCCCTCCCTCCCTCTACTCTCTCTAAAAAGCAATGGAAAAAAATCCTCAGGTGAGGATTAAAAAAAAAATGTGGTCATCTGTTCCCTAACACATTCCTGTCCCAAACATGCTTTTTCTTCACCCTGCAGCCGCCCGGAAGCTCAGTGGGAAAGTCAGAATAGCCAATGTCAGGTATTCCGAATCCTTCCGCAACGCCAGCAGCAAGGAATCCCAGGACTTCCTAGAGCTATTCTTCAGGATGGTAAGTTGGTGAAACGGTCCTTACTTCTTACTTCGCGGATGTGAAGGAGGGAGGCGGGTGGAATCCTAGCTGCAGCCCAGCAGGATTTAGACCCTCTTTTCAGAAGGAACCTGGGACTTCTGGCTCCGGTGTGGGGCCTGGGTGTCCCTGGGTCTGCTATTAAATAGATGAATCAGTAGATGGGAGACACACCTTGTCCTTTGCTGCCTCCTTGCCTCACACTGTTTCCTGCTCAGTGCAACTTTATCCAGGTGGGACTCCTTGAAGCAGAAAGCCCCTCCCCTGCCTTAAAAAGAACACTTAAAAAAATAAAAGAGAGATCTATTTCATATACCAGAGGATGCAGGGTTTTAAAGTGCACAGTTCAGTAGTTTGGACTGTACTGTATTCATAAAATTGTGCAACCATCACCACCTTCTAATTCCAGAACATTTCATTACCCACCCCCCACCTCCAAACCCTACCCATTAATAATCACTTTCTACTCCCCCTTCTCTCTGCTCCTGGCAACCACTAATGTGCTTTCTGTCTCTCTGGACTTGCCTGTCCTGGGCATTTCATAGAAACAGAATCATACCATATCTGATCTTTTGTGTTTGGATTATTTCATTGAACATACTGTCTTCAAGGCTCACTCATGTTGTAGCATGTGCAGAACTTAATTCAGGAAACCATTTCCTCCGACTGGCTGAAGAATATTCCAGCATGTGGATGGGCCACATTTTGTTTATCCTTTCACTCATTGGTGGGCATTTAGGTTGTTTCCAATTTTTACCTTAAAAAGTTATTTTCCTGCTCTTTCTTGCCCTTCCTCTGCCATCTCGTCGGCATTCTTTGGGATGGTATGTTGTTACGACTTAGTCAGGGTAGCAATCTGAATGTTATTTTTGTTGGAGGTTAGACTTCCCTTTGATGAATAGAGAACACACTTGTCATGACCTAGTGACTTATTTGCACAGAAATCTCACGGATGCTAGCTTTTCCGTATCCTGGGCATTTGAGATACAGAATAGGCAGAGTTTTGCAGCGCCATCTAGTGGTGGAGTGTGAAGACAGGCCGGCGCCTTGGCAATGCAGGTGGCCTCACCTTTGATTCTGTTCAACCCTGTCAGCATCACTTAGTGATAAAAAGTCACACAGCCTCCGGAAACTGTCCAACTGAGGCTCCCCAGATCTGGGACTCCACATTATTTATCCTGGGGCCCCCAGCTCCTGGTCCAGTGCGTGGGTTCCAGAGCTGTTGACTCATTCATACATCCATCTGCTTTAGGTTACAGACAGCTACACTGAGATTGAGCAAACACCGAAATCAGTCCACATCAGAGTGCTCTGGGGGTCACGTGAGGGAGCTCCATTTCCACCCCGAGTTTCTTGATTAACATTTCCCCTTTAAACCATTTCCTCATTTGTCAATTTTTGGGGATAATTTTTGTTTGTTTTTTATTTAGAACTTCAGGATAGCAAATAAGGCTGCCACCTATCTCATGTGTAGGACTTTAAGATAAGTTTTGGGAAGTTGTGGGTTAATTCAGTACCTTGTTCTTTGTACCTGCCTAGCAAGGAGCCTGGAACTTGGTTTGAGATGGGTTTGAAAAGCAACTGAAGGTGGTCTTAGGAAGTCCCAGAAGAGCAAAAGAGACAGAGAGAGGGAGGGAGAGAGAGATGATTACAGACATATGATTGCTAGCTAGCTGGCTAGATGACAGATAGATGATAGATAATAGATACATAGAGGATAGGTAGGTAGATAGATAACAATTGACTGTTCAAATAATAATGTCAGCCATGTGACTGCAGGCAGCTCCTGGTCTCTGGGCCTCTGCAGCCTCTGATGGGTGACACTAGATTGCTGGGGTTGACTGTCCCCAGGCTGGGAAGTGAATCCTGGGCTCGAGCGCCTCCTACAGGGCAGAAGCGGTAAGGCTTTCTCTGTGACAGCAAAGTCTGGAGATGGCGCTTTCCATAGACGATTTCCATCCTGTGGGCTCCTGTCTTCCTGGGCATTTCGGCCATGATGGGCTGGACTGGAGTAATGCCATGTGTGGTGTACGGTGCTGTCCAAAGTGATAGAATAAGAAACGGCTTTCAGAGGCAGGAACCGCCTGCCCCAGCAGGGTCTCACGAGAAGCAGGTTTTGGAAAGGCGGGGAGGAGGATTAGAGGGGAAATGTGTCATATCAGGAGCAAAAGGATTATTCTAGAAAAAACAAAGTGAGTGACCACTCATCCAGGCCCCCGCCCCCATGGCTCTGAGCTGATGGTGGCAGATCCCAGGGGACTGTGAGTCCCCTGCCAAGTGAGAAGCCCCTAGGGTAGGGCTTTTGCCCCCCGCCCCAAACGGACAGCTGGTTAGGGGCAAACAGGGCTCTCAGTATCTCAGACCCGGCCTGCGGCTTTGCCCTGCTGCAGCCTGCAATCCCAAGAGGAGTCCTTTTCACCAGCTCTGTCTCTCTGCAGGTGCGCGAGTCCCTGTCACCCACCATGCGCCAGCACCTGGACGCGGGCGGGGTGCGGGTGGAAGTGACCCGCATCGCCAACGGCAGTGTCGTGGTGGAGTTCAGCCTGCTGATCGTCGCGGACTTGGAGGTCCAGGTGGTGTCTGCCGCGTTCCTCGCTGCCTTTCAGAACGCCTCTCTGTTGGAGGTGGTCGGAGGGGACGCCTTCATCGGGGGTACGTGTTGGTCTGGCCTGGTGGAGGCTCACCGGGTCTGGAACGCGAGGCAGCCAGCGCCCAGCTACTGCCTTTGTTTCTGAAAGGTGTCCCTCTGGGGCTTCCCGGCATTAGATGAAAATGGGAAGCAGGACCCTCCTCTCGCTTTTTGCTCCTATGTTGTTGTTTGTATTTATGACGTACGGGTTGAGAACAGCCTCTGGTGAACCGGGGATGCTGCTCCCTGGTCGCAGGCTGCGTCCTGCCCCCGCCCCTCCTCCACTGCTGTCATCATGGGTCCAGGGCAGACGCGTCCCTCTCTGCAGCCAGACTTCCTCCAGAGCATGGTTGCCAAGGAGATCCTAGTGGAAATAATTGAAAAGCAGGGAGAAAGGGCAACTGAGATGCTTCCCTCAGATGGTCTTAGTCAGCTCAGCTGTCACCATAAAACACGCAGATGGGTGGCTCACACAGCGGACATGGTCTCACAGTCCCGGTGGCCGGGAGTCCAGGCTCAGGTGCCAGCCAACCTGGTTTCTGAGGAGGGTCCGCTTCCTGGCGTGTGTCCTCCGAAGGAGAGCCCCTGGGTGACACCAGATCAGGACCGCACCACCATGACCTCCTTTAACCTGAATTACCCCCAAAGGCCCGTCTCCAAACACTGTCACAGCGGGGTTAGGGCTTCTGCAGGTGAACTTTCAGGGGCACAGGCCAGTCCACAGCACGTATCCCACGTGAAAATCGTGATAAAGGGCTTGCAGGTACCTGTATAACAAATCAAAGACAACATAGGTGACTATTTTTCTGAATTTTTGGAGTAAGAAGTGTTTTCCAAGGTTAAAAGCGGAAGGAAAACAAGCCCACGGAAGAAAAGACTGGAATATTTGATTCCATGAAAATGTAAATCTTTTATGTCAAGCAAACAAAACAAAGGCGCCCTTGTCACGCAAGCAACAAACCAAAGTATAATTTCAATAATGTGACGAGGAACGAAGCCCTAAATAGAGAGAGAGGTCACGTGCATCGGTCATATCCATTTTGTTCAGCAAACCTGCACGACTGTTAGTACGTAAAGTAACTGAGCGCAGGAACCAAAGGCAGGTGTCTTGTTTTCGGGGCCCCTCGCCTGAGACCAGGGGTTGGGTGGGGCCTGCTCACCTCCTGGCTGCTCTGATCTGACACTGCTTTGCCCAGTGTCTCTCCCCCTGCCCCTCACCTCCAGCCCCGGGACCAGGAATTCTTCCAGCACAGCCCCTGCAGCCCGCGGACACCTGCCCCCACCCCATCCCTGCCCCCAGAACGGATAAGTTGGATAATTTTTAACTTTCTCTGAGGTGCGCTTTCCACGCGGCTGCCTGTAAACAGCCGGCAGGGTACCCCTCTCCGCAGGCCTCGAGCCCACTGAGAAGGTCCGTTTTGTTCCCGAAATGTCGCACAGATTTCGATGAGTGTGAGAGCAGGGAGGACGACTGCGAGCCCGGCACAGCCTGTCGCAACACTCTCGGGTCTTTCACCTGCAGCTGTGTGGGAGCTGCCCCCGACTTCCCCGTAGAATATTCTGGAAGACCCTGTGAAGGTACCATCCTCCCGGTCCCTTTTCTGGAATGCTGTCGGTAATCTGTCCTGTGAAAAGAAGCAACGTACCTCTTTTCCAAATGAGGTCGGCCTATTTTATGTCCTGGGCAAGTTTCCTGGTGTGTGTGTGTGTGTGTGTGTGTGTGTGTGTGCGTGCACATGTACCCGTGTGAGTGTGTGTGCGCGCACATGTACCCACATGCATGTGTACATGTGTGTGATGCTGTCCCTTCACATCCTCTCATATGTCTCCAGCCTTTTTGGTGGTGCCTCCTATCCCCAAATGATTCTTCTGATGACTGAGATGAGAAAACACACTCAGAACCAAGGTGTGTTTTCTTGCAAAATGTACAGCCCATGAGACAAGCACCATGCACGAGACATTTCTACTCAGCCCCTGTCTCCACTCAGCACTTTCCCTGTCCAGTAGTGAATTCAGCACGGACTCTGAGCTGATGCCTGCCATACAGGGATCTGTGGTCAAGTGGAGGGAGACAGGCGTTTATATGAGTAAACACAGTGTCACAGGGAATCTGGAATGTTCCCTCCTGCTTGAGGTAGAAACAGGAGGCCCAGAGGAGACTAAGTTGTTTCAGCCCCATGTGTGTGGTCAGGGAGGGCTTCCTGGAAGAGGTACCTTAGCGCTGGTCTCAAAGGATGGCTAAGATAAGCACTGGGCAGAGGGGGCCATGGTGGGTGGGGGCAACAGTGAGAACAGAACTGTTCAAGGTGGGCATGGTCCAGGCATGCAGCTGGGCTAGCTTCAAAGTGGGTGCCTGCAGGAGATGGGTGGGAGGAGTGGGAGGCAGGCTGCTAAGAGCAGTGGGTGAGGCCAGTTGGGAAGGCTGCCAACGCCAGGAGCAGTGATTTGGTCTGCAGGCTGGAGGCAGGGAGAGCTAGGTGAGGCGGCAGAGTGATGGCTGAAACCCCCCACCCCCTACCTTGAGACAAAAAATGGCAGGTGCCGAAGTAGCAGGCAATGGGCCGGGCTGTAGAGGGGGGCCCAGGGACAAGCTGAGATGTGTCTGGGTCTGCTTCCTGCAGGCCAGGGAGGGAGCCCAGGGAGAACGGTGGGCGCCTTTAAGGAGCCTCTTCATTCTTCCAGAGGGTGAAACCGAGAGTGCTTTGGGGGAAGCAGGGAGCTGGAGCAGGAGTGAGGGACTCAAGGATCCGGAGAGTAAACATCACTAACTCATCTTAGAGACAGGACTCGGGGACTCCTGAGGGTAGACAGCTTGTCCCCAGTCCATAGGCTTGGCACCCGCCCAGCCTGGGCCTGGGACAGGCTGGGAGAAGCTGGGCGGACAGGACACCCCTGGATTCCCTGGCCCACAGGGCCCCTGGGTAGCCAAGCCGAGCCCAGCTACTTGGGTTGGCAGAAGCGTGTAACACATGTGTGTGTGTGGCCGTGGCTGGAATGTGCAGTTCCCAGGCGTGTGCTGTAGGGGCAGGGGATCCCTGTGGGCTCTCCACCCTCAGCGCCGGCCTCACAGTCCAGACTCACATCACAGTCCCCAAACGCAGACCCACCTGCTGCTGGTCTCCTCGTGTCTTGTAGGTGACTCTTCTGGTAACACAACCCAGGCCCCCGGGTCTTCCGTGGGCCCCGGCCCAGAGCAGCCCCCCACCCCCGCAGAAACCAGGGCGGCCTCCGTGCAAGGGGCCAGCCCGGCGCCCCAGGACCCACCCCCGCGGCTGAACCTGACGGGAGCGGTCAGGGTGCTCTGCGAGATCGAGAAGGTGGCCATTGCCGTCGAGAGGCGCTTCCTGCGGCAGGAGTCCATCCCCGAGTCCTCCCTGTACCTGGGGCACCCGTCCTGCAACGTGAGTGACAGCAACAGCACACACGTGTTCCTGGTGGCCGCGTGGAGCGAGTGCGGCACCCTCGTGCAAAGCGTAAGTCCTGGGCGGGGCCGTCCAAGCTGTCCGGACCTCAATACGGGGAGGGCCGGCACTGACCTGGGGACCAGAAATCCTCTGTACCCTGAGATCCTGAGTCTAAGTGCGGGCCCCAAAGGAGTCAGGATAGGGCCGAGTTCTCACTGCAGATTGGGCTGCACCTTAGAACCAGGAGGGACCTGAGAGCCCCACCCTGCCAGGATTCTGGTGCAAAGGGCCTGGGGCACATCTGAGAGTCAGGGTGCAAAACAACCTCTGGGGAGTCTGATGTGCAGGCAGAGCCAGTGGGGAGAGAAAGGGGGAGGGAAGCTGGAGCCTATGTGTGCACGTGAGCATCCATGAGTGAGAATATGTATGTGTGTATGTGTGTGTGTGTGAATGTATGTGTAACTATGGTTGTATGAGTGTGCGTGTGTGAATGTGTGTGTAGCTATATTGTATGAGTATGCATGTGTGAATGTGTGTGTAGCTATGGTTGTATGAGTGCGTGTGTGAATGTGTATGTAGCTATGGTTGTGTGAGTATGCGTGGGTGAATGTCGCTATGGTTGTGTGAGTGCGGGCATGTGTTGGAGGATTTGCCATGGGCAGAGCTGCCCAGCTCCTGCTGGCGATGCTCCCGCAGGCTGTTCCCAAGTGTGGGTCCGCTGCTGTGGTGGGTGAGGGGGCCCGGAGTCAAGGCTGCCACGTCGGCTCGCTCCCTTTGGCTTTCTGAGCTGGGCAAACACCTGGCTTAGCACTTACAGCCAGCCGGGTTCAGGCCTGGTCAGAGCAGAGGGAAATTCGTCTCCTATGAGTCATGCCAACCCTGGAATCCACACAAGTTCTCGATGTTCTTTGACGTTTGTCAAAAGCTAAGTTTACCTTGAAGACTTATTTGTACAAACTGATAGATTATACACAGCAGGTTCCACCTTCCTTTTTTTTTTTTATTAAGTAGTTTACATTTTATTCACCCCCAGGTTAAAAGAAAAAGGATCACAGCCCTAGCTGAGTTGGCTCAGTGGATAGAGTGTCGGCCAGCAGACTGAAAAGTCCCGGGTTCGATTCTGGTCAAGGGCACGTACTTTGGTTGCAGGCTCCTTCCCAACTCAGGCCCTGGTCAGGGCGTGTGCAGGAGGCAACCAATCGATGTGTTTCTCTCACATCGATATTTCTCTCTGCCTTTCCCTCTCTCTTCCACTCTCTCTAAAAATCAATAGGAAAATATCCTAGGGTGAGGATTAAAAAAGAAAAAAAAAAACAACAGGAAAAAGGTCACATTTCTCTGATTACTCTAAACAGGTCATGCAGATATGACTATGAAGAGACACAAATTCCTCCATGCCCCCAAAATTTTCACTGGAGAACAGAATCATCTTTGTAAATATATGTAAGATTCTTACAAAGATAGAAGGGGACTTCTCTGTTTTTCCTGAGACACTTTGCAAAATGCTGACCGAGTCCTCCCTGTACCTGCTGTCTCTCCTCCGGCCCATCAGAGACTTGGCCTCGGGACTGAGATAAAACTAAGAGGAACAGGAGTTTGTTTGGCTGAAAACCCACAGGGCCTGTGCGCATCTCGCAGACAATTCCTCCCAAATGCGGAGATACAAACACAGGCCTTTTTTAAAGAAGCCAACACAAAAGATCGGCATCAATTCAAAAGGGATGAAAGGCTTCCGCGAGGGACCCATCAGTTAAGAACTGTACACCTTTGGTCCTAGAAGCTAATGCACTGCTAGTCACTACTCAGGAAAATGAATTCTAAACATGAACCTGGTTTTCAGTCATTCAGATTTTGCTCCTTATATAAAATCCTAAAGCAAATCTAATAGCTTTCAAAGACATGCTAGTGGCTCTGATGTAATCGACTTTACCAAAGTCTGTCCAGGCCTGTTTAATTCACAACAAAAATCTATTCCTTCTATAATTTTGTGTCCAGTAGCAACGAAGGAGCTGCAGAAGGGAAAAGAGACTTCTCTTCAATGGCTCCCTCTTCAGAACCATTGAAAGCCGCCCCTTCCCCTCACACTCCGTAAGCCTTGCTCCCTCCAGCGTTCTGCTCTTAAACCCTCTCACGCTGGAGGCTGGCTGGCCACTGGACTCCTTGTCTCTCGGATTCATGGGTCCTGTGAGTCATGTGAGCCTGGGAATTTTTACTTTCAGCAAACACTGCACGGACAGCCTTATCAGGGTCAGATGTTTTGTCTTATAGTGCACAGTCGGCCTCCTCGCGCCTCCTCCGAGAAGTCCAGCAGCTTCTACTCTTCCTGGCTTGTTTCAACAACTGTAATTGGACCTCTTCACTGTCCCCAATTTTCAAACAACCCTGCCCCTCGTTTCCTCCTCAGTCAGTGGTTCTGACTGGCTGACTTCACACAAATTTTCCCTTGTCTAGTTCTAAACCGGTGAGGCCGACAAGCTACCCACAGGGCAGTGCCTCCTGCGAACTGTCACGAGCTGCTGGTCACCACGGCACATGACCAGCTGCCCTCGGAGGGCCCTGTGCTCTGTTCTGGTGACAACTTCGGGATTGTCAGTAAGGGGACATGGGAGACCCACCACTGTGACAGTCAGACTCCAGGCCACGAGCCAGCAAAGTGCTTCAAACAAATAGAACTTCAAGTATTTTGTCCAACAACAGGCTTCAGTGTAGTGATGACACCCACTCCCCCCTCCGCCCGCCCCCTTCAGGCCCTCCATCTGGTTTCCCTGTCTCGCTGCAGTCTCTTAGAAAAGCCCATTTCCAGGCCAGCTGTCCGCAATCTCCTCCTCTTTCTGCTCAACCTCCACATGCCAGCAGCCAGACTAAACCCAGCAGACAGGGGAACAGGCCTCTTTGTGCTTGAAACCACTTGCTCCACACCTTTGTTCAGAGCAGGGGTGGGGAACCTCCATATAAGGGCCGCGAAATCATTTGGTCTGGCCCTGCCAAGGCAGCTGGAGCGAGGTCATTAAGTGTTCGACCCAATAGAGCAGGCTAAGCTTTAGGGTGATCATTCTGTATGGCCCAGGAATGATGGGATAGATATCCAATGGCCCTTGGCAGAGAAAAGGTTCCCCATCCCTGGTCACTTCATTAACACTGACAGGCTTAACATTGTTCCCCGGAGACTCAAGTACACAATTTAGCCGTGCTGTCACGTGCACACCTTCGTTCTCATCAGGGTCATGTTCTTTCCTTCTGTTTCTCTTCTGGATCTTGGCTCGGTGTTGTTTCCCAGACTTGAGAACTTAGAAGGAGTGCTGGCTGGCTCGGCCTCAGGCCTTTACCAGGTTAACTAGATTCCTCCGGTGAGGGCCCCGTGCTCTCATTTTCAGAAATGTTCATGGGATAATCTGGTGAGTGTGGGGGTCAGATATGTTATTGTGGGTACCCCCTGATCTAGACCACCTCTATCCTCCTCCAGTGAGGAAGCTGGCACTGGACATAGGCATCAGCCAGCCCCTGGACTTCACCCTCTCTATGACAGTTTATGTTAGAAAAAATCATTTGGGGTTTTTTGTGTGCAATATTTTATTGATTTTTTACAGAGAGGAAGGGAGAGGGATAGAGAGTTAAAAACATTGACGAGAGAGAAACATTGATCAGCTGCCTCCTGCATACCTCCCACTGGGGATGTGCCCACAACCAAGGTACATGCCCTTGACTGGAATTGAACCTGGGACCTTTCAGTCCGCAGGCCGATGCTCTATCCACTGAGCCAAACTGGTTAGGGCACATTTGGGTTTTTATATTTTGGGGGGGAAAGCTTTTAAGAAGACCCCTCCCCAGCACTCCTACTGGGGTCCTGCTGGGGCCCAGGAGCTCGCTCATGCCCCACTTGGTTTGTGCTCAGAACATGACGAACACAGTGGTGAGGACCACGCTGAGGAACGACCTGTCCCCCGAGGGCATCATCCACCACCTGAAGATCCTGAGCCCCATCCGCTGTGCCTTCCGCAACGATCTCCTGACGTCATCGGGCTACACCCCGGAGTGGGGGTGAGTGGAGAGGCCTCCCACCTCTCCCCAGTGCGCGTTCCTCTCTAGCACCACAGTGAGGATTTTCTTAGGGTTCCAATCACTTGAGGGCCATCTGAGAGACTGAATACACAACAGATGGTGCCGGGACTTGGCTAATAATGGCCAGCTTTCTTCAACCTTGTTCCCGCTTTCAACTCAGGACCGACCCAAGGAAGCCATATATGTTTCTCTAATCAACCACATAGGACATCCCACTTATAGCGAGCCTGCCCACGGCTTCCCCCCTCTACTCTGCCTGTCTTTGAGTCTCCATCAGTCAGGCGATGGGACTGAGCCCCCACTGCTGCCAGTTCAGAATAAATAGCCTTTCTTGCTTGTCCTCATTTGGGTTTTATTTCCACGCTTCTTTGAGGTTGCTTTCTGGGGAGGAGTGGGGATGAGAGGGATCCCAGGAGGGAACCTCCAGCAAGTTGCTCCCTCCGCAGGGTTTACACCATCATTGAGGACCTCCATGGCGCTGGAAATTTTGTCACAGAAATGCAGTTGTTTATTGGGGACTCTCCTATACCTCGGAATTATAGCGTGTCTGCCAGCGACGACATCAAGATCGAAGTGGGGCTCTATAAACAGAAAAGCAACCTCAAGGTGGTCCTGACCGAGTGCTGGGCAACGCCGTCCAGCAACGCCAGGGACCCGGTCATGTTTGGCTTCATCAACAACAGGTAGGGGTTCGGGGGGGCCTTGGGCATCGCTGCCCCCCTTGCTGGTGGCTTCCTTTGGGCCCTCTGAATTTCCAGACTTGTACGTGCATGGACCTGGGTTTTAGGTAACACCCCACAGGAGACCCTTTCCCCTCAGGAGCTGGAGATCTAGCCATCCCTGCCTTCCAGGGAGCCTGGTGGGGATGCTCCATGTGCAGCCAGATGTATTGTAACTCTTTCGTTTTGGAACAGGGATAGGAAGACCAGTTTATAATTAAACTTTTCTCTCACCTTTTCTCTCCTCCCAGCTGCCCCATCCCCAACACGCATACCAACGTGATTGAGAATGGGGACTCCAACAAGGCCCAGTTTAAGCTGAAAATTTTTTCCTTCATCAACAACTCCATAGTCTACCTGCACTGCAAACTCCGCATCTGCATGGAGACCCCCGGAGCCACGTGCAAAATCGTAGGTGTTGCGTGTTCTAAGTTTCTGTCTGGGTCCTCGCTCCCTCTTGTTATGAGGAGGGTTGCTGTGTTATCCAGGGCATGGTTGGCTCTGAGAAGAGGTGCTGGGCCCTGCAGATGTGGCCCCTAAAAGGCAGGAAATGGCATTTCAACAGTGGGCACCACTGGGGGAGGACCGACTTAGCTGGGTGTCACCTTAGTCCTTCTTGAGGCCATACCATCTGCTGGCCGTCACGTCAGAGCTTCCTTGTCATGAGGCTGTTGCACTTCTCAAGGCGATTTAATGCATATCTAGGTGCAAAAGTGTTATTTTAATTTCACGTTATTTTTAGCTACTTTGATGGAACACTGCTGATTCGGAGCCACTGTGACATTCAATCAGGGGTTTCTCCTTCCCTATGTGCAGCATTCATGCTGGGATTAGGAATAATTTTACATTCTCATTTTCTTTGACCTTTGAATTCAAAATGTGCTTTGAGTCCTGAGATTTGCAAGCTCTCCTTCATACCAGTGACACGTATGCGAAGTGACTGTTGTGTGTTGTCTGGGGCCAAGGACAGTGTAGGGGGTTCTGTTGGCTGCTGATCGGACCACTGCGTGTCTCTCTGCATGTCTATGCTTGTCCCTCTGGTTTTCCTGCACAGTCCACCTCCGAGCGTCAGTAGGTCATGGATGAGCGAAATCCAGTCATGGTCGGTTTTGTTGATGTCACTTTTATCAAGCAGTAGATCTGCTGGAGCACGGGAGGAAAGGGACACAGGCTCCCGATGACGGCCAGCTAAGGGCGCGGAGGAGTCTGCACCTGGTTGCACTGGCCCCACAGAGATGCTGAGAGTATTAATAGCCACAGTGGTACTTGGCCTCTGCAGGGAGCTGCCAGTCCCCAGATTCTTTACAACAGAGCTCCACACATTCCTTCCCAAGTTCCTTGAGGATGGCCATTGTATTGGTTTCCTGTGGCTGCTGTACAGAGTACCCCGGAAGGATTGGCTTAAGCAAGAGAAATTTGTTGTCTTCCAATCCAGGGGGCTGGAAGTCCAAGACCAGTGTGTGGACAGGGCTGGTTCCTTCTGAGGCTGAAAAGGAGGATCTGTTCGGTCAATCTCTGAGGCTTGTAGAAGCCCATCTTCTCCCTCTATGTGTGTCTGTGTCTGTGTTCAAATTTCCACTTTGGGTAAGGACACAGTCATATTGGATCAGGACCCACGCTAGTGAGCTCGTCTTAACTTGAACATCTGCAAAGACCCTGCCTCCAAATAAGGTCACATCACAAATACTGGGAGTTAGGGCTTCAACATCCTTTCTGGACATATGAGCCCACAGTGGGTTTAGGCAAAGGCATTAAAAGGAACACATGGTTGCAGTAGGCTGTAGAGATGCGAAGGTGACTCTGAGAGCTTTGTTGAGAAAGATCCCCGAACCATGGGATAAACGGACCAGCACTGGTAGCTAGGGATAGCTCAAGGGGCTGCTGCCTCTCATTGCTCTTGTGCACCTCCTTGTGGCCAGCACTTCCTCCCTTTCACTGGGCAGAGCATGTGGTCCAGGTGGTCCTGGTGGTTCAGATGGTCCAGGTGGTCCTGGTGCTCCAGGTTGTCCTGGTGGTTCAGATGGTCCAGGTGGTCCTGGTGCTCCAGGTTGTCCTGGTGGTCCAGGTGGTCCTGCTGGTCCAGGTGGTCCTGGTGGTCCAGGTTGTCCTGGTGGTCCTGGCGGTCCAGGTGGTCCTGGCGGTCCAGGTGGTCCAGGTTGTCCTGGTGGTCCTGCTGGTCCAGGTTGTCCTGGTGGTCCTGCTGGTCCAGGTGGTCCTGGCAGTCCAGGTGGTCCAGGTTGTCCTGGTGGTCCTGGTGGTCCAGGTTGTCCTGGTGGTCCTGGCGGTCCAGGTGGTCCTGGCGGTCCAGGTGGTCCAGGTTGTCCTGGTGGTCCTGGTGGTCCAGGTTGTCCTGGTGGTCCTGGCGGTCCAGGTGGTCCTGGCGGTCCAGGTGGTCCAGGTTGTCCTGGTGGTCCTGGTGGTCCAGGTTGTCCTGGTGGTCCAGGTGCTCCAGGTTGTCCTGGTGGTCCTGGTGGTCCAGGTTGTCCTGGGTCCCGGTGGTCCAAGTGGTCCTGGTGATCCAGGTGGTCCTGGTGGTCTAGGTGCTTCAGGAGGTCCTGATGGTCCAGGTGGTCCTGGGGGTCCAGGTTCAGGTGGTCCTGGTGGTCCAGGTTGTCCTGGTGGCCCAGGTGGTCCAGGTGGTCCCGGTGGTCCTGATGGTCCAGGCGGTCCTGATGGTCCAGGCGGTCCTGATGGTCCAGGCGGTCCTGATGGTCCAGGCGGTCCTGATGGTCCAGGCGGTCCTGATGGTCCAGGCGGTCCTGATGGTCCAGGCGGTCCTGATGGTCCAGGCGGTCCTGATGGTCCAGGCGGTCCTGATGGTCCAGGCGGTCCTGATGGTCCAGGCGGTCCTGATGGTCCAGGCGGTCCTGATGGTCCAGGCGGTCCTGATGGTCCAGGCGGTCCTGATGGTCCAGGCGGTCCTGATGGTCCAGGCGGTCCTGATGGTCCAGGCGGTCCTGATGGTCCAGGCGGTCCTGATGGTCCAGGCGGTCCTGATGGTCCAGGCGGTCCTGATGGTCCAGGCGGTCCTGATGGTCCAGGCGGTCCTGATGGTCCAGGCGGTCCTGATGGTCCAGGCGGTCCTGATGGTCCAGGCGGTCCTGATGGTCCAGGCGGTCCTGATGGTCCAGGCGGTCCTGATGGTCCAGGCGGTCCTGATGGTCCAGGCGGTCCTGATGGTCCAGGCGGTCCTGATGGTCCAGGCGGTCCTGATGGTCCAGGCGGTCCTGATGGTCCAGGCGGTCCTGATGGTCCAGGCGGTCCTGATGGTCCAGGCGGTCCTGATGGTCCAGGCGGTCCTGATGGTCCAGGCGGTCCTGATGGTCCAGGCGGTCCTGATGGTCCAGGCGGTCCTGATGGTCCAGGCGGTCCTGATGGTCCAGGCGGTCCTGATGGTCCAGGCGGTCCTGATGGTCCAGGCGGTCCTGATGGTCCAGGCGGTCCTGATGGTCCAGGCGGTCCTGATGGTCCAGGCGGTCCTGATGGTCCAGGCGGTCCTGATGGTCCAGGCGGTCCTGATGGTCCAGGCGGTCCTGATGGTCCAGGCGGTCCTGATGGTCCAGGCGGTCCTGATGGTCCAGGCGGTCCTGATGGTCCAGGCGGTCCTGATGGTCCAGGCGGTCCTGATGGTCCAGGCGGTCCTGATGGTCCAGGCGGTCCTGATGGTCCAGGCGGTCCTGATGGTCCAGGCGGTCCTGATGGTCCAGGCGGTCCTGATGGTCCAGGCGGTCCTGATGGTCCAGGCGGTCCTGATGGTCCAGGCGGTCCTGATGGTCCAGGCGGTCCTGATGGTCCAGGCGGTCCTGATGGTCCAGGCGGTCCTGATGGTCCAGGCGGTCCTGATGGTCCAGGCGGTCCTGATGGTCCAGGCGGTCCAGGTGGTCCTGGTGGTCCAGGTGGTCCTGTTTGTCCCAGTGATCCAGGTGGTCCAGGTGACCCAGGTGGCCCTTGTGATTCAGGTGGTCCTGGTGGTCCTGGTGGTCCAGGTGGCCCAGATGGTCCAGGTGGTCCAGGCGGCCCAGGCAGACCCGGCGGTCCAGGTGGTCCAGTCCTTTGCAGCCCTCCTTCTCCCTGGCTGAGCTTATCCATTGCGATTTCATGTCTCCAGCAGGGAAAACATGTACGAATCAGGGTACCATTCCAGAGACTGGGTACATTTCTCATAACTGTTGTTGCACTAATTGAATTTCTCTCCTTTAAAAAAAACAAAAACAACAGAATTGCAATGACTTTCGGTCGCTGAGAAGTGGTGAACCATCGGAAACACACCAGATGTCCTGGGGACCCCTCATTCGGTCTGACGGTGAGTTGTGGCCTTGGTTTAGAAAACTAAAGAAAAGACACCACCAATTCCATTTCATTAGCATGTAAACCAAAAAGCAATTCCTTGGAACACAGAGCTCATAAGATTTTCCCTAAAGACTCATAATTAGTAACAATGCCAGCTAATGCTCACGGAGAGTCCTGACCTCCCAGCACTGCGCTCCGTTCTGTACGCACAGAATGTAATTTGCTCTTCGCAGCAGCCCTGCAAGGTCAGAGCTATTACCATGCCCATGTTGCAGATGAAAAGACTGAGGCTTCAGCAAGTGTGCACGTGTTTAATTAATGCATGTTTGGGTAAGGGGCAGGCAGTTAAGTTTCCTGACACTGGATAATTGCATGCAGTGGGTTGTTATCAGGAAGGAACTCAGTCTATAGGCAGGACAAATTCTGTGCATTTGCATGTATGTGCACACACACACACGTGTGTGTGTGTGTGTGTGTGTGTGTGTGTGATGTGAGGATGTGCAAACGCATGTGAATGGGGAAGCTGTTTTATTTTAGGCTTTGCTAAATCAGAAGATGCAAAACAAAAAAATGGCACTGTTGTTCTCTCTCGCATAAAACTTCCATCAGCCAACGTGAAACTCACCATTAGTTTTCTAGGAAAACGTTTTCTTTCGTTTGTGATCTAGCCTATTTTTATGTTTATTTATTTATTTTTTGTTAATCCTCACCTGAGGATTTTTTTCTATTGCTTTTTCAGAGAAAGTGGAGGGAGGGAGGGGGAGAGAGAGACAGAGCGAGAGAGAGAGAGAGAGAGAGAGAGAGAGAGACAGAGAAAAACCTAGATGTGAGAGAGACACATCGACTGGTTGCCTCCCACATGCACCCTGGCCTGGGACAGGGAGCAAACTGGCAACCCAGGTACATGCCCTTGACTGGAAGTTGAACCCATAACCCTTTGGTGCATGGACTGACATTCCTACCACTGAGCCACACCAGCCAGGGCTATCCTATTTTTAAAAAAATGGTTTGGAGAAATTGTGTGCTTTGGGTATTAAGACAAAAACTGCTAGCTGTTCCCCAATATCTGTTCTCCTCTCCTTCCATAATAATAAAACTCCAACTTTTTAGCTGGGAATAAAAACTATATATTTTAAAATATATAACCGACCTGGCAGCCAGGTGTGGCCATATGAGTAAGTGCTGGCCAATGAGATGCAGATGGGAAGGCCCAGTGATGACCCCCTAAGGGTTGCCTCCTCAGAACATCCCGTGCCCCTGCTTCATCCCCTCTTCCTCCTCACCTCTCCACCCTGCTGCCTGCCATGCAGATGAGACGGCTGCCGCTGGTCCCCATCCTGGACCATGAGGACCACGGGGACAGGAGCTGGATGAGCCGGGCTCCCGAGGACACTGCGGCGCAAAGCTGCTGGGCCCGGCCTGGGCTCTGACTTAACCAGTTTCATGCACGAAAGAAATAAACTTCCATATTCTTTGTCACTGCTATTTTAGGTCTTCCTCTTTTTTGCAGCTACACTTAATCCTACTTGATTTTCCTTTTTTTGTTGTTTTTCTTCCTCATTTGATGGCCCTCCTTCCTCTTGATATTTTCCGGGACAAGAATGTCCGTGTTTTGGATGCAGGGTCTGAGCTGGGAAGTGCGTGCTGATCTGACCTGGACAGGGAGGGCTCCTTGCCCGGGCATTCTCAGCTGCTGGTTCTCATGCCAAGCATTTGGGCAGTGCGCACTTCCACAGGTCCCGGCCACGCCCGGCCTCGGGGGCTCTGGAGCTGGGCGCTGGCACTGGCCCTCGGGTGACTTTGGCTTGGGTCCTAGGACAACATGCTCTTCCTCCCCTCCTCATTGTCTTAAATTGCTGAGCAGAGCTGGGGGCCTCGTGTGAAATGTGAATTGCATTGCCATGTCTGTGCATGCTTCCTGTTTATTCGTAGATATTACAGAGGATTTAAAACCAGAATGGAAAAAGTTATGGGCTTGGCATTAGGAGACCTGAGTTTGATTTTAGGCTGTCATACTTATGAGCTGTGTGGTCTTGGGAAAATTAGTGAACCTTCTAGATTCTATCCATCTGCTCATCCACCCTTTTATTCACCCACTTATCCATCCATCCATCCATTCATTCATCCATCTACTATCCTTCCATTCATCCACCCACCTACTCATCCATTCATCCTCTATCCATCCATCCATCCATCCATTCATCCATCCATCTACCCACCCACTTACTATTTCATCTATCGACTGTATGTCAGGCACTGATTTTTCTCTAGAACATGGATGTGTACCTCATTTTTATCCATTCATCCTTCGGTGGACACTTGGGTTGTTTCCACCTTTGGCTGTTCGCTGAGCCATCCACCTCTTCCTGGAGGGCCTGTTGCTCCCACAGGGCCTCCTCCTCTGGGCCAGCGCTTATCCAGAACCCGGAGCAGGCTGAGCTGTGCTGGCTGCTCTGCTCCCCCGGCCCTCAGACACCTTCCTCGTCAGCTTTGGGGACCACAGGCACATGGCGCACACCTCACTGCTACAGGGCTTCGGATGACTCACATGCAGACGATCATGCTACAGAGTAGCCGACAAAGGGGGGAGCTCGCTCTACCCAGGCTCCTCCCTGAGCCTCTCTACTCTCACCACAACATCTCAGTGCTGGGACCAGAGGGAGACCCGCCAGGGACGTGCTTTCCTCCTGCTTGGGGCCGACCTCCCACCTGTGCTGTCTCATCCCCTGCAGGCGAGTCTCCAGAGGTGAAGCCGGGCCTGGGACCCGGCTACATCGTCCTCATCGTGGTGGCTGTCTTTGCCGCGGTGACAGGGGCAGCTGCCCTTCTCATTGTGCGCTACCAGAGAGTGACCGGGAAGTACAACTTCAAAACCCAGCCGGACAACTTCAGCTACCAGGTGTTCCAGGACTAGGAGTCCTGGCTGCGCTGAAGGTGGGTGAGCAGCGAGGTAGCACACTCGGCTGGTGCACGTGACCTGCTTTTGCCACCGATAGAGGCCGTGCAGTGTGTCTCGGGGACTTTGGCAAAAGGTGGATTTGTGGGTGTCAGCATGTTGTGCCTGTGATATATAATAAGACATATGTACCTGGTCTTCAATCCCTGTTCCTGGTTTTAGAGTTCCTGAAACCCTTGGCTTTCCTAAGTGATGGAGGCAGGAAAGGTGTCTTCTATGTTGTGAGATGACTTTTGGAAAGCACCCAAGGGTGGGGCTGGGTGCCAGGAGAACCAACCATGTGACTGGAGAGTTGGAAATTTTGGTCCCACAGCCTGATCTCGGGGGAGGTGAGGTGGGGTTGGAAGTTGAATCTATCACCAATGGCCAATGATTTACTCAAACAAGCCCATGTGATGAAGCATTCATAAAAAACACAAAAACTATAGGGTTCAGGAGCAATTATCTAAGACATCCCCAATTCTCAAGGTGGGGTACCAGGCATCCAACAGTGGACTGAGCGGCTGTTGGGGCGAGGAGGAAAGAGATTTCTTGGGATCCCTGAAGCCTCCTGCTAATTGGGGTCCTCTGCCCCCCCCCCCCCCCC
>NW_006284323.1:1743011-1768444 GCF_000327345.1 Myotis davidii
GCAACTTCAGTTCACCTGACACTCTAATCATAGAAAACGACCTGCCATGGTGGGGTGCCTTAGTCTCTGGGTGGGCCCCCAAGGTTTGGGCCATGAAGACCCTGTTCCATCCTGTGCCCGGTCTGGGTAGTGTCGTGTGGATGCACCCCACAGTGGCTGGCCCCTGCTCCCCATTTCCTCACTGGGCCAGCAGCGTCCCCAGCCAAGGCCGCCTCCCCTGTGCTTGGCTCCTCCTTCTCTTGAGGTAACAGGTCTTCAGGACAACTCAGCACAGAGTGACAGATACTGGCCACATCCTGAGCATGAGGAAGTCGGTCCCAGGGAGCTCCAGGGACTCCCCAAGGTCACACAGCAGAGGCAAAGTGTGACCAGATGTCCATCAGGACCATCAGTGTGCATGGATCACAGCACACTGCCCCACAGGCCCACAGCCCTGCCAGGGCCCTTCGTCTCCACCAGAGATGGGGGAGCTGTTCGAGGAGACGCCAGAGAGATCCTGTGTAGCTTGTCCTGCCCCCTCTGCTCCGAGGACGCCTGACAGCTGTGTACCCGTGACCCAGGGTCTTGGAACCCTCACAGCCCAGACAGATGGGAGGGCTAGGCCAGTCACTCCCCTGGGGAGACTTCCAAAAGGATTTCCATGGATTTCACCTAATATGTAAAGTGTGAATCCTGATAACCGGCCAGTGCTTGTCCTAAATGTCTCAGGAAAGCTGCGTGTAGGCGCCACGGCCATGCTGGGTGCCCCCTCCTTGAAATTAAAACACCAAGGGAAAGTGGTGTTTTATTTATTTATTTTTAAAATTAATGTTCAGAAAGCGAGGTCTCCTTTTTTTCTTTTAAATATATTCCATTGATTTTTTACAGAGAGGAATGGAAAGGGATAGAGGGTTAGAAACATCTTTGAGAGGGAAACACGGATCAGCTGCCTCCTGCACACCCTGTACCAGGGATGTGCCCGCAACCCAGGTACATGCCCTTGACCGGAATCGAACCTGGGACCCTTCAGTCTGCAGGCCGACGCTCTATCCACTGAGCCAAACCGGTCAGGGCAGTGTTTTATTTTTACTATTCATTTATATTCTCCTGGGGCTTGTGTCATCCAAACTGAAAACCATCTAGAACGAGTGTTCGGTCTCTGCAAACCTCAGCTCTTTGAAAAACGGTAAACAAACAACCACCTCTCCACACACCACATTGGGACCTGGCACAGGAGCCCTGTGTCCGAGGGGGGTTCTCCACAGATACCACAGAGACACAAGGTCCCTGAGGATGTGTTGTCCAGCTCGGGAACGTGCGCCAGGCACAACTGCCGCTGGCATGGGGGGCTTCACTCACAGCGGCCAGGCCACAGGCACCTCTGTTCCATTCCTCTGTGCTTCATGGGAGTTGCTGTCCTTTTATTGGTGCACAGCCCCTCACTCTCAGCCAGCAAAGGAATCGTGTCCTCAGGCTGCTGGTGACCCTCCACTCCCATACTCCACGGGTTTCCTGTATGAGCCTCTCCTTTGCTGCATGCGGCTGACCCTGGTGACCTTTCCTATACAGGTCGCCGTGAATCAAGCTCGGTTCTTCATTCATCAAACATTGACGGACGCCTACTCTGTCCCACACTTGGATGAGCCCCAGAGATGATGAAAACATAACCTCTGCCCGCCCCCAGGAGGCCTGTAGGTTCCAGACAAGCAGGCCGGTGAGAGGAGCTGATGGAGAAGTTGGCGATGCCCGGAGCTCAGACACAGGGATCTTCAAACCCGGCATGGACACAGCTCTGCCATCACCCGGTCACCTCCACAACCCCGGAGCTCCCAGACCCTTCACCATCTAATTTTGTCCACGTGGCCCTTCCTGGTTTTGCTCCCCCTTGACATCCATCCATTCATCCATCCATCTTTCCATTCATCCAGCCAGCCAGCTATCTGGTACTCTTTGTCAAATACGTAATATTCCTAATTTTCAAAGATATTTGACAATACACTTGAAGTTAGTTTTTTAACAATAGGTCAGTAATAAATATATTGTTTAGTAGACGTCATGCTCTTAACTTTCCTCCTGCATTACCAGGATATTATTTTATTCACACAGTGGTGACTCAAAAGACACTCTATTAATATGAAAATCTTTATAATAAGTAGAAATAACATAATATATATTACTCTTTTATATTTTTCCATTTTCTCAGCCATTCCAATATAATCCTACTACAGGGGAGGTACCCTTTAACCATTACACAATGGGAAACCAGAGAAGAAATGGGGGAGCTATTTACTTAAGGTCACAACATGAATTCATGAGGAAATCAGTCTAGAATCTAAATAGCTTAGTTTAGAATTTTCTTCTTTACACCACGCTAACAGATAATGCTTGTTACTTTATTTAAAGCAAATTGAACTGTATTTGATAGTTAACACCTGAATGTATAGTGTTTTTCCTGGATGAACTTGGAATTGTAACATGATCTTTAGATCTTAATTCATGAGATTAATTTTGTTGACTATAATGAACTACCACTAACAGAAACATTTGGGAAAAGTGGGATTTTTGATGTATTGGATATTCTCAGAGTCAGTAAAGAGTTACGATGTGCACTGTGGTGGGTAACTAGTTTCGAACAAGTAGAATAAATTGCTTCTGACATTGAAACGTGCCTGTGCCGGCTGCTCAGCTCGCATCGCGAGGGCCCAGTGCTGTGCTGGGCAGCCCGGGGCGACCGGGAGCGTGTCTCTGGCTCTTCCTGAGCATGTCCATTTGCTCCGATACCAGCTCAGGACCCATGGCATACTGTCCTTGAATGAGAGACAATGAACGTGCAATAACCCAGCTTTGAGCCCTACGACTGTGCGGCTTTTGGATTTCAGAGCTGAAGTGCATTTTAAAACTCCATCTTGAAATCTTCTACAGTTTTCATGCATCTCAAGAAAGAGTCTACATGTATTCATGTGTGTTTTCCTTAACAATGAGAATTTGGTCTCCCCTCTCCTTCCTTCACCTGCCCCAGGGACAGTGTCACCCGTCTCTCCTTTAACAAGTATTTCCTGAGCACAAACCGTGCTCCAGGTCTCAGGCTCAGAGCTACTGATGAAATTGTGGGAGAGCAGACTGAGCCTTGCCCCCATTGAGCACATAGTCTTGTTGGAGAGAGAGACACTCACATCCATCGATGATGACGGTCATGCCAAGTGCTGAGAGGGACAAATGCATGTGTGCTATGAGGTACCTACCCCTGACCTGGTCCATCCATCTACTCACCCAACCATTCACCATCCTCCTCTCCACCCACACACCCATCCACATACCCATCACCCATCCCTTTACCCACCCACTCATCCATCCATCCATCCATCCATCCAACAAAGCAATGTTTACTGAGCTCCAGTTCTTATAGTGATACCAGGAAGACGATAGGAAAGTGGTAGAGTCCTTGCCCTTAGGAACCCAAAATCCACTTGGAGAAAGTCCCTGTGAAGACCACCGCCAGGGAGGCCAGGGAGGGAAGGAGAGAGGCAGAATAATGCACGTGTGTGCATGTGGGCCTGCACATGCTCCTGTGCTCACGCCACTTCTACAGGAGGGTTCTGGGGCGCTGCTGTGTCCAGGCTGCTATGAAGGAATACACTCGTAGTGCTTGCAATTCAAATCTCTAACCTAGACTCTTTCTGCTGGCAGAGCTCAAGGCTCTAAATCAGCCGTGGGCAAATTACGGCCCGCAGGCCGGATCCAGCCAGTTTGAAATGAATAAAACTAAAACTAAAACTAAAAAAAGACCATACCCTTTTATGTAATGATGTTTACTTTGAATTTATATTAGTTCACACAAACACTCCATCCATGCTTTTGTTCCGGCCCTCCGGTCCAGTTTAAGAACCCATTGTGGCCCTCGAGTCAAAAAGTTTGCCCACCCCTGCACTAAATCCATAGCATCTGAAACAGAAGGAGGAAGGGAGAGATCCAGGTGCCCTGGACACCCATAGAGACTATTCACGGCTCCTGCTCTTCAGTGCAGATGCCATGCATGGGTGGTGCAGTGCACTACCTGTAAGGCCAGAGCTGGGGGTCTTGGAAGACCCCTTCACAGACCTTTGGGCTCTGGGTCCTCCTGCTCGTGGAGGGGAGGGGATTTTGTAGGAGCTATGCATGTACTTTATAGCTATTGCCTTACTGAATCCTCATTACCAGCCTTCATGTATAATTATTCTCACTTTACAGTTGAGGAATGGAGACATTATGCAACTTTTCCACAGTCAAGCAGCTAGTAAAAGTGGAGGGGCTGGAAGGAAAGCCACGCCCGTGTGGCTGTGAAGGCGTGCTCCCCACTCCGCCTCCTGCCACAGGCCCAGGGAGGACAAGGAACATGACCACCAAGGTTCTCCCCTCACTCATCTAGTTGTCACACTAACCCTGTGAGTTAGAAGTTGCTGATCCCATTTTACAGATAAGCAAACTGAGGCTGAAAGTCTAAATTACTGCTTCAAGCAGCTCAGAATGGAAACACAGATCTCCTTCCTCCTAGTTTAGGCTCTTGCCCCTCCAGGGAAGACGTAGTTGTTTTACTGGTGAGGGACGGGGGAAAGGGGGGAGGACCTTTGAGGACCTTAGAACTCAGCGTACTTCTGAGAGGTGGAGAGATAGCCCGGGCCCTCGCCAAGGCAGGTTGGCCTCAGGCAGCTGAGGTTCTGAGTCCTGGGTAGTTCTCATGTTCAGACACCACCTGGGCCCCAAGTCCTTCCCTGCCCAGGAGCCCAGGCTGTGATCCCCCCTGTGGTGGCGGGTTTGAGGGAGACAGAGAGTCTGATGGAGAGTTACCTGCGTGGTCCTCTCCTTCTCTGGCCCAGACTGCACCACCCCTTTCTGACCACTAGATGGCGGGCAGACCAGGGCAGGAGATCGCTCTGTTTCCTCAGCCTCCACAGCCCTGCTTTTCTTGTTTTCTTTTGCCGGATTGTGCTTCTTGCCAACAAACAAAGGGAAATGTGAAATCATTCCACAGGGATTTGGGGTCCTGCGGGGGCGGGGTCCTGGGTGCCCTGGAAGCGGCTCAGAAACTGACATTGGTCATTCAGGGTGGACAAACCCGGCATCTTCAGAACAAGGAGTTGTTGGATGCTCTGGCCAGTGGGCAAAGCCGGTGTGGATGCCACTCCCTCCCTCAGCTTCCCACCAAACGGAGTCACCTTCTTCCCCTCCCTCTCCGTGTCTGGGAGGAAAAGGGCAGCCTGGCCAAGAATCAGTCTCCGTGAGTGTGGCAGTGTCCCTGGGTGAGGACTCCGGGAGGGGCAGTGGTGGCTCCTGCAGCAGGTTCTCAGGGTCTGAGCAAAGCTGGAGATCTGGCCAGTTGAGGAGGCAAGCGTAGTCTTAGAGCAGAAGTGCTTCCGCCCTGGACACAACTTCAGCATCTTTTGGCAATAAGTGCTGGAAGCTATGGTCTCGCAGGGAGGGAGGTGTGCAGGGCATGGAGGAGAACCGCAGCCCCATTGGGGGTCCCCAGGACTCCGGGCGTTGAGTCTTGGTTGGATGGGAGGGTCATTCTCTTAATCAGGGACTGCGGATCTCACTTTGGAGACTGGACACCAAAGTCGCTCTGATGGAAAGAAACTGGCAGTCGGGACTTCGCTGGGGGTTCCTTACACCAGAGGAAGCTCAGAGTTTGCACCCCACAGCGTAGCGTGTGATTGATTGTCAGGGCGATGTGGAGAGATGGCGCCTTTAATCTCTCTGAGCCTCCGTTTCCCTGCCTGTAAAATGGAGACGGTCCTAGCATTGGTTAGGGAGCCTCGGGCCACGAGTAATGGAGACATCAACGCCCACAGGCTTTAACAAGCAACAAAGAACATTTCTGGCCGATTGTCAGTGACAAGTCCCAGGCAGGGTGCGCGTCAGATGAGGTTCGGTCCTGCAGATCTCAGGGACCTGGTTTTGTCCATCTTTTGCTCTCCTTCCATGGTTTCAGCCTCAAGGAAAAGTTCCCTCTTAGTCCCCAAATAGCCGTGAGCAGTAATCAGGGCTACACGCTTCTTCATGCCTGTCTAGCAGAAGAAAGGTGGCGTCTCCAGCTGTGGACCAAAGGGGCTGTGACTGTCTCGATTGACACCTCCTGGGTCATGTCCCCATCCCCAAGGCCATCCCTCTGGACAGGAGGCAGGTGCTGGATGTGGAATGACGCAAGGGGGCTCTCTGCCCGGCGCCTCCCTCACCTGCTGGCCTGCAGCCAGGTGACTCCTGTCACCTGGTGGGAAAGGAATGAGCTGGAGGCTGGGGAGGAGGTGGTTTCAGGATCAAGGTCACTGCCTCGGGCTTGTCCATGGTCCCCTCTGGCCCTGGGCTTCTCGGCCTTCAGGTCCTGGGGCTGCCTGGCTCGGCCCCTGAGCTCGGGAAGGTGGCCTGGGAGACCAGCTCCTCTATAGGACACAAAGTCCAGTGTCAGGGCGACTCTTATGAAAGGTCTCATCAGCAGCCTGATAGAACCATCCAGAACATGTCATCCAGGTCCCAGATCCAGACCCAAATCGCCCCACAGCAAGAGGGCAGGCCTGTTCCTGCTTGGGGTGGGGAAGCTGTTTTGCAGGGAGAAACCCCTTTTCACTCCAGCAATGTTCAGAGTCAGACGCAGGTGATCAGCCGAACTCGTCGTAGTCACACTCCCCTGTCAGGTTTGGGGTTGTCTCTGTTTCCCAGTGTCCACGAGGTTGGGGGAGGAAGGCGGGTCAGGGGCTCCGCAGCTTTTCAGAATTTATCCCTCAGGAGAGCTGGCTCCAGTTTAAAATGTGCCGCTCCTCATGGGCTGTTGGGTCCAGGCTGAAAGACGGAGGAGAAACAATCGAAATGTGTCAGTGGATTGTGCCCTAGAGCCGAGGGCTGCGCGCTCCTACGTCCTGTCACCCGTGTCGCTGGAGTTCTTTAAAGTGCAGGTGCCGCCCCGCCGAGGCGCTTGCCGAAGAAAAGCAAAGGCATAAAGTTTGGAAACACAGTTTAAATTCATGCGCAAGGATCTTCAGTGAAGAGGATGGACTGGTGACCAGGGTTTCCACCACTGGAGTTCATCAAACTCCAGATGTGCCCTGGAAAGATGGTTAAAAGTTCCCAGATGGATGAAAAACACACATAAAGACTCATGAGCTGAATTTACTTAAGAAAAATAAATTGTCTCTTAACAATTATCCTCCATAATTGCATGAAATTGTCAGTAGCTGTGAGGGTGTTTTCAGTGCCCAGCAGCCTCCTGGGACATCGGGGCCCCCGACGGACACCTGCTGGGCAGGACTATCAGTCAGGGCCCAGGTGTGCGGAGATGCTCTTCCAGGTGGGACATTCCCATCGAGATCCAGTGCTTTCTGGGAAGGTGCAGGGTTTGGACAGCCCAACCCGGCTGAGTTAACCGTTCACTACACAGGGACCTGTGGGAGGGAGCGAGTGTCTGAGGGTGCCCGTGGGTCCTCAGTGCAGCTGGGAGGCCGGCCCCGCCCTGCCTCCAGCTCAGATGGCCTTGCAGAGCCTGGAAGTCACCCTGAGACCCAGGTGGAGCTGGGCGCGGGGCGGGGCTCAGCTCCGTGTCCTTGACTCCGGTCCAGCAGGGAGCGTGCTCAGGCATTTAGGCTGCATCACATTCACACTCTCTCCGAGTGTTTATACATCTTCTTTTAAGAGCAGCCGCAATTGCCACCAGCTCAGCAAAAACAAACATGGAGTAACCATGGTGACACGCGCGTTTTGGCGCGGGGCAGAAACAGCCTCAGGCGGACGTGGTTTAATGCGTTTGCCCAGGTTTGATGCGAAGCGCAACGGACCAGACGGAAAACCTGCACGGTGCCCGGTGAGCTGTGGCTCTCCTCTCTCCGCAGGTGCCTGTCCCTACGTCACAATTTTTGAAGCCCAACAAGGGGCTGTGGTCACTGGCACCCAGGCCGGCCTCCCAAGGCCACGCCCAGCTCCCTGGTCTGGGAGAACACTGTCCAGCAGGCTTCCTTGCCTACAGCCTGGACTCACCACGTTCAGGTTTCCTTTTCACAAAGTTGGTGCCCAAGGATTGCAAAGCCAGGCTCTCTGAGAGAGGCCCAGGCTGGCTGCCCTCTCGCAGGGCTGGCCGTGCTCGGCTCCAATGCTCTGAGGTTGGCTGGACTCCAAGACTAGCATCTTGAATGACGTCACGCTCCACATGGCAGGTCACACGCTTTGTTCTTGTGTTGGCAGTGATAACTTACAATGAGTCTAAGGGTCTGAGCCCCTGACTGGCCTACAGGGAACAGACACTCATTCCAAATCCCGCCCTTCCCCCGCCTCCGATTCCTTCTGACCCACCATGGGCCTGGACAGAGAGCAGCAGGCACTGTGGGCTGGTTGCATTTGAGTACACCAACTTTACACGGAATTAGGAAACCATATTTACATCTTCCACGGCGCTCCTATAATCAGCACCAAAGACCTTTTATCAAAAGGGATTGTATCTAAGGCTGTGCAAATTCAAAAAGAGTCCAGAGTCCATGCAACAAAATTGACCTGGGTCACAGGGAAGCCCTGGTATCTCCACGATGGCTTCACAGGACAAGACCCTAGAGCAGTGATCGGCAAACTGCGGCTCGTGAGCCACATGCGGCTCTTCCACAAAATACTGACTTCTGCGCATGGGCCATGAAGTTTCAATCACACTGTACGTGCGCGCCCACACGTGGTATTTTGTGGAAGAGCCACACTCAAGGGGCCAAAGAGCCACATGTGGCTCTCGAGCCGCAGTTTGCCGACCACTGCCCTAGAGTGAGCACACCAGGCCTCAGAGCCGAGGTGGATGCTGGAGGGAGAGGTACCTGTGCAGGTCACTCCATGCACCGAGGCTGGCTCCGTGGGTCCTGCTGGAAGGAGAGGTCTTGTTCATGGACGCTGCCAGGCAGTTCCTCGGTTCTCAATGCGAGCTGGCAAAAGACAGGCTGCTCCCGAGCAAGAGCAAGATCTGGGTGACAAATACCAATAAAGCACAGATGCTTGTGGCAGGGATGAGGGACGCCTGGAGAAAACCCCCCGGACAGAAGTCCCAGGCCGTGGACACTGCCTGCCGCTGCGCAGCAGTGTCACAGGCACCGTGGGGACCGTGAACTCGAATCCCGTGTGCGCAGGCAGCAGGAAGCCTTGCCCGGTCCCGCCAGGCCTCGTCACCTGTGGGAGGATGGGATGTGCGGAGACGCAGGAGCACTCTGACCCAAGAAGGGTCTTCCCAAACTTTCACCAGCCCTAGAACCCCTAGGGATGGGAGTGGGGGAGGGGAGAGGGTTGTATCTCAGATTCCTGGGCCCCACCTGCAAGAGTTCTGATACAATAAACTGGAGGGAGCCTCATTCTGTATCCACAATCCTTACAACGTTCAGGGGACCCTCCCACAGTGGTCTGAGCACTGCTGGAGTCTTCTTTGCAGATTTCCAAATACCCACGGACCTTCGTTGCTCGGGCAGCTCAGGTGGGCATGGCTGTAGATTCTGCAGAGGACTGGAATGGAGGTGCCACCCCGAGGCCCTGCTCCTCGGGCAGGACTTTATGGGGCGCAGTGGAGTAAATTGCACAGCTGCTGGCGAAGTCGATGCTTGTTGAGCCTCCTATGTATAAAGCAAAGAGACATTCTGGGGCGAGAAAAAGGAGCGAGACTCATAGCCGTGTCTCTGAGGACTTATTGCCGAGAAGGGAGGATGGATGAGTTAGGAGAGGATACTGCCCAGGAGCCCTAGTGCTGGGGGGCCCAGTGGGGGCACAGCCCATCAGGGCCGGGGGAGGCCTAATGCAGAGCCCTAGAGCCCATCCACCATGAGCAAGCAGGGCATGTGTCCTGGCACCTGGGGGCCCTGCCAGAGGTCCATCTGCTCAGCCAGATCTCCCTGCCCAGGGCTTACCGGAGAGTCCCTCACCCCCCCCTCCCCCCCCACACACACACGTGGGCACCGTGGGGACTGGCAGCCGAGCTTTCTGTCTCCCACTGCCTGTGCGTATCCGCTGCACAGCTCACTGCAGCCAACTTCTCGGGGCAGAGGGACGGGAGGGCGTTTCTCTTCCTTTGGCATCGAGCCTGCTGGACCCCCCGGACACTGTGCTGTCCTGGCCTTGGCCGCTGGGGTCTGATGGCCACACGGGACCCCCTCCCCAGATAGGGCTCCGTCTGCAATAGAGCCCCGTCTTCTCCCTGAGACCTGAGCTTCCCTGGAGAGAGCCACTCCGGTGGCCGGTGTGGGGCCAGGGGCTCAGCTCCCTAGTGCCTCACATGTGGGCCTGGAGGCTAGTCCTGGGCCGCATCTGGGATCTGCCTGTTGCTAATGAGACCGCAGAGGGAGAGGCAGCAGATGGAGACGCCAGACCAGGTCCGGGGAGGGAGCAGGAGGCACAGGAAGAAAGGGGAGCCTGGCACCCAGCTCCCTCCCTTGCCCTCTGTCGGCCCTGCAGCAGCAAGGCCTTCCTGGCATTTCTCCAGACTCCACAGCCCACACCTTGAACCTGGGAGCAACCTGGGATCTCTGGCTTGTAGGGACTGGATGGTGAAGGATCGAGGCAGGTGTGGGGGAACCTGGAGACTGTGAAACCGTCCGGCCCGTGATCTTTATCCCTCCTTCTCTCCGCAGGTGTGTTTGTGAAAACGACCCTCTGGCCCTGCCCCAGCCTCTGATGGCACCTCCACCTGCACCTTCTCTCGGGTGACGCTCGAAGGGCTGGAGGCGGGCACCTCCACGTGAGCGTTCAGTGAGCGTTCAACTGGAACCGGATGTGGCTCTGGAGGCTGGCACTCGTGGTCCAGCTGTGGCAGAGGAAAGGGGCATTTTCTTCTCTGCTGGTCTGTTTGAAGGACATGCTGCCCGAAGAGGGCTTTCTCCCAGATCACCAAAGGGCGAAGGCAAACCAACACACAGGCCAGGCCGCCGTCGGGAATTACACTCTGCAGCCGCATCTGTGAGACAACGCACAGCCGGCCTTGCCCTGAGACCGGGCTGGCTTCCAACCGCTGCGGCTTCTGGAAAAAGACCCCAGGCTTCCCAGGGAAGCGCTTCATCTGGACTCAGCCCTTCCTGCCTCTCGTCCTGCGGCGGAAAAGACGGCCGTGGCTCACAGCCAGCAGAGCTTCGCCGGCATTCATAATCTTATTAAATCCTAACAGCCGCGGAGATCAGTATCGCTCTCCTTTTTCCTCTTCCTGCAGCTAAGTGGCTGCCAAGGCCCCAGGGGGTGCTGCCAGGCCCTGGCTGCTGCACCCCAGGCCGGGCACAGAGGTCACAGAACGGGGGATAGGAAGGCCAGGGCTGTGGGTGTACCAGTGGCCGCTGTGACAAATAGCCATACGCTTAGTGCTAGTGTAAAACCACACAACTGCACTATCTCACACTTTGGGAGGTCAGACGTCTGACCTGTGTTTCACGGGGACACAACAGGGGAGCAGGAAGGGCTGGTTCCGCCTGGAGATTCTGGGGGGTGGGGGGTGAGCTTCCTTTCTGTCTGTTTGGCTTCCAGAGGTGCCTTGTTTCCTGGCTAATAGCCCCGCCTCCAAGATCAAAGGCAGAAGAGCTGGTCCAGTCTCAGAGCCTCAGTTCACATCACCCCAGGTCTCTGCCTCCCTCTGCCACATCTAAGGGTCCAGGTGATCGCTCCGGGCCCACCTGGGGGACCAGGGTAATCTTGCTGTTGTCAGGTGAGCTGATAAACAACTTCAGCTCCATCTGCCCCTTAATCCCTTCCAGCCTGAAAGGTGATATGTTCACAGGTTCCAGGATTAGGGAGACATTCAGGTCTGCGCCCCAGGGGCCTCCTTTCATGCCGTGACTTGGGCTGGGCATCCCTCCAGGGCCCTGCCTCTCCCTGTGGGATGTGCTGGGGCTGGCTTACCTGGCTTTTGGGAGCCAAGAGTTAAGTAGGTGTTATTAAAAGCTACATAGGCACACAATTAATAAAATAAATTGCATTAAAACAAAGATAACGAATGCTCCAATTCATCACTTTCTAACCGTTTTCCTACATGTTACTGTCATCTACCCTCTGGGGGTGACTTGCCTCTATTATATCTAAGTGGCAGAAATTCTAGTACCTGCCATCTCTTTCCAAATCATGGTGGCAGCTTGAAATTGGCCACGATGGGAGTAGTCACACCATGGGAATGAGCAAACTACAGATCAGGGCTTGACTTATTTTTATTTTTTGTTGTTGATTATTTAAAGCAATGGAGAAAATATTAATATGCCATGTTCGCCATTGCTACACTGTGAATGATTTGTCATGTTTGTAACTGCTACATTGTGAATAGCACAAAAATGGTTAAATCATAATTAAACGGCAACTGTTAGTTGGCTACAAATACAAGAGTTTGGCAAAGATCCATGAAAGGGTTCTGTGTGAATTAGCTGGCTACATGGAATTAACAACCCAAAGCACTGTTTCATGATTATCTGCAAGCTGCCTGCCGCACTCCCTCCATAGCAATAACCTGGAGAGTGAGCTGATGGGCAGATGCAGGGACCAGCTTCCTTCTCCAGCCCCTCCCTCCCCCAGCCTCACCTCCCAGCACCATGTGCTCTGTGTTCTGCCCTCTGAACCTCTCGAATTTCCCAGAATCCTCCCTGCTTGTTCACACAGTTTCTCAAGGTGGCAGGACCCCAACCCACTCGACCCTGTGTCATCGCCTGCTTATCCTGCTTGTCCTTCAGGCACAACCCAGGAGACCCCGGGTTGGGTGGAATGCCACTCATTGCCCCAGGTTCCCTCCACCTCAGCTCACGTCACACACACACACACCCCTGGAATCAGGCTGCGCTCTGTCTTTACTGCTGGCCCTGGCTGTGCACAGAACAGCCCAATTCCTACATAGTAGATGCTCAGCGAACGCTCACTCCATGGAATGGGTAGAACACACACATAAGGAGCTGGAGTTGCTCTTGGCTGGGTGCAAAGCCTTTAAATCTCCCCCAGGACATGGCAGGAAGCAGAAGAGAGAGAGAAAGCACAGATGCAGACACAGCCCTGAAGAGAGCCGGCTCCCAGCAGATGGGGTCTCTGGGCACATGGAGGGCCCTGGGGAATGCCACATGCCAGCCCCCTGTGCCTGGAGGCCGGCATCCCTGACAAAGAGTTTCTTTGTGCAGATCCGCGGGAGGCAGGGAGCACAGTGCTCAGGGTAGATCAGTGTCCTCCCCAGCGGGCCCTGGGAGCTGGATCCCGCCCCAGGTGTGCTCAGAGGGTAAACAGGAGCCGGTGTGAGGCAGTTGATAGGGAGACAGCTGCCCGGGGATCCCGGCACAGGCAGCCCAGGTATGGAGGCTGCGCTCATGGGCTGCCCTGTCCCCACCCTCACCAGGGCTCCTCGGCAAACAGCAGGAGGCGCTGCTGAGGGCATCAGGAGAGATGCCTGGTCAGGTAGCAGTGATGGTGGCAGTGCTGCCTGGAACCTAGCCATGCCAGGCCCGGGCTAGGCCCTCTCCCGGCACCAGCCTGAGTAGGAGCTCTTGGGATTACACCCTCATTACAGCGGGGAGACTGAGGTTTGCACCTGGTAAATGTCAGACTGGGAAGGCCTCCTAGACCCTGAGGTCACAGAAGACTTCCTGCCCTTGGTCTTAGATAGTTAATGCAGCTGCTCGTTACTCGCCGGCTCCAGATTGCTGAGCTCCCAGGCCTCTGTCTATGTCCTCTCAGGCTCCTCTCCCGTCCTTGCCCCACTCCCAGGTGGAGGCACTCACCTTACCTGGAGTTTGGAGACCACCTAGAGCTGTGGGGAGGCCAGGTGGGAAGCAGGACCCTCCAGCTGCCTGCCTCCCAGCTGCCCTCATACAGGAAATGCCCGCCCCACAGCCTAGGACGGTGCCCGCCGGAGAGCAGGCCTCTCCTGGCCTCCCTTCCCAGTCTTGGGAAGAGAAGGAAACTTCCCGGCCTGGGGTGGATGGAAGGAGAGATGGGAGGAAGGGAAATGACGTCAGAGCCAATACACTTGGAGAAGGTGCTGCGAGACTTCCGGTTGACAAACAGGGGGCCTAAGTCAGCATTCCCCTCACCTCGAGGAAGACCCATGGAGAGCAGGAGCCAGGAGGACACGGGATCCACTCCATCTGTAATGAAGTGAGTCCTCAGGCCTGGAGATGCGGGGAGGGGTGTAGGAAGCGATGGGGGTGAGGGGGGCGGGTGGAGCTGGAGAGAGGACCCTGGAGTTAGAAAAGGCCACGACAGAATGCACAGCTCAGGCAAGGTCCCCCAAATGAAGAGGGGAGGGGAGGTCCACCTGCAGGCCCAGGGCGTGTCCCCAACCTGTTTGGTTCTGAGAAGCAGAGCATGGGGGCTACGTAAGGAATTAGTTGGCAAACCACGCTGCCTGGAAGCCGTGTGTGGGTGTCACGACGTCTTCTTAGAAGAGGAGAAAGCATAATCTTTGCAAACATGGGCGGACTCAGATTCACACACGTCAGGTCATGTAATGCAGATGGGACGAACTTAAATCTTAGAAACCCGATTCCGCGCCCCGTCCAGGAGACAGCCTACACCTATTAAAAGGTTGAAAATCCAAGGACGGTGGTTAATGTCAAGGGAGGCTGAGTTTAAGTTGAAAAGCATTGGGCAAGACCAAGAAGGGTCCTTTAGAATAATAAAGACGGCAACTCACATTAACTTGTCCCAGTGATGTATACTCATGTACCAAAAATGACTCAACCGCTACAAAGTAAAAAAGGAGACACGAGAAAGTATATGCAAGCGCATAGTACTAATAGGAGGCTTTTCAGGAAATAGCTGTTGTGATTTATTTGTTAACTTTTTTCTTTTGGGTAATTTACCCAATATTTAACCACGAAAAAGTTTCAGAAAAGTTGAAAGAGTTGTGCGCTAAACACTCATATATCCAGCCTCCCCAGGTCAGGGGTCAGCCAACTCCGGCCCCGGAACTAAACTCACCCACTGGCTGTTTTGCATGACTTGTAAGATAAGAATGGCTTTATGTTTTCAATGGTTGAAAAATAGTCAAAAGAGAGAAAATATTTGGTGACATGAAAATTATGTGAAATTCAAATTTCAGCGTTTATAAATAGGGTTGTGCGGGCACACGGGGTACGCATATTGTCAATGGATGGTTTCTTGCCCCATAGATTGATTGGTTGAATAGAGCCACAGTCTACAATATTTACTCCCTGGCCCTTTACAGAAAGGTTGACTGACTCCTGCCCTAGATTCTAAAATAAGCATTTTTTTAATGATTGTTTTGTCATCCATCTGTCCATCCCTCTGTCCATTCATCAACCCATACTGTTTGGGATGCATGTGGAAATTGTAGACATCAGTACACATCACTCTTTAAATGCATATCTTAATCAGCATTCATTACTAGTTTATGGGTGTTTTGTAAATGGTAAGATGTACAAACAGCAAAACGTATAACATTTAAGTCTCATCCTCTATGAAGATGAAGTTCCCTCATGGCCTTTCCCGGCCAATCACCCCACTGAGGCTACCACAGTTGCGATTTTTCACTCTCGGTTCGTTTGGCCGCTTCTGGACCTTCACACAAATGGAACTGCACAGCCTGTAATCTTGTGTGCGCGGTCTTCCACTCCTCGTAGTATTCTAAGAACCACGCTGCTGCCGTGTGGGTGCAGCCCCTCCTACTGAAGAGCATTCCATTGTGTGAATATGCCAACATCTGTTTACTCATTCTGATGACGGCCCCCACGCTACGCCAGTGTTTGGCTCGTTTGGATAAAGCTGCTGTTTCTTGTCAATCCCTTTGACGGGTAAATACCTGAAAGTAGAAGTTTGGCCCATGGGGTGCGTGGATGTTTAGTTTTATAAGACACTGTCAGACTTTGTCCAAAGCGGTTGGACCATTTCACTCCCAATGATGAGCATTCTAGTCGTACCATGCCTTTGCCAGCAATGGGGGGTGCCATTCTTTTCCATGTTAGGCATTCTGGTGAGTGTGCAATGACATTTTGTGATTTATTTGGATTTTCCTGATTCCTAATAATGCTGAACATCTTTTCATGTGTTTTTTTAGACATTCATATATCTTCCTTTGTCAAGTAAAAAATTAGATCGATTTCTGCCAGGTAAATATTTCTGTATCAACATTTATTTGCTCACAGATGGACATCATAAGACTAAGAATGCAGGCCTGGTGCAGTTGGTCGGAGCATCATCCCATGCATTGGGAGGTCTTGGGTTTGACTCCTGGTCAGGGCACATATCCAGGTTGTGGGCTCGATCCTCTGTCAGGGTGTGAGGGAAGGTGGCTGATGGATGTTTCTCTCTCCCTTCATAAAAATCAATTTTTAAAAAAAATCAAGACTAAGGATCCAGTGTTGTGGACATTTTTTGATTATGACATAATCAGTTAAAAATAAACAGCTCTTAAAAAATGTAAGTTTACTGAGTTAGAGTTTACATAGCCAACAGGACATCCATTTTAAGTGTCCACCCAATGACTATGACATGAGGTAAGGTTTGAGGTTTATTTATTTTTTATCATATGGACATCCTGTCATTCTAGCACCATTTCTGAAAAGAAGGTCTCATCCCCCAATGAATTACTCTGGAATCTTTTTAAAAAATTAATTGACCATTTCCCCCCATGAATCTTTATATCAGTACTACAATGTCTTGGTTACAGTAGCTTTCTAGTAAGTCTTAAAGTCAAGTAGTATACTTCCTCTAATTGAATTCATTTTCCAAAAAATTGACTCTTCTAGATTCTCTGTTTTTCCTCATGGAATTTTAAAATCTGCTTGTCAATTTCTACAAAGAAAGAAAGAAAGAAAGAAACCAGCAGGATTTGGGGGGAGCATTTGTACAGAATTAATATTTCTTCCTAACATGTTTAGTAGAACTCACCAATGAGGCCACCTGGGATTAGAGTTTTCTTAGAGGGAAATGTATAACTATAAATTCAATTTAAAAAATAGATATAGGGATATTCAGGTCATTTATTTTTATTTTTCAAGAAATCTATTCATTTTAAATAACTTGACAAATGTATTGACAGAGTTGTTCATAATATTCCTTTATTCTTTTAATGTTCATTGTATGTATAGTCCTATTTATAATTCCTAATACTGGTGAGTTATGCTTTTACTTTTTAAAAAATTTCTGATTTTTCTGGCTAGAGATTTATCAATTATATTTATTTTTTCCCAATAATTTAGTTTTGCTTTCATTGGATTATCTGTTCTTTTTTATCTTCTTTTTCAATCATTCCCGACTGTTATTTTCTTTTTTCTTAATTTGGGTTTATTCACTGTTGTCTTTCTGGTTTATTGACTTGCAAACTTAGATCATTGATTTGTGGCCTTTGTTCTTTTTTTACATAAGTACTGAAAACTGTACGTTTCCTTTTAAGCAGTACTGGAGTTACATCCCAAAATTTTGATATGTTGTGATTTCATTTTCATTCAGTTTGATATATTCTAATTTCTTTTGTGATTTCTTCTTTGGCCCATGGGGTTTTTTTTAGAAGTGTGTTATTTAATTTCCAAATTAGGATTTTTTTCACATACTTTTTGTTATTGAGTTCTGGTTTAATTATTTTTATGGTTAAAGAACAGACATTGTGTCATTCGAATCACTTTGCGTGAATCATTATGACTTGTTTCTTGCTGAATGTTCCATGGGTACTTGAAAAGAATGTATTTTGCTATTGTTCGGTGAAGTGTCTACAGCCATAAATCAGGCAAATTGGTTCCTGAGTAAAGGCAATACTGTTACTAATTTCCTGTCTATCAATTGTTGAGGGAGGAACATTTAAATTGCCAGCTAAAATTGCAGATGTGTCTCTTTCTTTTTTTTTAGGCCTGTCATCTTTTCCCGTGTGTGTTTTTGAAGCTCTGTAATTAGGTGCATACACAGTTAGGATTGTTTAGGACATCCTCGGGGTGAACTTAGTCCCTTTTCATTCTGAAGTCCTCTTCTTCATCCTGGCGATACTCCCTGCTCCGCAGTCGGCTTTGTCTGGTATTAATATGACTTTTCCAGGCAATTTCACACCTCGTACAATATATCTTTTTCCATTCCTTCACCTTTAGTCTGTGTTGTCGTATTTAAAGGAGGTTCCTTTAAATATTTAGGTTCTATTTTTCGGTCTACTTAGACAGTCTCTGCCTTTTCATTGAAATGTTAGCCCTTTAATAGTTGAGATCATTTGGGCTGTGGTTGGGTTGAAATCTATCATCTTGTTCCTTTTTCCTTGTTTTCCCTTATTTTGATCAAATGAGCATCAAGCATCTTTTTGGGCGTGAAGGAAAATAAACAGCATTTTAAACTGAGCACTTTTCGGTATTTCATTTTCTCTCCACTTTGGTTTATCAGCGCTACCTCATTCTTTTGTCACTTAGTGGTAGCCCTGTTGTTTTTAGTGTTATGTTTATTGCACCTTTAACTCGTCAGTCTGACTTCATCTAATATCACACCAGTTCACCTACACAGTGTGAGAACCTTGCATCGGTAACTGTACCTTCCTTTTCCCCATCCCTTCTTTTGTAATAATGTTTTCATACATTTCACTTTTACACGTTAGGAATCTCACAACACGTGTTCATATTTTAATGCAGGTCTATTAAAATCACTAATAAAAAAGTAATTTTTATCCCAGCTGGCATGGCTCAGTGGTTGAGCATCGACCTATGAACCAGGAGGCCATGGTTTGATTCCAGTCAAGGGCATATGCCCGAGTTGCAGGCTCGATCCCCATTAGGGAGAGTGCAGGAGGCAGCCAATCAATGATTCTTTCTCATCATTGATGTTTCTATGTCTCCCTGTCTCTTCCTCTCAGAAATCAAAAATATTTTTTAAAAAGTAATGTTTTTAAAAAATATATTTTATTGAGTTTTTGCAGAGAGGAAAGGAGAGAGATAGAGAGTTAGAAACATCAATGAGAGAGAAACATCGACCAGCTGCCTCCTGCACACTCCCCACTGGGGATGTGCCCGCAACCAAGGTACATGCCCTTGACTGGAATTGAACCTGGGACCTTTCAGTCCGCAGGCCAACGCTCTATCCACTGAGCCAAACCGGTTTCGGCAAAAAATAATTTTTAATTAAAAAATATCATTAACATAAAATGCCAAAATGACACCGCAAGTGCATTGCTTCTAGAATGTACTGTTTGAACTGTGATTGCAGCATTTTCCATGCTGCCATTATTTATTTGTCTTTCTCTTGCATTAGACAATAAAGTCCTTGAGAGCCAAAACAACACCTCTTCATCTTGTAACTTTAGCATAGTGCATGGAGCTGGGAGGAGTTCAACAAATGTTGTACGACTCATTAATTTGCCGACTGCCCAACTGCCTGACTTACTGAATGAAGGAATGACCAGAGGGTGGAAGCCTGAATACTAGAAGCCCAGATGGAAACACTCTAGCAGGCAGACAGATGCACAGTACCTCATCGCCTTTATGCACGCTTCTCCCTTCTGTCCCCACTCTCACCACCCACCTCCCATTCAAAACTTGACAGGCAGGAGGAGGAAAACAAGGACATCAAGCGTGCTTCAAGGACACTTAAAAGGTCACAGATCAGGACTGAAGGTGGAATCTGACTGTGGCGGCATTCCAAGAGCTGCTGGGTGTGGCCATTTGTCTTGTGGCTTCAGATGTGTTTGTGTTGGGAACAAATGTGACCTTGGCTGAGGTCTGGGAATGGAGAGTGGGTCACTTCAGGATCGTGTCCTCGCTGGCCTGGGAAGTGGCCCAGAGCCCCCTGCTTGCTGCCTGAGTCTTTGTGCGCCTGGTTGCTCCCGACCTCGGCGGGGAAACTGAGGCAGCTAAGCAGCTTTCTCAGATGCAGAAAATGTTCTGCAGCCCTGGCTGACTAGCAACGCCGACGGTACTAATGACCTGGGGTGTGGATTTCCACGCTTCGGCCTTTGAAGTGGTATGCCGGATGCTCTCCCGTGCGGCTGGCTGGCTTGGGAATAGTTAAAGCTGGCTCAGAGCGGGCTCTCCTGGAAACGAGGCTGTGGAAACACTTCTCCTCTGGCATTCTGAATGCCGAACAATCAGAGCATTATGGATTTTACCCTGCTTTGCTGACCTCTCTCTGGCTTCCCAATCCTTGAAATGTTGAGAGGATTATAAAAATGTTCACAATGTGCTTTACAAAAATTCTACATAAATCATACTAATAACAAAGCAGCGTGTCTCCCTTCCAGCCAATGTCGACCTCCTAGGAGAGCACGTGTTTCCAAGAGGCATCTTTAGTGCAAATAGAGAAAGTTCTGGAAAGCTAAAAAATTAAACTTAGGTTCAGCCATCTTCCTTACCCTATTTTACTGACGTAACACTTACGTATGAAGCAGGCGTGGTCAGGGTGAGGGGGGTAACGTGCCCCACCACAGTGGAATAAGGCAGTTGGAGTCACGCCCAAGGCAGGTGGGGGACATCCCCCAAGTGATCACCAGTTCTCTCTAGATTTCTCTCTCTCTCTCTCTCTCTCTGTGTGTGTGTGTGTGAGAAATGTACCGTGGATTCGCCATTTGTCTCCCCATTCACTGCATCACAGAACCAGAAAAGCAGTAGAGGATAATGTATGATGCTGCTTTTCAAACCCTATTTTTTCAGGCCGGTGTCTGGTGACTCAGAGGGAAGAGGGGCTGCCCGGTTGCAGGTTGGAGATTTGCTGCTCTTTCCTCCCCCACCCTCCAGGCCACCACTTGGCCCAGCCTTGGGCAGTGGACAGTTTGAATACTTGACAGGCAGGAAGAGGAAAACAGGGCTTCACGTGGGGTCCGTGGGGTCATGTGACCCCTGGGTGAGGGTTGCCTGATTCTCAGAGCTTGTCCCCCTGTGAGGGCCAGGGAATCAGTGGGGAGGAGAGGGGCTGCTTGGGAAGTGCCAGCATCTCTGGAAATGGCCTGGCGAGCTGAGCAGTGGGGACCAGCTGAGTCAGTGACTGGGACTCCCAGTGCCCAGGGCCCCAGGGAGTGGGGGCCTCTCTAAGCCTGAAGGCTAGGACAGGAGCCTGCGAAAGAAGCCCGTTTGGGGTCCATGTGGGGCCCAGCCAGTGTGCAGAGCTGCCAGGTCATCTAGAGATTACACACAGAGGTCAGTGAATCCAGGAGACCCACCAAGGGGGATCAGGGTTGGGCTTTTACTCAGGAAACATTCCCTACGCTCATTGGGGAAGAGAGGCAGTAGGTCTATTCCAGAACTTTCCATATCACCTTCTAGAACCCACAGCGACTTCACCAAATGAGACGGTGCCAGTGTCTCCTTTGCATTCAAAATGGCAGTCTGTGGCTGGAGCGTAGGGTTCTGGGGCCATTCAGCCTGATTCAACCGATTCAAACGCCGCTCCAGGAAAGCCAGCGGGGGTTGTTTTACAAGTTCCGTTAACTCTTCCAAAATGACAAGGCACCACTTAGTAAAGGACTGCTCTCTAGTAGTTAATGACATCCCATCACCTGGGAAGATTGGTTTCCTCTCACAACACTCTCTAAAGTGTGTGTGTGTGTGTGTGTGTGTGTGTGTGTGTGTGTGAGAGAGAGAGGGGGGGGGGAATATATTATATATTGGAAAATAATGTATAAAGGCAAAGGTTTATCTGTGCCTCCAAAATGTATCATTCCTCTCTTGATGGTCTGAATTAATACCCAGTTCTATTTTTGGCAATTATTAGCTATAAAGCTATAATTTTCTCAAAATGTCATTAAAAAAAACCATCATAAAAAAAAATGGCTGTATCTGTCAGGACTCTCTCTGAGCTGCAACCAGTTTAAACCAGTTTAAGCAAAACAGGGCGTTCACTGGCTCACATAAATGCGAAGTCCTGGTGCACACAGGGGGCCACCGGCAGGGCTGTAATGATGTCATCTCTCAAAGGCACTCAAGGCCAGGCAGAGGACAAGGCTGCAGTGGACACAGACTGCTTTCCCACTGGCTCCAAGGGCAGAGGCCCAGGAGGGACTCTGATTGGCTCAGCCCGAGTCACATGAGCAAGTGCCATCCAGTCCGGTGGCTGGGAAATACAGGGCTCTGGTCAGAGCTGGGCCACATGGTTGGCAAGAAGGCAGCCCTTCCTGGGCCAGGGGGAAAGGACGCCTGTGGGGCCAAGGGGGTGGGTGACTGCGGAAAGGCAGGGTAGGTGCTGACACACAACAGCCACCAGAGCTTGGCCCTGCTTTTCAGGGACCCCTCAATGCTGATGGGCCCACAACAGCACAGATCCTACCACCCAGTCCTCCCTGGAACAAGGCTGTGTGTCAATATAGACTGTGTATCAATGTACGCGGTGTTTCGTTTCGAAACCTTGCTGCCTGCTGCCTTTGCTGCTGGTGCTTTCATTGCATTCAACTTCCAGTCCAGCTGCCTCTCTCATATGGTAGTAGAGCCCACGTCTCCCGGCAGTGCCGTCCCCCTCGATGTCCAGAGCGCGGACAGATGTGCCGGCATCTCTAACAGGGAGCTTTGGCGCTGAATGCCTTCCAGATGTGCCCCTTTCCCTGCTGTCCTGGCGATCAAATTCCCCAGCCACCGGCCTTCAACCGGCCAGGAAGGGGAAGCTACATGGATATTCCTGCTCTTCCTGCTCATGTTCTTCAAACCGTCAATGTACCTCCCCACTCACCCTAAGCACGTGTTTGCACACCTTCCCCCTCGGCCATCCCCGTGCTGTGGAAGCCTCCTGATCACCCCGCCCGTCCCTCACAACTTCTCAGAGCTCCTGGCCCCTCCTGACCCCTCTTAGCTGCCATCGAGGTGCTGCGGTCTGAGGGGTGTCTGTAGGAAATGACCTCCGGTTGCAGTTTTGAGGTTGGCTTTGTAAAGCAGTGGTGGACTGCTCCAGGTCTTCAAAGCTGGAGACCCGCTCCCTGGTCATGAAGCGAGGCCACCAGCGGCTCTTCCCTGCACATGATGGGGTGGGCTGCTTGTGAATTTACCTCTGATGCACAGCTGACATTCCTTCTAGAAGCTGTTCTGCTGCTTCATCCTGCAGGAAGTACTTCCTTCTTTGTGCTTCTACAAAACCTCGGCACTTGATCAAATGCTGGCCCGAGGTTTGTTATGTTTCGGATGCATGTGCGCACGAGCGTGTGTGTGCGTGTGCGTGTTCACAGGCATGTTGTATGTGTTCATGGAACTTTACTGTCAATGAACTTGTAAAACCCCAGCCGGGGACCAATGTCCCTCAGCTCTGGAGGTCTCACAGCCCTGCCTCGCACCATGACTTCCATCAGAGCAGGTGCTCAGTAAGTGCTTCTCAACGAACTCAAGACTGATGTCAACATTTACACATGTGTTTTCTCCTTTCTGCTTCTACCCCCAGCTCTGCAGTCGCCCTAACACATCCTTGCTCACAGTTCCCCGCCCATCAGTCCGCTGGGACACCCCTCAGCCTCTATACCCTTTAGGAGTTTGCCCACTGCCGCTCAGTCACAGGAAGGCGGGGGTGGAGGGATGGATGATGGAACTGTTTTCTGAATCTACTTTAAGGCCCAACATCTGATGAACAAAGCCCACCGCTGGAGTACCTCCGGAAGAGCTCAGTTACCGGCACCTCCCCTCCCAGGGACACTGTGCTCCCCCAAAGTTGAGAAAGGTCACCAGGTAACTGGGGGGACACACCAAAGTCTCCGTAACAATCACAGGGAACCAGGAGGAATGTCAGGTGATGTTCCTCATCTGTAAAACGACGAGCCAGGCACGAGGCTCCCACCTTCCTTCCAGCTGAAAAGCCAGACTCTCGGGGGCACCTACCCATATCCCTCTGAGACGCCTACAATCCAATTCGGCTTTTGGAAACATGAATTTCCTCCAGCAAAATGCCCTTGGTTTCCTTTCAGAAAGCAGACCACTTTTACATAAAATGGTTAAACATCTTTGGAAACATCCTCACATGAGGCCACTGATGCTTCGTGTGGCACGAAAACTAAGAATGCACTCACTGGTTTGTTCTCTACTTGCAATTCTGACATCTCATACCAACACGCGCAAGGAGCTGACACTTCATGGTGAGACCTTCTATTTGGATGAAACACTTTGGAAGTTGCTGTTGTTGTTTTTGTTACAAGGCAATTCTTAGAGTGAAAAACATCTTGACTTATTATAATGTCCAAGTGCCATTCGAGAGTGACCACTGCACGTGGAGAGTCTCTGTATGTGGGAGGCGGGCGGCCTGATGGACCGAACGGGGCACTGCCGGCCGCTGACCATGTAATCTCGTGCCCAAACCGCGTGCCTCTCTTCCTTTACTGTTAAAAGGATCAGGTTGCATGCCTTGGCCAGTTTGGCTCAGTGGATAGAATGTCAGCCCTCAGACTGAAGGGTCCCAGGTTCAATTCTGGTCAAGGGCATGTACCCGGGTTGCAGGTTTGCTCCCCAGCCCTGGTCTGGGCTCATGAGGAAGGCAACAAATCAATGTGTCTCTCTCACATCAATGTTTTTTTCTCTCTCTCTGCCCTCCTTCCCCCTCCTTCCACTTTCTTTAAAAATCAATGGAAAAATATCCTCAGAGGAGGATTAACAACAGAAATCTATATATATATGTAAAAGCCTAAGCAACTGTTACAATGGAATGACCGGAATGACTGAAATGAATGGTCAACCAGTTGCTATGATATACACTGACAACCAGGGGGCAGATGCTCAATGCAGGAGATGCCCCCGGTGGTCAGTGCACTCCAACAGCCTACCTCCTGTGGCCCCTCCCCCTGGCTGGCCCCCTGATTGGCCCCGATGGGGGGACCAGCTGGCCAACCTTCCACGGTCCCTCCCCCACCCCACTGGCCAACCTCCTGTGGCCCCTCCCCGCAGCTGGTTGGCCCCCTGAAAGGCCTCGATTGCCGACCAGGCTGAGGACCCTACCTGTGCACGAATTTTGTGCACCGGGCCTCTAGTAAATAAATAAAAGGATCAGGTTGCAGAGGATAGGAAGCTTTAAATTCACCAAATGCTGCCAAATTGCCCTCCCAAGTGGTTGTGGATTGTCCGCCCCCCCTGAGAGTGTCTGGAAGTCCTGTTTCTCTAGGTGTGTGGGACCCTTATAGACAGACTTCATGTTGGCTGGTGCAACGGGTGTAAATGGTTTGTTATTGTTTCAATTTCCAGTTCCATGTGGACTGAAAAATTTGAGCATCTTTTCATGCATTTATTGGATGCTTGAGTTTCTTCTGCAAATTTCCTGTTACTTTGTCCATTTTAAGTGTTCGATTGTTTGGTTTTTGCAGTTCATTGGTAATTTTTCATTATACAGTCTCTACAGAGTAAGGCAAAGGTAGGTTTATAGTTGTGAGTGTGCAAAACAGTTTATTCTTGTGTTATTATTTATTAATTATTGTATTATTTTTCTTACAAACAACTGTAAACCTACTTTTACCCCACCCTGTGATAAAGAATTAATACAACTCAACACCAGGAAGACAGACAATCCAAGTTAAAAATGGGCAAAAGATCTGAATACACACTTCTCCAAAGAGGACATACAGATGTTCAATAGCCATTTGAAAAAAATACCAAAGCCCA
>NW_006284323.1:1768532-1778609 GCF_000327345.1 Myotis davidii
TGGGCCCTTGTATTCATTTAAAAACTTTCCAAATGATTTGGTTCTCAGGATGGGAACAATTATTGTATTTTTCACATATCAGCACATGGAGCTGGGGTATTCTTGTGTTATTATTTATTAATTATTGTATTATTTTTCTTACAAACAACTGTAAACCTACTTTTACCCCACCCTGTGTATTAAGTCTGTGTTTGAGTTGTACACATATAGCTTACTCATCCAATTTTATTATCAAACTTATATTAGCATCTTAAAATGGATTATAGCACAGACTCTTTTTCTAGTCTTTGAAACAATTTGTGTAAGATGAAGATGATCGATTTCTTGAAGATTTGGGAAAATTTATGTAAAAATCTGTCTGGGATGCCTGGGGGGTGGGGGGGGTGGGAAAATTTTGACTACTTGTTGAATTTATATAAGGGTTTATAGGCTTATTCAGGCTTTTGTTTTCTTCTTGGTCCAATTTTGGTGATTTTTACTTTTGTAAAGGTTATCCATTTCATTGCTAGCTTCAGATTCATTGGATAAAGTTACTTATAGTATCTCGTAAGTGCATTTTTAATTTTCGCTGCAATTAAATCCCATCTTTCATTGTTCTTGGTCATAATTTGTTCTCCTTCCCCTTCTCCTCCCTCCTTCCACTCCCTCCCACACTTGCCCTCTCCTCTATATCCTCTGGCTGGCAGTGAGCTCACTTTTCCGTTGTCTGAATTGCTGTAGTTGTTTCTAGGGATGGTGGTTAGTTGTTATGAAATCCGGAGTTCTTGCTGGCCATCCACTCAGGGGGAACCCGTGTCTCACAACTTCCATGGTCATTTCCTCACTCAAGAGTCGTTTAAGAGAGCATTTAAATGATCTGAACATGCTTTTGAGTTTCGCATAATTGATTTGTAATTTAATTGCATTGAGGTCTAAGAATGTGTTCTGGATGATGGCAATTTTAAAGACCTGATGACAAAACAGAACAAAACAAACAAACCCTTTGCTATGATTAATCAACCTAGTTTCAGGAGCACTTGAAATAATGCATGTGTTTTTTGGGGGGTGCTAACTGCTGTGAGCAGCTGGGGCTCCACCAGGCTGGGACCTATTGGGGAGTGTAGAATTCTCCCAGACTAGTCTGTCCGAGGATTGAAGGCTGGGGCTCCTGCCTCCCGCCAGTGGAGTTACCCGTGGGGTGTTAGCCTCCTGTACTTCTGGGCTGCTCAGGGTTGAGTGCTGAGTGGGATCCTGTTGGTACCCTACTTCCAGTGCGTCAGAGAAACCAGGAGGCAGGACCTGAGAGAGGGGAGCTGGGCAGACGTGGGGTGACAGCCGTCAGCTGGGAGGGAACCTGCCTGTTTCTGAGGCCACTGCTGGCATCTCAGGGGAGCCCACGGATCTGAGTGACATGCCAGGCATCTGGTGCAGTTTGCTTCTAGTTCATTAACACATTATCCGTTCCTTCCGCCTGTTTTCCTTGTGCTCACTTGCTTGTTCATTATCGAACTTCCTATGTTGGAAATTTAGTTCATTGTTATTTTAGCCTCCCCTCTTTTCTAATGTAAGCTGTCAGGGTTTTAAATATCTCTTTAAGAAACATTTCACTTGCATCCCTCATAATTTAAGATGTAGTAGTTATATATATCGCTGGGCCACCGGCCCGACTTCCATTTTGCACACCCGAAGGTTTTAGTTGTACAGCGGGGCCTTGACTTACGAGTGTCCCGACTAACGAGTTTTTCCAGATATGAGACATCTCTTGGCCGATATTTTGCTTTGAGTTGCTATGGTGAATTGTGCTGCTATGAACATAGGGGTGCATATATCCTTTCTGATTGGTGTTTCTGGTTGCTTGGGATATATTCCTAGAAGTGGGATCACGGGGCCAAATGGGAGTTCCATTTTTAACTTTTTGAGGAAACTCCATACTGTCTCCCACAGTGGCTGCACCAGTCTGCATTCCCACCAGCAGTGCATGAGGGTTTCTTTTTCTCCACATCCTCACCAGCACTTGTCTTTTGTTGATTTGTTGATGATAGAGTAGTTGTTATATTGCTATTTTAAAATATTTTCTCATTTCAACATAGTTTCTTTTTTGACCCATGAGTTAGTTAGAAATATATTTATTAATTTCCAAACACTTGTCCCTCTTCCCCAAGTTACTTTTGTGGTGAATTATTCACTTAATTATGGACAAAAAAACAATGGGATGTTAATGAAACCAAACTTGATGTTTTTGTGAGACTTGCTCTGTGCCCCAGATGGAGGTAAAGTTTTGTAAATGATCTAGGTGTGCCTGAAAAATACCTGCTCTCTGTACGTCACCATGTTGTCCGTGACCATCTATCTCCCTTGGGAACTGTCATTTTGAGATGTTCCGTCCAACTCCCAATGGCTGGTGTCTGTATCTCTGTGTCTGGGGCTTTTCTGCAGTTAGAGAAGGCGGGCAGGGCGGCGGTGCCCGGGAATGGGCGCCAGGGTTAGTCAACAGTGGGCATGGGCGCTGGGGAAGGGCCCTCCACTCCCAGACTGAGTCCTGGGAGTGGAACCTGGGCTAATGTTTCCCTTCCTTTCCAACACAAAAATGTCTAAGAATAAAGTAGAGAGAATAGTGTCACAAACTACTGTTTACCTCGCACCCAGCTTTTACAAACCATCACAAACCTGTTTTTATCTTCTGCTCTTTTTAAATAATTAGGTTGTCTCTTGTATTTTCCACTCTGGAGAATTTTTCAAAGGAGCAACCCATTTATTCATTCTACTAAAAGTCTGATTTCTAACTCAGTAATTTCTATTTTTGTTGATGGTAATTTTGTTGTTTTTACTCTGTCCCAGATATATTTTGGTTTTATATTTCAATAGTTCTATCCTTTTACACAATACTTCAATAGTTATATCCTTTTACACAAAAAATTTCTAAGTGGCTCTTTTATATTATTTGTTGTCATATAATAATTACTTTTTCTTATATAAATTTTAAGTGTTTTCTTCATTTATTTCTGCCAGGATCACCTATAACATTATTTTTTGCCATTTTAAACATTTTATTAACTTTTTTATTTTTAGTGGACATTTCAGGTATACAGCAGAGTGGTTAGACATTCATAGACCTTACAAAGTGACCCCTCCTCCCCCTCCATGGTAAGTCTAGTGCCCACCTGGCACCATCCATAGTTACTACAATATTATTGACTACATCCCCTGCACTGTCCTTACATCCCCAGGACTATTCTGTAAGTACCAATTTGCACATCTTAATCCCTTCACCTTTTTCATCCATTCCCCCAACCCCACTCCCATCTGGCAACCATCTCTTCTCTGCATCCGAGTCTGTTTCTGTTGTCCGTCCACGCATTCTGTTTAACTGAAGTGCATTCGTGTTTTGAATGTTGGTTTTGTTGACTAATCATGGTTGGGCCTTAGGTTTCTTCATGTGTGTTACATGTTCAGGCTCATTTTGGGTGAGAAGTTTTGATTCTGAGCAGCGGTTCCATGGCCGACTGGCATCCCACGCCCACGCCAGGCCAGCCTCCTGTCCTTCCCATGGCTGGGGCTTCTGTCCAGCAGGTCGCGCAGGGCGGCCATGTGTGCCTGCTATGCCCTTCGTGTCCTTGTCCAAGCAGCCTCACCCACAGAGCGGTCAGCAGACACTGCCTCTCGCTGCTCTGTCCCCTCCCTGCCTTCAGGCAGGGACCTGGCCGAGTCCCAGCTTGACTCCTGACCTCTGGCACCTGCTTCCAGCCCCAGATCCCCTCAGGGCTGTGCCGCCGCATTTCTGTGTTATTCCCAAGCCTCGGGGCTCTCAGACCTGCTTGGGCTGTGCTGTATCCTGTCAGGCTGTAGGTTTGGGGCAGCACAAGCTTCCTGCACCGCCTTGTACCACCTCGCCCGGAGGTCCCCTCTCCCTTTCAGCGGAAGAAGAGGTTCGGAGATGTGAAGTGTTTGCTGGAAATTGCACGCCCTTTGCGGAGGGCCAAGGACAGGAGGCCCATCTCCACCATCAGACTCTGGTCCCTCTGCCATGGGCTGCCTCAGAGCGAAAAACAAGCTTTAATATCATCGTGACCTATGTGGACAACTCAAAAGTGTGTGTGAACTGCTATGAAACTGTCCAGCAAGTAGACTAGTCAAAGCCAGTGTTGTTGCTGTTTTTCTAATTAGAAAAGGTAAAAGTGTGTGTGTGTGTGTGTGCGCGCGCGCGCGCATGCCCACCTGTGTGTTTGTGGAGAAAAGTAATAAATGAGGGGGTCCCCGAGTTAACATATCAGGGACGTTCTTGAAAATTGGGCCTAAGATTTTTTAAAATATAATTTTATTGATTTCAGAGAGGAGGAGAGAAGGAGAGAGAGATAGAAACATCAGTGTTGAGAGAGAATCATGGATTAGCTGCCTCCTTCACACCCCCCATTGGGGATTAAGCCCACAACTTGGGTATGTCCCCTGACCAGGAATCGAACCATGACCTCCTAATTCATAGGTTGATGCTCAACCATTGAGCCACACCGGCCAGGCAGACCTAAGATTATTTTTTTAAAACCTTACTGGTGAGAAGTTGAGAAAATGGGTTTTTAACACCGTAAGTGGTTCCCATGCCAGAAGTGAAGAATTCTGTGGGCAGGCATTTCATTGTTCCGGTAGATCTCCCCCGTATGCATAAGGGATGCACTCAGGCTGGTGGCGGGAGGAAGAGGAGATGAAGGCAGGTGATCCACCTGCTGAGGTCTCAAGTTCAGGGTGGGCTGGAGTTGGCTTCCACCAGGCAACAAGGACCAACTGGTAAACCCAGCCATTATCCAAAATGAACAAATTTTAAAACCAAAGGCAATAGACATGCCAACCACATCACTTCCTAATTATTGTGACATTTTACTATTATTTGTGCTCTTGAGACTATTGATACCAGCTGTGCCTGACTGGTGGGGACACTTCCTGGTGGTCTGCTGTGCACATCTCTGCTGGTACCCAGGTCAGTGAGATCAGGTCGGCAGCTTGAAATTGGTGGATGGCGGGAATATTTACACTTTGGAAATTGGCAAGTTCTACAGGTCAGATATTCTCTCCTCTCCCAGCGGCCAGTTGTCACACATTGGTCACAGCTGCTTAACACTATAGTTTTTCCATTTTCCAGGTTGGTGAGGCCTCACTCATCCCTCATATCTGTGCCACTTCTGGTGGATAGTAGTAGCTTAGCAATGTTGGCAACTACTCTCTTGTTGAAAGCTAAGTATCTCAGGATCTTAGGTAAACGAATGGACAAAGTCCTTAAAAAACACACACACAACACAACACCCACCTATTTCAAATACAAGAGGAAACATGAGAAAACTCAATGTAAAAGAAAAATTGTTTGTCAATTTCTTAGAAACAAACTATGAAGGTAAGGAAAAACCATGGCTCATAGAGAAAGAATACGATACTATTGACCATTCCCAGAACCACGGTAGCAGGTCAGTGACATTTAAATTGACAGAGAAAACACAAAGGAAAAATAAGTAACTAAGTTTGCCTCTGTTAACAATAACACAAAAGAAAATTAGCTGCAAATTTCATGTGCATATATTCATGGAATGACTGAATAAATGATGGCATTTACAATTCAGTGGGAGATTATGTGGCTAATAAAATAATGGGTATGATTTTTATATATTGCTATGGAATAGTTTCATGTTAGGGGAAAAAGTAATGTGGCTAGGATGATTCTATACTTATATATAAAAAGAGCAAATCACCTTACATGAATCTCACACACACACGCACACACACACACACACGCACGCGCCTGTTTACGACTAAAGAGAAGGTTCTGGAAGGGTACATATACATATGGGAGCCTTGGTCAGCTCCGGCTGCTCTAACCAAGTACCACAGGCTCAGTGGCTTAGTCAACAGAAATTCTCTCTCTCGGTTCTGGACGTCACACGCTTAGTCTTCCCAGACAACACACTTCCTCATTTATCTTGCAATCTGGAGAGTCTGAGAATTTTCCAGTCTTTAAGTTCTGGCTTCTTTTCCGCTTGACAGTTTCTTCTCAGATTCATTTCTCTCTTCGCACATTTTGCTGTGAGCAGCCAGGCGGCACCGAGCTGCTGACACAACACTTGGCTTAGAACTGTCCTCAGCCGAATCCCCAGTTCCAGCGCATGCAGGTCTTACTGTCCACAAAACACCAGAGCCAGGCGCAGGCCAGCCAAGCCCTGCCTCCGTCTCTGACAGCGTGGCCCTCATCCCCGTCAAACTGCACCCCCATCACCCTTGGCAAGCCCTTCGTGGCAGTCTCAGCTTTTTCTCGCCTCACCTCCAAACTGTCCCAGTCGCCACCCTCCCCTGGTGCCAGGCCGTTTCCACCTTTGGGGATGTTCGTTACACCAGCACTCGGCCCTCTCAGTGCCAATGTCTTTGCCAGCTTGGGTTGTTCTAACAAAACACCATAGGCTGGATGGCTTATAAACCGGGACTTTTATTTCTCACAGTTCTGGAGGCTGGGACACCTGAGGTCAGGGTGCCGGCAAGGTGCACAGGTGGCATCTTCTCATGGTCCTCAGAGACGCTTTCTCTGGAGCCGCTGCCTCTAGGGCAGCGGTTCTCAACCTGTGGGTCGCGACCCCTTTGGTGGTCGAACGACCCTTTCACAGGGGTCGCCTAAGACCATCCTGCATATCAGATATTTACATGACGATTCATAACCGTAGCAACACTACAGTTATGAAGTAGCAAGGAAAATAATTTTATGGTTGGGTTACAACAGGAGGAACTGTATTTAAAGGGCCAGAAGGTTGAGAACCACTGCTCTAAGGGCACTAAACCCGTCACAGGGCGCCCCTCTCATAACCTAATCACCTCCCCAAGTCCCGCCTCCAAATGCCTTCACATTGGGGTTAAGGTTTCAACATATACATTTTGGGACACAATTCAGTCCATGGCAGATATATTTCTAACTCTTAACACGGTGTCTTGTATGTATGTTGGAGGTGCTGACCTAAAACCAAAAGGCCAAAGTGAGAGGCAACAAGCATTTATTGAGATAAAAAACAAATACTATTGGAGAGGCAGTGATTCCGGCAGAAGCCCTGTTCTGGTTAGGAGGCAACGGCCAGGGGTATCGGTGAGAAAGGGAAGGAAAATTACATGAATAGAAGGAAGGCATTGCTATTGGTGCAGATAACAATACAGTGATGCTAATTCTAAAGAATATTTTTAATTTTAGTCCGTTAGTCCTCAGTCCTTTAGTTATAGCATCTGCTTTCTTGTTATCTTCGCAAACAGGTCTTTGGGAGACAAGTTCGCGCAGGCCCAGGGCAAGCTTGCTTTGCCCGGTTCTAACATTCCAAGGTTTGAGGCATCAGACGCGCGGGGCAGGTCCTCTGGATGGCTGCTCCGACTCCATTTTAAAGTGGCTCCATCTGTTATCTCTTATGGAGGTAAAGAGGCTATACTCATTTTTATGTGTTTATTTTGTTAGAATAAGTGTGTATACTTAGTCTCATTTTTTAAAAGAGATCCTCCTCTCCTTTCACTTTTTGAAAAATTCAGTCCTAAGGGCGTTAGGTGGGCTCAGCAGGGAAGACTCTGTCCTGGAATGGAGAGCAGTGCCAGGGGCCAGGGGAGGTGCTGGGTGAAGGTTGTCCACACGGAGGGGAGCCGTGGTGCCGGATGTCGAAGCCAGAGTGAGGCGTCCATGGTGGGGGTTGACGTGAGGCATGGGTGCCATCACAGACTACACAATCCTCAATGTCACCAGCAGCAGCTTTCAAGTGTCCTGGGGTTTAAGTTCCACCCAGAACCGCACCTTCCACGTGCAGATTTCCAGGGGCGAGGAGCCGCTCAGGAGTGCCAGGACCCAGGCGACGACCCTGGAGGTGACGGGGCTGGAGGCCGGGGTGCTGTACTGGGTGAAGACCAGCTACCAGACCTGCGGGACCAATGTCACCGCCACGCTGACCGTCAGAACCGGTGAGGCCCTCGTCTGAACACCGTGTGTTTCCTGTGAGCTGGTCTGTCTATCCCGATTCTGTTGGCTCAGAAACTCAAACTGTGGCTCTTCTTCTAACCAGGCAGGAGCAGGCCTGGGCTTGGCCCCACCGTCCTAGTGGGGCGGTGGGCGCTCCGTGTCCTCTGAGCAATGTCTGGGGGTCATGGCCATCATGGGGTTTCTGAATAGTATTCTTTATAAAAAATTTTCATTTAAATGCTTGTAGTCTCTCCATTTGGCCCTTTAGTTTTAGGTTAACAGTTCAAGTATAAAGAGGTCATATGCAAATTAGGCTGGGGCGCCGTAATGGGTCACGACCGGACAGGAGGAGGTTGTGCGTGCAAGTGAGGCTCGGAGCAGAGCGGCGTGGTGGCTCTGGTGGCCCAGGAGCGGACACAGTCAGGGGGCCTGGGGGACGCTGCAAGTCAGGTGCGGGTCCCAGCCACGCGCAGCACCAGTCCGGCCTGATTCCCACGGCGGCCAGCGCTGCGAGTCAGCCGGGGGTCCCAGCCTCCTGCGAGGCGCCTCCTTGCAGGGCAGGAGACGGGGCGCCTCTTCGTGTGATTTCAATTGCGGGCTGGGCCTCTGGTATACATATAAGACGCCAGTGTGAAAAGTTTGGTGTATGTATGCTATGGACTGAATTGTGCCCCTCCCGCCCTTGAAATTTATATGTTGAAATCCACCCCACTGTCTGTTTCTTGTGTCTTCAGGAATAACCTAATGGGAAGCGACATTCTCAGCAGACTCTTGGTTCATGTCCAGGCCATTAAGGAAGTTACTGGCTAATTCTGTATAAGGAGGAACCTGCAGGGACGCCTGTGGTTGGGTGGCCAGGAGCACGGGCCTGGGACTCAGAGTGAATGGGGCCAGGAGCTGCTGCCTCACTCTGTGTGCCCCCTGGGCCCCTCTGGGCCTTGGTTGTCTCATCTGCAAAATGGGGATAATACAGGGTGACCTGGTTTTAGTACTGACAGTCCCACATCCTAGGACCTTTTCTCCCCTCCTTCCCAGGCCTGGGAAACCGGTACAGCCGGTCACCCTAAACAATACCCCCAACCTCTACATTGTCCTGAGGGGTAAAGTGCATGTATATGGCTGAGCAAGGCGCCAGGCTGTGGCAGATAGACAGATAGATACTGGTTTTTATAATAATGGAAGCTGTTTATGGACATCTATTTGGGCGAAGGTGTGGAATATTAAAATCTCGTGTACAAAACAGATTCGGGATTATAAACAAGCCACCTTACACAGCTGACCAGAAGTCCATGTTTATATTTTACTTAACTGTGCAAGCTGGTGATAAACTGAACAGGCGGCCAGGCGCTGGTTGCCAGGGTGCACCCTCCCCCACCCCGCCTCGGGCAGTGCCTCTAAGTCTATTTTCCAGGCTGCAGGTCCTCATCGGGGACAGCAACCTCGAGACATACAGAGGGGACAACCCGCCAGGAGGCCCAACTGCCCAGCCATTGCCGTCTGAGACCACAGCCTTTAGTGGGTGCAAGGGCCGACCAGCCGCCTCCTCTCCAGGTAGAGAGGCGCTGCAGGGCACAGCAAGCAGCAAGGCCAAAGGAGAAATTGGTATTTTCCATGGTCAGATCTCACAGCAAGGCCGTGACGACCTGGCGGCCAGGGAGGAGCAGGGCAGCCCTGTCATCACCGCCATGCTGTGGGGAGTTGGCTCTCGAACCTGTGACCAGGAAGAGGGGAAGTCAGATAAAGACCACGGGTAAAATCATCTACCCATGGATCTGTTCTCTACCTACCTCCATCCATTTATTCAAAAAGATGTCCTAAATGTGCCTGCTTCCTGTGCTCACTGATGTTAACAAAAAGGCATCTTTTTATTTAAGAGCCTGGAAGATTAGCAGTGGATTCCAGTGGAGGCCTGTGCTCTGCAGGGGTCAGCAGTCCCCATCTCTGATCTGAGCTGTGAGCTTTCAGGGGTGTCACGAAGATAGAAATCCCTTCTGTCCGAGGAGCCCCACTCCCCAAGGTTCACGTGTGCTCCCCCGGAGACCTGGAAGCACCTGCTTGCACCCCAGGAACTACTTGGGGAGGAATTCTCAGACACAGAAACCTGCATTTTGAGGAGCATAGTTGCAGATAAAAACACTTGAAAGTGA
>NW_006284323.1:1778740-1786128 GCF_000327345.1 Myotis davidii
GTGTATCTTTGACAAGCGATGCTGCTATTATGGGCTTTGGGAAAAGATCCAAGTGCTCGCTTGCCTGTAAGATCACATCTTTCCTTGAGCAATTCCCTAAACATGGCAGGTACTTCCTTTCCCATTGAGGGTTTAGATAGGATTGGTAACACCTGGCGACTGTCCCTGCCCCTTCCCTTGTAAACATCACTCAAGGCTCCACCCTTACAAATCACTGTGCCATCTGATACCTTTAACACATGAAAGGCTATTTTGGCCTTGACCCAACTCTTCCCATCCCTTCTTCCCCTGCGTCTCCTCCCGGTCCTGGGGTTGGACCATTGCCCTGGACTGTCCAGGCACCAACTCCCACCTGGACCCAGGTGGGCACCCGGGGCCTGCCTCACTGAAGCCTGGCCTGTGCAAAGGCCCAAGCCCAGGCCCCACCTCCTGGAGGTTGGAGGCTGGATTTGGGGTGTTTTCTGACAAACACAGTGTTGTAGAGCTCTCTATACTGAGGTCCACAATTTAATACCGTGAAGAATGGCAGTAATGCAATCTATCTACAAGTAAAACAAAAACGGGCTTTTATGGACTAGCCTGGGAACCTAACCCCTGTGTCTATGGGAAAATGCATTCTACATCTTAGACAATAAGCCAGGGAAAGTGCTGGCATGCCCTGCCTGGGGACTGCCAGCTCTCCGGATGCTGCGTGTGCCCGGGGACTGGGACTCGGCACCGAGGTGGCGCTAATGGTGCTGCCGGCCGTGAGCCGTGGATCCCCCATTCCTAGCGGTGCGGGGCTGTGAGGGGGAGCTGGCTGAGCTCATTCGGTAAAGAGATTCTAATATCCGTTGGGATGTTGATGATCCTGGAGGGCAAAGCCTTTGCAAGTCGATGTCCTAAAAACAAGGGCATGTTTTCGTCTGGGTCCAGTGCGAGGCAAAGGGCCAGGGAGGGTGACACTGACGCACTGGCGACTCCCTCACGTGCCCTCGCTCTGCTCAGTGGGAACAGGACAGCTCGCTGCCCTGGCGGAACTCCGTGAGATGCTCAGTGGTCCAGGTTGATTCTCACAGGGTCTGGACGTTAGACCGTATTTCTGGGGTCCTGTCCACATGCTGTTCCATGTTCGCCCCCTCGCACGACCCACGCCACTTGGTCCAGCTCTCCGTGCCCAGCCCCCTCTGTCATCGCCCAGAGACCTGACTGTGACCAACACTGTCCACGTTGGATGGTGACCGTGTGGGGATTTGCAGCTTGTTAGATGGGGAACATTCACAGGGACCCTCAGCCACCCGACATGCCTGCCTTCAAGTCCTCTGGCCCCGGGGGAGGTGCTTGCTAGCTTTGCTTCTGTCTCTCCTTGTGGCTCCAGGGTCGCAGAAATGGCCTTTCCCACAGTTAGTGGGACTGTCCCAGCCATGTGAATAGGACCAAGGCTGCTTGGTGAGCAGATGTGAGGTCTGGCCAACATCCTTGCGATTTATATCCAATCACACACACACACACACACGCGCACACACACACACACTATAACCAATCCCAGCTATGTGAGATAGCCTCATGTGGTTCTGAAATTTTTCACTCGATAGCGGTGAATAATTTGTCACGGAAACTGGGAACCTCCTAGGGCCCCTCTTCGTTTGTTGGGAAACAATATGCTTGGCCCCACTTTCTACATATTTTTGTGCTGGTGTCCTGTGATTGTTCTCAAACCCACTTAACCTTTGGCATATCGATAATATTCTGGGACTTTTTTGGAAGAACAAATAGGAGTTGACTTGGGTTCACGCTTCACTTCCCATTTCTTATCCTGTGGTTCATCAGAGAAAAACAAAATGACACTAAACACGCTCGTCCTTGTGTTCTGTGGCCCTGAGCCATGCACCTGGTCCCGCCCTGCAGTGACTGCTGGCCTCACTGCCATCTGGGGTGACATCAGTGGAGGCATCAGTATTTCTTGTCAGCCCCTCTCTGTAAATATGTCTCTCTTCTCTGCGTCCAGCACGGCTAGCGAGCGATCCGGTTCCTGAGTAGGGGCGGCTGGGGATTGAGAAAATGAAAGAAAGAGACAGACACAGAGATGGAAGGAAAAAGTTGGGACCACATGGGACCACTGTCCTCTGATGGAGAGACAGAGGCCCAGAGCCAATACAACGTGTTTATTTTATGCAGCAAAAAGCAGGAAGTTTTACTAAAGGTCAAGACAAAGGAGATTATGTGCATTCCTGGGTGGGCCTGAGTCATATTCATTCCTGGTGCTTGGCTGGATTTAAATAACAAAACCCACCCCTGGCACCTGGGCTGAAGGTCAAGCTGACAACACTCCTGCCTCTTGGCAAAGCCACTGGATTGAGCTGACAATAATGAAAGAAATGCCCATGTGCCTTCCCAGCGCTCTCTATACCTCTCCTGGGAGGTTACAGGGCAGCCTGGTTTGGGAATGGCCTGGTCATGCTGGGCATGTGTTGGGGTGGGGGCCGGAGAGCGAGGTTATGGATGATGTGATGGGAAAGGAGTAGGCCTGGGCACTCCCAAGCAGGCTTAAGGACAGCGCCGTATTCACGGAGTACAGAGGTCACTCGGGCAGTGTGAGAAGCTGGTGAAAATGCACAGGCCTCAGCCCACGGATGGGATGTGGGGTGGAGTGTTTGACAAGCTCCCGGGTAACTCTTATGCACGTTCAAGCTTAGCCTACGGCATTGCCCTCAGTTCTGGATGCATGTGTAAATCTCCTGGGAGCTATGCACACCCTGATGCCTAGACCTTATCCTGTCCTTATGTAGGGGGGCCGGTTGCAGGCACCCACATAGAGCATAGGGAGGGTGTGGAGTTAGTTCATCAGGAAGGGGCAGGGGGGAGTGTCAGGGAGCGGGACACCACCGGAGGCCAGGTCACTGCCGGGGTGGGAAGGAGGGTGGCTTGATCTGGATCTGGAGGGGCATATGCGCATCACCACCCATTCCTGAGACGAGGGGGCGAAGGGGCAGGAAGGGGAAATCTCGTGCAATCAGCTCTCCTGCTCCCACAGCCCACAAAGCCCCCAGATTTCTGTGATCCTGTGACCGATCTGCCAGGTGCCCACCCTTGGCTGCTGCACCAGAGGGAGCGAAGAGGGGCCCTAAGTTCTGGCCCTTGACCCCCCTCAGCTGTGAACTCACCAGGGCCCAACACAAATTAACGTGGGCAAAGTGAGGGACCAAGGGAACTCAGTTGGTCTCAGGTAACAGCAATGATGTCCACCCCCAACACGTGTCCTGCTCTTCTTGGGGCCCTTGGGGGAGCATGGTGCACGCATGCTCCTATTGGGAGGCCAAGGAATCCGAGCATCTTGGAGCAAGGTGCCTGGAGACCATATACTGTGAGAGGCGGATGAAGGTTCCAGGTGGAAACCTGAAGGGCAGAGTGAGGACCATGGGGTGCTGGTGCATAGCCAGGAGGGGGTCAACATGGTAGGGGACGGGGTTGGCTGGGTAAGGTGGAGCCAGAAAAGCTCTGGGGACAAGAGGGTCACCAAGTCCACCAGGCCATCCCGGGTCCACAGGGCCCTCACACACATCCACATCCTTGGCTGGCACTGACTTTTGCCACTTATTTCCTTCTGAGGCACTGCCCCCTGACAGCCCAGTGCCTCTTCTAATCTCTCAAAAAGTTGAGTTAAAAACTTGATATGACTGAAGTAGAAAGTATCTCATTGTGTCGAACTTGAACTTGTGTAGCAGCGGAGGCAGATAAAAGCAACACCCTCTCAAGTTTTTCCATGTGGCAGTTATACCAAGAACCTCAAGTGCACACACGGGCTTGTCCATCGCTAACCACAAACCTTTACAGAATCCCTCGAAACCCTCCTCCAATAGAAGCAGCTGAAACCCGTTTTAGTGAACTCGTCACCAGATCCAGGAGTTACCTTTGTTTTTAAGAGAACAGGGTTTGTAACACATGCAGATGCTATTTTAATTAAACTGCTATTCAGGTCAATGTTAGCTCGTTTTTTTTTTAAAAAAAGAAGGCATGTTTTACCCAAGTTGTGGGTTGTAATTGGATGAGTTAGCGTTCTTCGGTGTGGATGGGCCAATTCAAGGAAAATGGCGAAAATGATTTTTAACTGTAGACCTGGTGTCGCCCAGACAGTTTCCCAAATTGTTTGTGGGAGAGAAAGCCACCTCCTGATTTCCTGTGACAACACAGTGCGGGTTATTGCACTGGTGCTGTTGCTAAGGGCGGGGTGCAACGTTTGTCTGCTGACCGGTTGCCGGGGGGGCAGTAACAGAGTGGGAAGGCGAACCCGCCCAAAGGGCCACACGCTGTAGGGGAGAGGTGAGGCGCCCGCAGGAGGGGCCGCAGGCAGGGGCCAGGCCTCATCCCTGTGGAAATGGCTGCATGTCTAGAGTCAGACCTCAGGGTAACATTATCCATCAACGGCTTCACAATAACTGTGCTGATGTGTTAAGATAGAGTAATAGGTAGGCAAAGTGGATGCAAAGAGGGAGCATTTCCATGGAGGACTGGGCTCTGCAGACATCACCAAATGGACATTCTAGAAGCACAAATAAGTATTTTGATATACGGGCATTTCAGATGACAGTAACAGTAGATGGAATACACAGAACCATAAGATGGATACATTTAAAGACAGATCAAGAGATTCAACCAAAATGAATCACAGAGAGAAAAAAATCATGATTAAAAACAAAGGCATGCAGGACAGGATCAATCTCAACACATGTCATCAGAGTTCTGGAAAAAGGCGAGAGGACAGGGAGAGGGGCAAAATTTGAAGAAATAATAGCCAGATATTTACTAAATTTTATGAAAAATAGCAACCCACAGATTCAGGAAAATAAATCCAAATAGGATGAATAATTTTAAAAAATCCAACTTGAGCTCATCACTTCTGACTATATATAAGTGAATCTGTAAACTATTATCATTAATAAAGTATCTTAGGAAATTCACTAATATGTGGAAATTAAACAACACCCTTCTAAAGAACCAGTAGTTGAAAGAGAAAATCACAAGGAAAGTTGAATAGACTTCGTGATGAATGAAAATAAGACACAACAGACCAAAACGTATGGGATGCAGCAAGAACGGCGCTGAAAGGCCAATTTATAGCTAGAAACCCCACTACGGAAAAGAAGACCTCAGAGCAACAACCACCTTCAAAACCCGGAAAAGACACACGAAACCCGAAGCAGAAGGACAGAACAAGGATTAGAGCAGAAATAAGCGATGTCAGCAAGGTTGCAAGCTACCACATCAATATGGGAAAACCAATTCTCTTTCCACATTTGAGCACCAAACAACTGGACAGCGAGATGAAAACATGCCACTTAGAATAATATCTATACTAATAATAGAGGAATATGTATATTGTCTGGGATGCCATCGTGTAATGACTAATCTGGATGGGGGTGGGGCCGCGGTGGAGAGCTCTCAGCATGCCTGTGCCGGGAGTCTAAAGGGTGCGGAGAGAAAGAGAGAGCAGATAGGCAGTTAGGGTGATCAGGTCAGGAGGGGAGAGCAGTTAGGCAGTTAAGGGGATCATTCCAGCAGGGGAGAGCAGTTAGGGGCATCAGGCAGGCAGGCAGGTGAGCGGTTAGGAGCCAGTGGTTCTGGATTGCTGGAGGGATCCCGGATTGGAGAGGGTGCAGGCCAGGCTGAGGGACCCCCCCTCCCCGCCACCCTGCATGCATTTCGTGCACTGGGCCTCTAGGAAAGTATAAAAAAGGATAAGCCTAACTAAAGATGTAGTCAGTGGACAAGAGCTCTTCATTGGAGATTTTATAACACTGCAGAGAGAAACTAAAGGTGACAGGTAAATGGAGAATGTTCCGTGGTCATGGGTTTGGATATTCAGTGCTGTTATGATGTTGGTTCTCACCCAGCTGGTGTTGCTCAGTGGTTGAGCATCAACTTATAAACCAGGAGGTCACAGTTTAATTCCTGGTCAGGGTACATGCCGGGTTGCAGGCTCAATCCCCTGTATGGGTTGTAGCCAATCAATGATTCTCCAGAACACGGTCATACTTTAGGACTTTTTTTTAACAAAGCTGGCGTGATTTTGGTGTAAAGACAGACAAATGGACCAATTGAAAAGAACAGATGGTCCCAAAATAGACCTTCCTCCCATACATGGTTATTGTAATTCTGTGGAGAAAGGGTGGGATTCTTAGTAAACTAGTTCTGGAGCAATTAATCGAACAAGCACACAGAAAATTGTGCCTGGATTATCGCCTGTCAGCACACATAGAAATTAATTCAAAATGGATAACGCCATGAATTCAAAATCCTTAAACTTTAATGTGAAAATGAAAACAATGGCACTTCTAGAAGAAAACATAGAAACGTATTTTCATATTCTTGTGGTAGATTTTTTAAAGAAGAAACACGTGCAAAAAAACAACAACAAAAACAAACAAAAGAAACCCCATAACTATTAAGAAAAATATTGAAAAATTAGATTTTACTAAAACTAAGAACTTTTATCATTAAAAAAATTAAGAGACTGACTGGGAAGCTGCAGATTGGGAGAACATACATTCTCTATCTATCTACGTGACAGACACATGCAGACTACATCAAGAAATCCTACAAATCAATACTAAAAAAATCCAAGCTTTAAATGGGGGAAAATTGAATCATTAGTACAGAAAGACAAATTAAAACGTTGATGATATAATCATCATACACCTATAAGAATGGGCACGTTAAAAAAAACTGAGAAGGCAGAGTGATGGCAAGGATGAAGACCAACTGGAACGCTTACGCCGCTGGTGGGCATATAAACTGGTTTACATTTGGAAAACTGGCAGGCAGATTCTATGACAATGAAACATATTCTTATCCCACAACCCAGCCATTGCATTGCTTAGGTATATTCTCAAGAGAAATGACTGTTTATGTCCACCAAGACCCATGTACAGTAATGTTGACAGGACCTTTATTTATAATGGCCCCAAACTGGGAACTGCTGGGGTCCAACCCCAGCAGGTACATGGGTCCCCAAAGGTGTGGACCGAGTTGGCAAAGAAGGAATGACACGGAGACAGCGTTCAGTTGATCAGCAGCCTTGCCAGGATCTCTATCCAAGTTCTGGTCAGGATCTCCAGCAAAGTTCTGGTTAGGATCTCCAGCCAGGTTCTGTGTCCATGTTCTCTTGCTAGGTTCTCCAGCCAGGTTCTGTAGCCATATTCTCTTGCTACGTTCTCCAGCCAGGTTCGGTTTAGGTTCTCCAGCCAGGTTCGGTCGCCAGGTTCTGTAGCCGGGTTCTTCAGCCAGGTTCTGTCTAGGTTCTCCAACCAAGTTCCGTAGCCAGGTTCTGTCCAGGATCTTTTGCCATGTTCTCTCCAGCGAAGTTCTTCTGTCTCTAGGTTCTGTGTAGGTTCTGTCTTCTAAGTTCTGTG
>NW_006284323.1:1786241-1786867 GCF_000327345.1 Myotis davidii
TTCCCAGTAGGAGATGTGCAGGAGGCAGCTGATCGATGTCTCTCTCTCATCGATGTTCCTAACTCTCTATCTCTCTCCCTTCTTCTCTGTAATATATCAATAAAATATATTTTTAAAAAAATCAACTGTGGCAAAAGGAAACTGTGGCATAATGGGCACATGTGACAACACAAAGGAGTCTTAAAATCGTGATGTTGAGTGAAAGGAGCCGGACGCGAAGTGGTGCAGACTGTAGTGCAGTTTGTTGCAGACCAAGAAGTCACCAAAGTAGCCTGTGGTGATTGAAGCCAGAGTAGTGTCTGCCTCTAGAGCAGCGGTTCTCAACCTGTGGGTCACGACCCCTTTGGGGCTCGAACGACCCTTTCACAGGGGTCGCCTAAGACCATTGGAAAAACACATATATAATTACATATTGTTTTTGTGATTAATCACTATGCTGTCATTATGTTCAATTTGTCACAATGAAATTGGGGGTCACCACAACATGAAGAACTGTATTAAAGGGTCGCGGCATTAGGAAGGTTGAGAACCACTGCTCTAGAGGCAGGAATTGATTGAGATCCGCCACGAGGACCATTTCACACCACGGAAATGTTCTCCGTGGTGATGGATCTGAGAGGTGAATA
>NW_006284323.1:1786947-1789911 GCF_000327345.1 Myotis davidii
GCCTACCACAGCTTTTGTGTAGTGAAGTCTTTAACCCAGAAGCAATAGCATCCCCTGAGAGCTTATTATAAATGCAGTCTTAGACCCTATCTCAGACAGAGCCTGGGATTGACAAAAGTAGGTAAAAAAAATAAATAAATTCTTCCCTCGCCGGTTTGGCTCAGTGGTTGGAGCATCAGCCCATGGACTGAAGGGTCCCAGGTTCATTCAGGTCAAGGGCACACACCTTGGTTGCAGGCTCGATCCCTGGGCACATGCGGGAGGCAACCAATTGATGTGTCTCTCTCACATTGATGTTTCTCTCTCTGTCTCTCCCTCTCCCTTCTAGTCTGTCTAAAAATCAATGGGAAAAAATCCTCGGGCGAGGATTAACAAAAATTAGATCATTTCCACCATGTTCACAAATGCAAAATCTTCCGTCAGACCCAAAGTGATAAATCAGTAGATTTCATAGTTGGTCAACCAGGCAGGTGGTGGGTTCTCCTTTGTGCTAGTAACTTGGGAGGGAGCAGACTGCCCTTTAGTAACCTCAGTGGCTTCCTGTTGTCTGCAGTAACAGTTGCATTGGGCAATGTTATCACAGCTACGATTGCATCATCCCTATTTTAAACCATTCTCTCTCTAGTATAAAACAGAAACCGAATCTCAGTTTGTGGCTTGGGCTTTCTCACGTGCAGCGGTGAACACTGGAGTTCTGCTTTAAGGGGAACTTCTTCCCGTTATTCATCCCCAAATAAATAGGTTCCCCAGCGATGGCCTCTTTGCAGAAGGAGAACTCCTGGGGGCTGTCTACACCCAAGTCTGCGGGTAAGTCACCGGCAAAATGCTCTTTAGTAAAAACAATATTTTGTGATGTGAATATATGGAATTCATAGAACTCGTGGCAGGTCAAAGAACCGAAGTCATGCCTCTTGTCAGGCAGCAAACAATTATTTGGATTTGAACTGTGCTGTAGAGTGTCTGTGATAGTAGTTAGTCAACTATATGGGAGGGCACTCAGGACCAGGCACCTGCAAGATATTGGGGGTCGGTGAGCACGCACCTGGGCGTTTCCAGCCTCTGGGCCCAGGCACCAGTGAGAACCCCAGCGCATCTGTAAATTCGGATGGGCCAAAGTCAGATGCCGTAATATTGTCCCAATTTTATTGAGATATAATTGATATATAGCATTCTGTTAGTCCAAGGTGTACAACAGCATGACCTGAAATACGTTTATATTGTGAAATGGTCACCACAATGCATTTAATTAACGTCCATCGCCTCACATAGTTACAATTATTTTCTTGTGGTAAGAGCTTGAAGATGAATCTCTTGGTAACTGTCCAATACACAATCCAGTATTGGTAGCTGTAGTCACTGTGCTATGCATTACATCCCTGGACTTATTTATCTTGTAACTAGAAGTTTTCACTTTGTAACTGCCGTATTGATGTCTTACTATTTAATACTGAAATACTGTCACTCTGAGGCTGGTGATCGAGGAGTTCCTTTGTACATGTATCTACCCATTTTCCCTTGCAGGGCGTCCCACACAACAGTTGATCACAGAAAGCAAAATAAAGAAAACCACTGGAGTGAAGGTGAGCAGTGAAAACAATGCCGGGGTGAGGGGGTGGCATTAAGGGGCGGGCCACGGGCTCAGGATGTGGAAATGTTGGATGCATACAAGCCTCCTTTTGTTTCTTCTCGGCTCCCACACCCCATAGCTACCCCATCTCCTTCAATTGTCACAATGGTGGTCCTTTTATTCCCATTTTACTGATGAAGACCGAGGCTTTGAGAGGTTAGGAACAGGCCCAGCCTCACAGATGGCTGGTGATAGGCCGGCATCCCACCACTGCTGTCGGCCTGCAGACGCCTGTGGTTCTGTCTCTCCCCGTCTCTGCCTCGCTCTCTTCCAGTAAAGTGGAGGAGCCTTCCCTTTATCAAGTTCATGGTAGACAAAGCACAGTCACGAACACTCCTTTGGTCCAGGTGCTGTCTGGTCCTGTGTCCCCCCGCCACCCCCAAAGTGCCTCCACTTCGTCCTTCCTCACTCCCCACACTCTGCATGATGTCTGTGCTCTGCTAGAGTTTTGATCCGAGGCCACCTCATCCAGAGGGGCCTCAGTGAGGACTGTCCTGTGACCGCTAAGGAATTATTTTTAATTTTGAAACTACAACATTAAAACTGCAGTTTCCCGTTTAGTTGTGAAATCCCGTGGACCCTTTCCCCACTTTCCCCAGGGGAGGCGTCTTGCACGGCTCTAGGTCAGCATCACATCCAGGATGTGGACACTGGCACGGTCCAGGGTCAGAGCATCCCCTCCCCACGGGGTTCCTTCCTGCTGCCCTCTTACAGCCACACCCTCTCTTCCCACCCACCCCACCTGAACCCTACCAGCCACTGCTCCTGTCTCCATCCTATAAATCTGTCATTTCAAGAATGCTGCATAAATGGGTTTGCACTATATATAATCTCTTGAAAAAGGCTTTTCCCAGAATTTTCTGGAGACCCATCCAGGTTGCTGCGTGTATCAGTAGTTCATTCCTTCTTATGGCTGAGCCAGGTTCCGTGGTGCGGAGAGAGCATGTTTGTTTAACTGGTCACCCACTGAGGGTCGGTCATCTGGCTTGTTGGCGAGTTTGAGCTGAGTTAAGCAGCTGCAAACACTTGTGCACAGAGTTTGGTGTGAATGTAACTGTATAGTCCTCAGAGATAAATGTCCAGGAGGGCCATTGCTGGGGGCAACGGGAGTTGCAGGTTCAGTTTTCAGGAAACTGGCAGACAGTTTACCAGCTGGCTGTGCCAGCAGCGAACTCGTCTCCAGTTTACCTACACCCCCCAATGCGGTGTGTGGCACTATTTTTTATTTCAGCCGTTCTGAACGGCATGTAGTGCCATCTGATTTTATTTTGATTTGCATATCCCTAATGCTTGGTGATGTGGAGCTTCTGTTCATGTGCCTATTTGCAATCTTCTTC
>NW_006284323.1:1790124-1806576 GCF_000327345.1 Myotis davidii
CAAACCGTATCCTCCTGGTTCATAGGTCTATGCTCAACCAATGAACTATACTGGCCAGGCTCTTTTGTCCATTTTCTAATTGGATTGTTTGATTTTTTTTTTCACTGTTGGGTTTTCACAGCTCTTTATACCTTCTAGGTTTTTTTGTTGGGTATGAGGTTTACAAGTCTTTTCTACCAGACTAGCTTGTCTTTTCATCTTTCTAACAAAGTTTTTCATTTTGATGTAGTCTAACTTATTATTTTTTTATTTTATAGATCATACTTTTGGTGTTTAAGAACCCTTTGCCTGGCCCTAGATCCCAAAGATCTTTTCCTTCTATTTTTTTTTCTAAAAAAATTGTTTTACATTTGAATCAGTGATCCATTTTGAATTAATTTTTGCATCAGGCATGAGACTTAGGCCCAGCTTATTTTTTTTTTTCTGCCTATGGATGTCCAATTGCTCCAGCACCATTTAATGAAAGAGCTGTCTTTTCTTCATTGAAGTGTTTTGTACCTATGTAAAAAATCATATTTTGGGGCATATTTGTGTGGGTATAATTCCAGATTTTTCATTCCGTTTCATTGATCTTTGTGTCTATCTCTTTGCTAGTCTCACACAGCCTTGATTACTGTGACTATAATTAATCTTAAAATCAGGCCATTCAATTTCCCCTGCTTCATTCTTTCCTAAAATTGCTTTAATATTCTAATTCATTTGACTTCCCAAAAATTTTAAATTACTCTTATTTATTTCCACAAAAGATCTTGCTGGGATTTTAATTGCAATTACATCAAAACTGTGTATCAATTGGGGGATAATTGACATTTTTACTATGTTAAGTCTTCCAGTCCATGAACAAAACATGTCTCTCCATTTTTAAAGAGCTTTGATTTCTTTCATCAATATTTCAAGCTATTAGAATACAAGTCCTGTCATGTTTTTCATAGGTTTACACCTAAGTGTTTACTTTTGTTTGAGCAATTATAAATGATATAGATGTAGTTTTTTTTAATTTTAGTGTCCATTCTAGAATATAGAAATAGAATTTATTTTTGTATGTTTATCTTATATCCTGCATAAGTCTTGTACATGTTTTTCGTAGGTTTACACCTAAGTATTTACTTTTGTTTGAGCAATGATATAGATGTGTTTTTTTAATTTCAGTGTCCATTCTAAAATATAGAAATAAAATTTATTTTTGTATGTTTATCTTATATCCTGCAACCTTGCTGAACTCACTTACTGTTCTAGGAATGTTTTTGTTGGTTCCTTGGAATTTCCTATAAGGACCGACAATGATGCCATTTGTAAAATGAGATAGTTTTACTTTTTTCTTTCCAATCTGTGTGTCTTTGATTTCTCTTTGCCTTACCACACTGGCTAGAATTTCAGCACTGTGTTCAAGAAGAGTGACAAAATCAAATATCCTGTATTACTCTTGATCTTAAGGGAAAAACATTCAAATTCTAGGAATGTTTTTGTTGATTCCTTGGAATTTCCTATGAGGACCGACAATGATGTCATTTGTAAAAAGAGATAGTTTTACTTTTTTCTTTCCAATCTGTGTGTCTTTGATTTCTCTTTGCCTTACCACACTGGCTAGAATTTCAGCACTGTGTTCAAGAAGAGTGACAAAATCAAATATCCTGTATTACTCTTGATCTTAAGGGAAAAACATTCAGTCTTTAACCATTTATTATAATGTTAGCTATAGGTTTCCTTTTTTTAAAATATATTTTATTGATTTTTTTACAGAGAGGAAGGAGAGGGATAGAGAGTCAGAAACATCGACGAGAGAGAAACATCGATCAGCTGCCTCCTGCACACCCCCTACTGGGGATGTGCCCGCAACCATGCTCTTGACCGGAATCAAACCTGGGACCCTTCAGTCCACAGGCCAGCGCTCTATCCACTGAGCCAGACCAGCTAGGCAGATGTTCTTTATTAGGATGAGGAAGTTGCCCTTTATTTCTATTTTTCATTCAATCTTTAACCATTTATTATAATGTTAGCTGTAGGTTTCTTGTAGATGTTTTTTATCAGGATGAGGAAGTTGCCCTTTATTTCTATTTTTCTGACAGGTTTTTTTTTTTAAATCATGAATAGATGTTGAATTTTGCCAAGTGCTTTTTCTGTTAATCTGGTATGTTACATTAACTTACTTTCAAATATTAAATCAGTCCTGCATGCCAGGAATAAACCTCATTTGGACCTAGTGCATATGTTTTAAAATATATTATGGAATTCTATTTGCTAATAATTTGTTAAGGATTTTTGCATCTACATTATGAGGGATGTTGTTCTATGGTTTCCTTTTTTTATACTCTCTCTGTCCGGTATCAGGGTAATACTAGCCAAATAAAATGGATTGGGAAATATTCCTAAACTGTATGGGCCTGGAAAGTTCCTTATTTGGAATTTTAAAATTATGAACGCAATTTCCTTAAAGTTATAGTACTACTCATATAACCTATTTTATATCAAGTTAGTTGTTGTATAGTATACAAGTTTTTGAGTAATTGGCCTATTTCATCTAAGTTGTCAAAAGTATGTGTGTAGAGTGGTTTACAGTGTTCCCTCCTTGTCCTTCGGGTGTCTGTGGGACCTGTAGTGATAACCGTTACTCCATCTTTAACATTCACAATCTGTGTCCTCTCTCTTTTTTCTTCGTCGGCAATGCGAGAGGTTTGTCATTTCAATGATTTCTGCTCTTTATTATTTTTTCTATTTCTTTTTCTGCATTTTTGAGGTGGGAGCTTGGATTATTGACTTGAGACTTTTCCTAATCTTTAATTTATATGCATCCAGTGCTGGAATTTCCCCTCTCTGCTCTGCTGTAGCTGTGTCCCACAAATGTCAATATGTGCACTTCCATTTTACTTCAGTTAACTGTAGTTTGTATTGCGAGTGAAGACTCCCTCTTTGACTCGTGGATTATTTAGAAGTGTGTTGTTTGGATCCTAAGTCTTCACAGATTTTTCTATTATCTTTCTATTACTAACTTCTCATTCGATTCCATTTGAATCTGAGAGCACACCCCATATAATTTTAATTCTTTTAAGTTGGTTGAAGTTTGTTTTATGGTCCAGGAGGGGGTCTGTCTTGGTATATGTTCCATTAACATTTGAAAATGATGTGTATTTGCCTGTAACAGTTGGATGGAGTGTTCTATAAATATTAATTGCATCCCATTGGTCAGTGTTGTTGAGGTCTATGTCCTTGCTGATGTTCTGTCTAGTTGTTCTAGCATTATTGTGAGAGAAGCGTTGAAGTGTCCAACTGGAATTGTGGGTTCATCTATTTCTCTTTGCAGTTCTATCAGTTTTTGACCTCACATATTTTATAGCTCTGTTGTTCGGTTCATACATACAGGGTGGGGTCAAAGTAGGTTTATGGTTGTTCGTATGGAAAGTAACATAATAATTAACAAATAATAATGCAAGAATAAACCCTGTGTTTCAAGTATTCACAACTGTAAATCTACTTTTGCCCCACCCTGAATTTAGGATTGCTATGTATTCGTGGACCTCTTATCAAAATATAATGTCTCTAACACTGATAACTTTCTTTTCCTAAAGTCTACTTTATCTGGTATTAATATAGCCATTTCTAATTTCTTTTGATTAATGTTTACATGATATATCATTTTCGTATTTTTACTTGCATGCTGCCTATATCATTATATATTTTTAGTCTGCTTTGCCAATCTCTCTTTTAATTGGTATAGTTCATTTACATTTAATATAAGCATTGACGTTTTGGGGTTAAGTATGCATTTTATTTTTTGTTTTCCCTATGTTTTCTTTTTATTATTTTCCTATTTTCTTTTTTTTCTGTCTTCTTGGGAGTTACTTGAACATTTATTAGAAATCCACTTGGATTTATCTATTGGTGGTTTTGAGCGTATCTCTTTGTATAGTTATTTTAGTGGTTTTTTGAAATATTTTATTACATATCCATGATTTATCAGTTTACTGGTGTCATCGTTTTACAGGTTGATGTGCCATATAGTAATCTTACCTCTCTTTATATCTCTTTACCCTCCTTCCTTTATAATATTATTGTCTTAAATAATTACTCTACTTACATGTAGAAACACATTTGACAGCATTACAATTTTTGCTTTAACCATCGAACAACATTTAGATAACTCAAGAGCAGAAGGGAAGGCTAGTCTATTTATCCATATTTTTACTTAATAGTGCTTTCGTTCTTGATATACAAGTTCCTTCTTTTACCTTTTTTTTTTTAATTTAGAGAAGTTTCTTTAGTCACTCTTTTAGGATATGTCTACTGGTGACAAGTCTTGGTCATTTTTTCTGGATATAGGTATCTGGGTTGGCAATTTTTTCTTTCAGCAAATGAAAAGTGCCAATTCTTTCTGGCCTCCATTGTTTTCAGTGGGAAATCTGCTGTCATTTGAATTGCTTTTTAGCTCTAGGTAAGAGGTCATGTTTCTCTCACTGCTTTCAAGATCTCTTCTTTGTATTTAGTCTTCAGAAGTTTGACTATGGTATGTCTTGTAGATGTTTTCAATTTATCCTGTTTGGAATTTGATCAACTTTCTGGATCTGTAAATTTCTGTCTTTTGCAAAATTTGGGAAGTTTTTCGTCATTATTCCTTTGAGTACTTTTTCAACATCCCCAACCCCCTTCTGGAACTGTCAGGTCCTCTGGCAGACCTTTTGTTACAGTCCCACAGGTTCTCCAGGCCCTGTCCTCTTGGTGGACAGCCTATTTTCTCTCTGTAGCTAAGCCTGGGTAATTTCTGTAATTGTTCTGCTTTTCAGTTCCTTGAGTCTTTGCTTTCTGCCCTCCATTCTGCTGTTGAGCCCATTGCTGAGTTTTTTATTTTGACTATTCTGTTTTTCTGTTCTGAATTTTCTATTTTATTCTTTATACCTTCTATTTCTTTGCGAGGCTTTCTATTTTTTCATTTGTTTCAAGGGTGTTCACGATTGCTCAGGAGGCATTTTTTAAGGATGACTGCTTTTAAATCTTGGTCAGGTAATTGTGACACCTTTGTCTTCTTCATGTTGACATCTACTGATTGCTTTTCTTTCTATTTGGATTGTGACATTCTTGGTTCTTGGAAGAGGAGGAATTTTTGATGGAAATCTAGATATTTTGGTGTTATGAGATTCTTGATCTTATTTAAGTCTTTTGGCTTCCTCTGACATTACTCAAGCAGAGACACTTTCTCATTATTGTCCAGGGAGGGTACAAGTCCAAGACCCCACTCAGCCTTTATTGACACCCAAGAGAGAGGCTCCTCATCACTGCAGAGAAGGGTTGGAGTTCTGCCCTCCACTTGGTCACTCCCTATATCTCCCCGGCTGGGAGCGATAGCAGGCCTCATGGTTCCTCCCACATGAGTAGTGTCCTTGTTAGCACTGGGTGGTGGTGAAAGTCCTGATTCTACCGGTTCTCCCCTCCCACCACCCCCTGCCTGGGAGGGTGGATTCCATTTTGAGTGGGGGTAGGAGCAGGTTTGGGTACCTCATTACAACCTGTCGGAGGTGGAAATATAAGCTCCTCCCTCATCTTTGCTAGTGTGGGTGGGTGGGACAGAGCAGTAATTTGCTCTTTTAGTTGAATTGCTTATTTCTTGCCTGGGGGACAGAGCGGTGTATTGTGTGGTGTGGGCTGGAGCAGAGTAGTAACTGTCTAAACACGTTCTGTATTGCTAGGTGGCTCCTTTTCCATCTCTCTGACTAGAGAAAGCAGCCTTTGGTTGGGTCTATTTTTGTTTGTGCCGATTTGCATTTCAAGGTTGTTGGTTTCTTCCCCTGAATGTCTGGGCTATATGAGGCAGAAAGAAAACACAGGGGACTCGCCGCCTGTGGTTCCTTGAGTCCCCAGGTCCCTGGCCAGACCTCCCCTCTTTGCAGAGCCCCCTCACGCGTGTTTCATGTAATGTCCAGAGTTGTGCTCACGGGGAGGAGTAGAGAAAAGCAAGTCTACTCCAGGCCTGTGACCTGTAGCAGATTGAACTTGGGGCTTCTTGTAGAACTCCCTCCCTATCTGAAATAGGTTTGGCCTATTCCTCAACACATATGTGACAGCTGTGGGAAGGTGGTGTTGGCAGGAGGCCGGAGGCCTGGGTCCTTGCCAGGGCACTGTGACCCTAGGCAGGTTTCAAACCTCATAGAGCCTTATTTCTGTGTGCCCGAATAATTTACTGAGGTAATTTCCAATATTAATGGCCCTAGCCATTTCCCCCTTCCCTCCCTTAAAAAATCGGCAAGACTTTTTTCAAATTATTTTTTAGTTGATTTCTTTCTTTCTTGCCTTGGGCACTTTTGAGTTGCAGGGATCTTCCCAGAAGTTTCCAGGCATGCAGAAGATAATCTCCCTGACCAGACTTTTGCTTTCACAAGCCGGGGTTCAACGGGGTGGCCACCCGGGTCTTCCTGAAGGGGCAGGGATGGAGAGCTGAAGCAGTGAGACAGAGGTTCAGGATAGTTTGCCAGTCCAGGGAGGGCAGGGGCGGGGTTTGCGGAGCCCAGGGGAGCTCAGGTGTCTCAGGGAGGCAAGAAAACTTCTGCAATGGTGACCAGGGTACTGAGCACCCTGGACGTGAGCTGTGGTCTTTGGAGCCAGGAAAGTCGATCTATGCCCAAGTTGGCATGATATAAAGGCACTGCGTTCCAGGGACCAGAGGCAGATGGTCTGGCTGATAGAGAAAACAGAACGTAGCCCTCCCTGCACCTAGGTCTGGGGAGTCAGAGTCACGTATGTTCCAGTGATGGCAGCTGCTCTCCTACCCCACAGGGTGCTCTGCATGTCACATGGGTTAATACATGTTATAGAACTTGTCAAACAATTAGCAGCAGCTGTTCCAATGTAACTCATGATTTTTATCAAACACCTACCCTGTCTAGTTGCCATGCTAAGAATGATGTCATAGGCAAAGAAATATGTAAGAGATGCTGAAGAGATAAGTCACGTGCCGGGGTGAACAGAACCTAAGGCAATAGGGCTTACAGGTTGTCATGAACTATTTGTAAGGATTTTTCCACAAACTGGATTCTGGCCCCTGACTTTTAACAACATTGCCAAACTGTCTTAATCAGGGCTTTTAAAGCTAATTCATGCCAGCTCAAAGTCAGAGGGAGAGTACAGGGCCCTATAGAGCAAATAAATAATGAGAATGACCAATATCTACTTATAAGACACACTATGAACTGGACATGATTTTCAAAAATTGACTCATATGATCCTCACAATATTCCTTTGAGATGGTCACAATTGTCACTCACTTCACAGCGGATGTCATGGAAGCACTTAGAGACACAAACCTGCCTGGCTGGTGTGGCTCAGTAGTTGAATATTGACCAATGAACCACGAGGCCACGGTTCCATTCCCAGTTAGGGCATATACCCGGGTTGTGGGTTCAATCCCCAGTTAGGGGGTGTGCAGGAGGCAACCCATCAATGATTCTCTCTCATCATTGATGTTTCTCTCTCTAGCCTTCTCCCTTCTTCTCTGAAATCAATTTTTAAAAATATTGTTTTAAAAAGAGAGAGATATGAACCTATTCAAAGAGCTGGCCACCTGGCTCCAGAGCCCAGTGCCTACCACCCACCATGCTGCCCAGCTTCTTGGAAAGGGCTCTATGACTTTCTCCATCCCTCAGCTCTGCCCCTCAGAGTGGTCACATCACTGTCACCTAGACACTCTCCTCAGGGCAAGAAGGATGGCCACTGCATGTGGCTGCCAACTCTAACAGAGAAAGAAACCTTCCACGCCTCTGGGCCCAGGCAAGTCCCCATGAGAGCGCTGATGGCCCCACTGGGTTTGTAAATCCTTTTCAGAACAACGGCCGTGGCCCGAGAAATGGGCCGTTCTGTCTGGCCCGGGTTGTGTGCTAGGATGGATTACGGGAGGGAGGCTCCTCTGAAGAACTGGGGTGCACAGAGGCCTGTGAGCTGCAGTTATTTCTCAGCTGGACCTTTTATGGGGTGATGTCATTTATGTGGGTAAAAAGGGAGCCACATACTAAACCTGACAAGCTCAGGGAAGGCCTGCATGGCCGCCTTACAAACTCAGGGACCTCAAGTAACCACATAGGATGGTCTGAAATGAAAACGTCCTAACTAAGAGCAGTTCCTGGCGGGTAGTCATGTCTTAGGGTGGTATTTTTCCCTAACAAGGGTCTGTTTTTACCTTAACTGAGTCTGTCGTCTTTTTTTTTGCATCTACAATAACATACCTGATAACATACCTTTGGAATAGCAAAGTAATTTCCCTCTTTCTGGACCCCTCAAAGCACAACCACACCCCAGAGCAGAGACCACAAATCCCCTCATTGTTGTTATTATCATGTTAGTTTTACTGCTAACTATCCTGTACCCACCTACATAAAGGAAGTATGTGTCTCTCCAATCTCAGAGATTTCCCAGTTTTGCTTTCTCCCACCTCCCTGCGCGACCACCAATGGGTTTTATGTAACACTGCGCATGTCTTCCCCTTTGATCCTGATGTATAAAATAAGTGGGAAAGCTGCCATTTTCTAGGGCACTTTCTCAATCCATTGAGATTTTGCTTCCCTAAAATTGTTGTCAGGTTGGCTCAAATAAACGCATCAAAATTCTCTACAGGTTTGGTCATTTACTTGCGTCAACATTCACCAGTGGTGAGGCAGCCTGCAGTCATGTCCGTATGGCTGCCTCTGGGACTGTCCTCACCCTCCGCTCTGAAGGCCATCGCAACAGCAGATGGCATTTCCTCTTTCTCCATTTATAGAAGTACTTGCCTCGACCTTGCGTGCCACGCTTTGTTCTGTGCCGTTAACATAAGAAACATTCAAACCTGTGAAGAATTTTTGTGAGTTGATCTGAGCCAAACTCTCCACAATGGGCAGGAAGCAGAACCTCAAGGGACTGAGACCGTGCGCCGGAGAATGGCGGTTTTGCACCTTGTTTTATATAAAAAATTGCCATCAAAAGAGGAGACGCAAGCGGGTTACTTGAAGTCCATTGGTGGTAGATTAGGGAGGCGGGAGAAAGCAAAGCGGGGAGACCTCTGGGATTGGATAAAATGTAAAATGATAGACACATGCTTCTCTTACTTAGGTGGGTACAGCATAGTTAACAGCCAACAGTTAACTCACTGACAAAGAGGAGATTTGTGATCTCCACAGAGCAGTGCCTGTGTTTGGAGGGGCCCGGAAAAAGAAGAATTACTTTGACATTCCAACGATGTATTATCATAGATGAGAAAAAGAAATAAAAAAGGCTCAGTTAAGGTAAAGATTGACCTTTGTCAGAGAAGATATCGGCCTAGGACATGACTACCTGCCATAGACTGCCTTTACTTAAAGTTTTAATTTCAGGCCATCCTACATGGTCACTTCAGGTCTCTGAGTTTGCAGGGTCGCCACGCAGGCCTCCCTGAGCTGGTCAGGTCAGCATGTAGCACCATTTCGTCCACAGGGCTAGTGGAAGAAAACAGAAATAATCTGTTTGCAATGCTTTGCCTCTTCCTAATTTAGTTTATGAAATATTTACTTGCATTTTTCTTTCCCTCAAAACAACTCTCATTAATCTAGTTTTTTTATTATGTTATGTTTTCACCTCAGCCTCTGGGCACTTCCCCTCTCCTCCCTCCACTCTCATCTCCTGGCCCCTCCTCTGCCCCCACCTCCTGGAAGGTTGAGGGGGGTTGGGGGGGTGGGTTCCCAGAGGGTACCATGACGGGACTTCTGGACATTGGAGACAGACAACCATGGGCATCAGTCCCACAGCAGAATCCTCACACAGAGGCCAAGTCCTCAGTGGGCACACCCCCTCTCCTACCCCCCTCATTTCCCAGCCTCAGTGTCTGGGCATCTGGCAGAGATACTAGTAAAGAGGACACCCCTGCCCTAGCTGGTTTGGCTAAGTGGATAGAGCATTGGCCTGCGGACCAGAAGGTCCAGGGTTTGATTCTGGTCAAGGGCACATGCATGGGTTGTGGGCTTGATCCTCAGCAGGGGGCAGCCAATCAATGATTCTCTCTCATCATTGATGTTTCTATCTAACTCTCCCTCTCCTTTCCTATCTGAAGTCAACAAAAATATTTTTTTTTAAAAAAAGAAGACACTCCTTAAAAATGGAATTTGGGCTCGTTCCGTATTGCTCAGTGGTTGAACGTTGACCTGTAAACCAGGAGGTCACAGTTTGATTCCAGGTTAGGGCACATGCCTGGGTTTCAGGCTGGATCCGCAGTAGGGGGCATGCAGGAGGCAGCTGATCAATGCTTTTCTCTCATCGTTGATGTTTCTATTTCTCTCTCCCTCTCCCTTCCTCTCAGAAATCAATAAAAAAAAAAAAAGGAATTTGGGGGATAAAGTGCAAGTCAGGCACTGGAACTACATCATTATAAGGGAAGTGAATGTGGTGCACGGCCGATAGAGCTTGTAGACCTGTGTGCCCCTAGGACATTAGGTCGTTGCGTTGTGGGGGGCAGAATGGCACCAGGTGTTAAAACCATGGGGTCAGACTGGACCTGGGTTCAGCAACCTCTGCACTTGGGTTCTGGCTAGGAAAGAATTCAGAGCAAGACTCAAACTATAAGAGAACATCCTATATAATAAAACCCTAATATGCAAATTGAACCAACAGCAGAGTGACCTGTAGCTATGATGCCCACTGACCACCAGGGGGCAGACACTCAATGCAGGAGCGGCCCCCTGGTGGTCAGTGCACTGCTCATCCAGAAGTCGGCTCCCAGTGGGTGGGCACAGTAGCAGTGGCAGGAGCCTCTCCCACCTACGCTGCAGGCGGGCTGTAAGGAGCGAGGGGTCCCGGACTATGAGAACCCTGGATGGTAAGTGGGGTGTCTGACTGCTGGCTTAGGCCCGATCCCTCCATAGACCCAATACCTGGGATCAGGCCTGGGCTGGCAGGTGGACATCCCCCAAGGGGTCCCGGACTGTGAGAGGGCACAGGCCAGGCTTAGGGGAACCCCCCTGCCCACGGTGCACGATTGTCATGCACCAGACCTCTAGTTTATTGAGAAAATCACAGAAGTAGAAGAAGTAATTTATAGAAGAAATGGGCTTAAGAAACAAGTTATAGAGGCAAAGGAAGGGCCCTAGGAACTTGGGAGTGAGGAAGATAATGGTAAATGCCTGGCAGGAGGGAAGGGAGAGCAATTGGGAAAGACCAAGTGTGTGCTCCCAGGAGGGAGAGCTCCCTGGGTCCTAAATCCTAAAGGTTTTAAGGGTAGAGATTTTAGGGAAGGTCCCAGGGGAAGATCTCAAATTCATCAGCTTTCCAGGTATGTCCTTTCAGGGTCTAGGTCTCCACTGATTGATTGGTCATTATCCAATGCAGCTGGTCCTGAGGCAGCCATGGCATTGCTTGTCTGGTTTTGCTGCTTTTCAGGGCCTGGAGCTGAAACACAACTGAGGCCTATATGTTATCTCTAGGGAGGAAAGGTGGGGGGTTCCCAAAGCCATGACTAGTGATATGCTAGGGGAGGAAAGGTCACCCTGGGGCAAGGACCCGCCCTACAACTGTCCCTTGCTGGGCACCCAGGGCTTTCCGCCCTTTGTACCTGGCCCATCATCCTTGCTCTGCTCGTCTGTCCAACTGCCTGACACAGTTAGCTGGTTCAGCGGCAGGGAGGCTTGTCCTTCCTTAGCAACAGTGTGAGTGAACCTGGGAGAGCCCACTCATTAGCGAGGAGGGAGCACCCTGAATAGGTGTTCGTGGTGGACCCCAAGTTTCACAAGGGACACCGAGAAAACGGAACCCATGCTGAGAAAGGTGAGCAGGAAGCGGGAGCCTCTCTATGACACAATGTTGGAGGGACCAGGGATGTTTGGTCCATGGAAGGAAAGGCCTCCGGAGAAATATGGCGCCACAATTGAAGAGCTCAAGGCCTATTGTGTGGAGGAGGAGGACTAACTGTGTGACTGTGGAATACAGCTCCCGGGGTGACAGTGAGTGCAATTAGTCACAGGAACTGCTTGCTAACAATGACAACTTTCTGTTGTTGTTGTTGTTAATCCTCATTTTTCATTGCCCTTTTTAGAAAGAGTAGAAGGGAGAGAGAGAAACATCAGTGTGAGAGAGACACATCAACTGGTTGCCTCCAGAACCCACCCCAGCCAGAGGCAGGGAGCGAACCCAAAACCCAGGTATAGGCCCTTGACAGGGAATTGAACCCAAGGTCCCGGTGCATGGGCCAACGCTCTAACCACTGAGCAACAGCTACTTGATACTGGAGCAGCTGCTTGTTGAGGCAGGAAGTGCCTCCAGCCCCAAGATTCTCAAGCCCAGCCTGGCCGACCTGTCTTAGCAGAAATGCTTATTGGGGTTGGGGTGTAGACTGGACAGTTCTGTGATGAGCTCCTCTTGTGTTTACTGGCACCCACACTTCTTCTCAGAGCACCCGAAAATAGCCTCGGGGAAGCACCCAGGTCCCAACCTTTCTGCATGGTTCTGCTGGGGCTGACTTTCCCTTTGGCCCATTCGGCACATGTGACGTAAGCCAGACCACTCGGTGTTTGTCAACTTCCTGGGCACAGTGGCTGGCTGTCAGCTGATAGAATACAGCTGTCGGGAGGGCCGTGCAGGGACAACCATGCTGAGGGAGAGGCCAGCAGAGAGGGAGCAGAGCCATGGAGAGAGCTCCAGACCGGGGGCTAAGGACGTACAACAGGTGCTCAGCCCTGGCAGCCTGGAACCAGTGCACCCGGAACCACTCTGCCACCTAAGACCATGCATTCATTACCTGTAGCGTAAACAGGTTGGAGTTGGGTTTCTGTCTTTTACAACCAGGAATCCCTACACAAGTGTCACATATGTGACCTACTCTACCATTTGCTTATTCCCTAATTTGGCACAAAAGAGGCAACATCAGTGAGGATCAGAACTGGAGTGCTTGCTATGTGCCGTGCATGGTGAGAAAGCTTGATACGCATTACTTTCCATGCAGCTAAGATTATTATCATCACACTGGGTAGGAGTATAAGTGAGGGCTCTCCCAGGGGCTGTAACAGAAAAGCCAGCAGCTCAGGCCACACCAACAAGGACCCAGTTTGTCACTGGCTTCATCCTCTGCACTGTCCCCCTGGCCATTCCCAGGAGCCCCAGTAAGCATCCATCATCTTACACCTCTGGTTCCTGATCAGCCACTGCCACAAATCACCTGGCATAGAACTCAGGGGCAAGGGGCTTTCCCAGAGGAATTTTCGAACATGTTCGTAAGAGTGAGACTAGACATTGGACTGAGAATAGATGCCAACACAACAGGCCACACTGTCCTGTCACTTGTCCTGTCATGCAGCTGGGCAGTGTTCAGCCAGATTCTCACAGAGAATCCCTCCCCAAGTGCATTCCATGTCATCCTCTCCTGCTTTACGTCCTATTAGAGGCTCAGTGCATGAAATTTGTGCACTCAGGGGAGGGGGGTCCCTCAGCCTGGCCTGCACCTTCTCGCAATGCAGGAGCCCTTGGGGGATGTCTGACTGACGGCTTAGTCCCGCTCCCCCCGCAGAGGAGGAAGAGGCTCCCACCACTGCCACTGCACTCGCTAGCCATGAGCCTGGCTTCTGGCTGAGTGGCACTACCCCTGTGGGAGCGCACTGATCACCAGGGGGCAGCTCCTGCATTGAGCGTCTAGTGCAGCCGCGGGCTGGATCCGGCCCGTTTGAAATGAATAAAACTTAAAAAAAAAAAGACCGTACCTTTTTATGTAATGATGTTTACTTTGAATTTATATTAGTTCACACAAACACTCCATCCATGCTTTCGTTCCGGTCCTCTGGTCCAGTTTAAGAACCCATTGTGGCCCTTGAGTCAAAAAGTTTGCCCACCCCTGGTCTAGTGGTTAGTGCATGCCATAGTGACCAGTGCACGTCATAGCGACAGTCGTTCTGCTGTTCAGTTGATTTGCATATTAGCCTTTTTATGCCTGCGGGATTGGGCTGAAACTGGCTCTCTGACATCCCCCATGGGGTCCCAGATTATGACAGGGCACAGGCTAGGCTGAGGGACCCCACAAGTGAACGATCGGGGCTGGGGAGGGACAGGAGGTTGTCCAGCAGGGGAGGGGTTGCGGGAGGGCTCCAGGGTATGTCTGGCCCATCTCCCTCAGTCCCGATTGGCCAGGTCCCAGCAGCAAGCTAACCTACCAGTTGGAGCATCTGTCTCCCGGTGGTCAGAGCATGTCATAGTGAGCAGTTGAGTGGCCTTAGCATATCATTACCATATTATGCTTTGATTGGTTGAATGGATGACCAGAGGACTGGACACTTAGAATATTAGGCTTTTTAAATGTAGGATTTGCCCCTGGAGCAAGTGGTGGCTGCAGGGTTATCCATAACCCTGGGCCCCAGAAATTAGGCACCTTGGACTATGCCCTTTGGCCTAAACTTTCCCCAGGAGGTTGTGGATTTGAATCCTCTTTCTAGAACATTCAGAGGTTGTTGTCTCCCTATTCAGTGCATTAAAGGCACCACATGACCTCCTGGACCTGGCACACAGAGACTGGCACCTGGAAATACAGCAGGCAGATAGAACAGAGGCAATGCATGGATTTTTCAAGCAAAACTATTCAGACAATAGCCTCCTGTGGGTGTGAAGTCCACCTGCCTAGCATAAAGAGCTGTGACTCCTCTCTAAGTGAGAAGAGGGGCTCACTTATCTGAGGTGTGGATGGTGAGGGGAGACCCAGGTGTGCTGGAGGTGAAAAGAAGTGCATTCCTGTGTGCAGTCCCAACATAAAAACTACTGAACAAAACACAGCCTCTGAGATTGGGAGTAAAGAATGCCTTGTCACCATGGTTAACAAAAAATAGTCCCACTTATCTATAATAATCTATAATAATAAATGCATAATATGCTTATTAAACTGGACAGCTGAACGACCTTCCAGATGTCATTCCAGATTTCCTTCCGGATGAAGCCACCACAGCAGGGCCTGAGGCAGAGGCGGTTAGGGGTGATCAGGAAGGCAGGCAGAGTGGTTAGGGGTGATCAGGCAGGCAGGCAAGCAGTGAGGAACCAGTGGTCCCAGATTGCGAGAGGGATGTCCAACTGTCAGTTTAGATCTGATCCCACAGGGATTGGGCCATACCCTGAGGGGTCCCAGATTGTGAGAGGGTGCAGGCAGTGCTGAGGGCCCCCCTCCCCCATGCACAAATTTCGTGCACCTGGCTTCTAGTATATAATAAGGGCTTTAACAGATGCCAGGCCATCTGATATTCCAGTCTGAGGCCAAATGAGAGGGTGTCTGGAGTGTCATTCCTTATCTAGTCACAGGTACACAGCTGTGGACCAGGTACAGGGCCAGGCACTGGAAACATCACTCACATCACTCTACAAAAGCAAGTGTTTTACTTTATACTGGCACAAAGCAATGTTGCATATGAGTGTATATTGCCTCAGTGTGTGTGTGTGTGTGTGTGTGTGTGTGTGTGTGTGTGTGTGTGTGTGTGTGTAGGGGGTCACCTAGATATGAGCTATAACGCTGAAGGGGGTGTTGGAGCAGCCATCTCTTCATTAGCCTTCTTGGTCCTATCTGGCAGAGCTGTGCACAAATGGAAAGAGAAGATCCCCTTTCCTTTCCCCTCCCTTCCAGGACTCCTAGTCCGGGGGTCCTAGATGGGGGCCCCTCCGCTGTCTTTGGGAGCCCTGGGCCGCCGCCCTAGCCCCCCGCAGTGCCTGCTAGGCTCAGGGGCCTGACAGGCTCTGGGAGTGGGATGCCAGGGAGCAGCCCCCAGCAGGAGCAAAACAAGAGGCTCCTGGAGCCGGCACTTCCCGCACCGCCCTCCGGAGCGCCCGCATGAGCTGGGGAACAAAGAGGGTTGCTTCCCGAAGCCGGAGCCTGCACTGCCCCTGCGCTTCCCGGGGACTGTTCGCTGGGATCTGCTGGGGACGGAGCGGCGGAGTCCCGGGTTAGGCAGACGAGAGCGAGCCTGGATGCCGGCAGGCCACCTTTCTGCGCCCTTTGGAGAGATGGGGTGGGGACAGAGGCGCTCGTTTACCATCTCGGGAGGGGACCAGTTAGTGCCGGGGAATTCATTGCTACATACAGCAAGTGCTGTTCCCACGGGCGGTCCAGCGTCTCCTCTTGCTGGTTTATAATAGCCCCTTAAAGTCACATGAGAACAAAACAGACAACAAATAACCATCGACCCACCCATCATAGGGCTTTTCATGTCTCTGCCTAGCAAGCCGGCATTGCAGTGAGGTACTTACAGACTAGATTTCAGGTCACCGAAAGTGCAAATAGAGAATATTATGTGTTTCAACCCATATCTCCCTCCCCATCCATCCCTCTTCCTATCCTGTCTGTGTATTTACTATCCTGCCAGTTCCTCCCCATCGGCTGTAAGCCCACAGTGCACAGCGATTTGGCACCCCCACCCCTCCGCTTATTTCATTTTTAGCATCCTGTATTGAAGTCAGCAGGGCTCAGCGGTATTTAACCGACAGTTACCTTAAGCTCAAGAAAGAAAAACAAAAGTG
>NW_006284323.1:1825884-1826145 GCF_000327345.1 Myotis davidii
ACGGCCGCTTTCTCGGTCGACACCGCCTTGGTGAGTGGGCGCTTTTTACGCCCCGGGGGCTTCGTGCTGTTTTCCAGGGGAGCAAGAAACACAAAGACCCGCCTCCCCCCCTTGACACCTGTCCCGGGGTCCCTGCGGAGGGGCCCGTCGCCCATCGCCGACATTCCGGCCACTTGGCTCTCGGGATGCTCCTGGCACCGGCTGAGGACGCCGGGAAGGTGGAGGGTCCAGGAGTAGGCGGGAGGCGGCCAGCAGCCGCAC
>NW_006284323.1:1826449-1857081 GCF_000327345.1 Myotis davidii
TTTCTGCGCCCTTTGGAGAGACGGGGTGGGGACAGAGGCGCTCGTTTACCGTCTCGGGAGGGGACCAGTTAGTGCCGGGGAATTCATTGCTACATACAGCAAGTGCTGTTCCCACGGGCGGTCCAGCGTCTCCTCTTGCTGGTTTATAATAGCCCCTTAAAGTCACATGAGAACAAAACAGACAACAAATAACCATCGACCCACCCATCATAGGGCTTTTCATGTCTCTGCCTAGCAAGCCGGCATTGCAGTGAGGTACTTACAGACTAGATTTCAGGTCACCGAAAGTGCAAATAGAGAATATTATGTGTTTCAACCCATATCTCCCTCCCCATCCATCCCTCTTCCTATCCTGTCTGTGTATTTACTATCCTGCCAGTTCCTCCCCATCGGCTGTAAGCCCACAGTGCACAGCGATTTGGCACCCCCACCCCTCCGCTTATTTCATTTTTAGCATCCTGTATTGAAGTCAGCAGGGCTCAGCGGTATTTAACCGACAGTTACCTTAAGCTCAAGAAAGAAAAAAAAAAGTGTAGCCGGGTGTCTGCGCATGCTCTGTTCTGCCAACTGCATCCTGTGATTCCGAACAGGTTACTGTAGAGCACACCACGCCTCGCCAGCTCATTATATAATGATTTTGTGTAAACCGATAGAATGGGGCCGCGGGCACGCGAAGGAGGTTGGTAGAGTAGGTTTGAGCGGGCGAGGCACAGGCCGATCCCATCTCTGGGCTTGCTTTATGGCTTCTTACAGATGAGAGGGGAGGGAAACCAGGAAAGAGAAGTCCCTCCTCAGGACATTTCCTTTAATCTGCTTGAGTGTTTGGATCACACTTGGCAATTCTTCTTTTTGCATTTGCCCACCTCTTCGGGATTCCTCAGTCATGCTGATAATGAAAAAATGAGGATTATTACTGATAGTTGTAGGTAAAGAAAGTTTCCGGCCTTTTAGGTGCTGGGTAACCCTTGATGTCCTTTCAAAGCTGCCAAAGCGGCTGATCCATGTGGGAAAAGAATGAGTCAGAATGTGTTGAAGAATAGAGGTTTTTATGTCAAGATTGTTATGTTACGTCATGGTTGGTACAACCCCAGTGTTTTGTTCACACGTGGAGGTGCTAGTGGCTGGGGTCTTTTTTTTTTTTTTTTTTTTTTTCAGAGAATTTTTTCTCTTCAAATCAATTTCCTCCCTGAAAAAAGTAGCCGGGTTTTTAAAAATAATAATAATAAATTCTACTCAGGACGTAAACAGTGAGCCCTGGGAGAGCTCCCGGGATCCTGAAGTTTGCTTTACCGTCACCCTGGCTCTGGGGTTCAGCCCAGGCAGACTGGGCCGGAGGTGAGTTTAAGGAGAGGAAATAGGCAGTAGCCTGGCCTGGGTAGGGGAGTCCCTGAGCTGGTGGGAGCAGGAGGCACGGGCTCCAATGGGATGGTGGCATTTGGGCCTGTCTGAGCCGGGTTTTGGCTTTGGGGAGGTTGGCATTCTGAGTGACCATGCCGGTGGCATCTGCCCTTTGCTTATGGAGGGTGGGCTGTTTGGGTTGTTTTCCCTCAGGCAGTGGCCTTGAGAAGTCTCCTCAGTACATTTTCCTCTAATGTGCCCCGGGTACCAAGGACAGATCTGCTAGGTGGACACCAAGGCCAGTGATGAGAAACTGAACAGAGAAGTGAGAGAGTGTGTGCTAACACCTGGTGCCTGCCAACACCTGGTGCCTGTGAGCTCCTCTTCCCTTCCCTCCTCCCTCATGATGCTGAGTGTGTGTATGTGTGTGTGTGTGTGTGTGTGTGTGTGTGTGTGTGTGTGTGTTTGTATCTCTCTAACTAGGCTTTCCTGGGTAAGTAGAGTGAGCCAGTCTCACAGTGGCCTGGGGGGCTGCTGCCTGTTAGAGACCCTCCCAGCTAAATAGGCATCTATGTATGTGTTAGCATTCAAATTGACACTAGCACCTAGGAAGTATTCTCGCCAACAGCGGGCAGGACCACGCCAAGCATGGGCTCCTCGCACCCAACACCCGCGAGTGGACTTCCTGTTATTTACCATTTAGTATGCAGCGCGCATTGTGCATGGGGGGGGAGGGGGCGAGGTCACGGCAATGCTTCAGTCAGGTAGGGAACACACAGTGGAAGGGAGTCCGTGGGGAGGGCAGATGGATTTGTTTCATTATTAATGAGCGCAGGAGGCTGAGGACAGCGAGCTGTAACCTACATTGGCGGTCGCTCTCATCTGAGGATGTGTTTCCAGAGAGCTGGTCTGTTTCAGAGTGACAGCCTCTGCCTCCCATCAGACAGGATTCCATGATTTTATTAATTGGGCGAGGCCATTGGACACCCATGGAGGGAGGGTGGATAGTGGTGTGCACAGCCTTGGTGTCGGTGTTTCTGGAGGCGGGGTTGTATGGTTTCTCAGTTTTTGTGTGTGTGGCTTTCCCTATAATGCACAGGGGCTGGGATGACCCAGGGTCACCTACAGCCTGCCTGTAAAAAGCTAAGCACTGTTAAGGATGCTGGCTGGGCAGGACAGGATGCAGATATGGAAGCCACACAGAGCTGGACCCCGGCCTGGCTACTCGCTAACGGTGGGGTCTTGGGCAGGTCGGGCAGGCTCTCTGTGCCTTAGATCCCGCCTCTGAAATGGGTGAGGGGGAGATGATAAAAGGCCGTGAGAGTTGGGGAGATAGCAAGAGGCAGAGTCTCCGCATCCTGGAGTTTAAAGGGCTCATTGTACTTGCTGCATCAAGAGTCACTGTTTATACCAGTAGTCACACCTACTATGCACAAGGTGTTATTGTTTAATACTTTAAATCGTGAGCACTCGCCTCTAGCTTCTCTCTCTCTCTCTCATTACCAATCATTTCGTTACCCAGTTTTGTCCTGCCCAGGACTGCATGTCCCTTCTGAGTCTCTGCATGGACTCCTTGTAGCTCTGGCCTCACAGTCTTATAACTAAGCGCTGGTATTCTTGCCTGGGGCTCAATCTTGAACATGAGCTTGCTGAGGCCATAGGCCAGCGGTTCTCAACCTGTGGGTCATGACCCCTTTGGCAGTCGAACAACCCTCTCACAGGGGTCGCCTAAGACGATCCTGCATATCAGATATTTACATTACGATTCATAACAGCAGCAACATTACGGTTATGAAGTAGCAACGAAAATAATTTTATGGTTGGGTCACAACATGAGGAACTGTATTTAAAGGGCCAGGAGGTTGAGAACCATTGCCATAGGCCATGTCTGTGTGGCTGACTGCTAACCCGCAGGGCTTTATTTGTTAAATGAACGAGTAAGTGAGAGAGCAGATAAGCTTAGGGTCTAGAGGCGGGGAGAGCCAGGCCCTCATCCTAATACAAGTCTGGCATCTGCTACAGCCCGTGAGCAGGTGGTTGGAGTAATGGCTGTTCATCCCTGTATTCATCACAAAGGAAAGCTGGGACCTATTCCTGGGCCTCAGCAGGGGTTGACACTTGTGGTGGATTCTGGGGGAGGGTAGAGGTGGTCTGTGGCAGCTGGAGTGCTGGGGTGGAAGTCCAAGGGGGCTACCACTGGAGAGGAGTTGCTGAATACTCCTTGCCCCCAACTGAACATCCAACGATGGGGGATCCCAGGTAAGAGCCAAGTCTGTCAGCAGAATGTGGGCGTGAACCATAGATTAGCCTTTTCACTTGGTTGGGGGACCAGGCCTGGAGCTAATTGTCTTGCCCGTTGCTCCCTTTGCTACCCCCAAGGCCAGGATTTGGTGCTTTGAGGGCAATTATGGAGTCAAATTGTGTTATAAACCTGGGGCAGCAGTATGTGCCCTCAAGGACAAGATGAGTGGGCAAAGGGTTGGCATTTGGTGCCCGCTTTGGGTGCCAGAGCTTAAGTTTTAAGTTTTCTCCTCATCAGCCAAAGCTAAGAGCGTGAGCTGAGGCAGGGTCTGCTATTACTCCTCCAGAGGCCTGGACACAGAAGGCCCGGGGTAAGCTCAGAGGCAGAGGTGGCATCCTGTCATGCCAGGGCTCTCAGGAGCCCCAGTGTTGGGCCAGCACAGACCTTCCCTAACTTCCGGAATGTAGAACCTACTTATGTTTGCATTTGAAACATTTCATATGCTCCGTGCCAGTAGCAAGCCACGCTTAATTCTGTTGGTTTTATTCTGCACTCAAATTTTTATCCACCGCATGTTATAGTCAGTTAAGATTTCCAGAGGTTAAGCCTTCCAGAGATCAGGAGTTGCCTGAGGGGTGTGTGTGTGTGTGTGTGTACGTACCTGTGCCCTTTTCTTAAATGTCAAAGCAACATGTTCAAACATCACAAGAACCAGAAGCCCCTATGCCCACATCTGCTCAACCCTCTGTGCTTGAGACATTCAAAACCAAGCCCTCCAAGCTCTGTGAACCCTTAAGTACCTGATGGAAAAAAGGCCAGGACTTGAGGACACAGCCAGGTCCTCCATAGCGCATTCCAGTGGGGGGAGGGCTTGACATGGCCACAGGAGTTGCTAGGTTTGTAGGAATATTTATGGGTGATCCACTCTTAGGTTTGTTTTGGATTTTTTTATTAGAAACAATAATGATAAAAAGCTATCAGCTCTAGCGACGGGCCTAACAAACCTATGGAACAGTACAGCATTCCTCTTCACACACAACGGCGCCCAGTGTGTCCCTGATCCTGCCACAGTCGTGAGGTCCTGAATTACCCAAGACAGTTTACCCATGGCCCCTCCCCATCAGACCAACTGCCTTCAGCGACGTGAAGGAACATCGTGCTTTGGGCCCCTGTGGAATGTTCCCTCTTGAATCAAGAGAAAGCACAGCATAATATTTGCCCACCCCAGGGTTCTTCTGAGTTTTGGCAGTACCTGAAGCATATCGATTTATTCAGGGTTGCCAAACTGTTAGAAAAAGATATTCCTTTCTTTGCATAAATACCCTTGGTTCTTGGCACATCTGTAGCAGGTCAGTGACTCTCAATGGAAGCTTGAAAGCCATTGTAGCTACACAATGTTAGGTACTCATGTGATGCAGTGGAAAGGGGCATCTAAGGTGTCTTCTTTTCGATGACTCAGATGCTGGGGTCACTTCTGCCCCTCGCTTGACTATAGGGCTCAGAGCAAGTTCAAGTTCCTTAAGTTGTCCGCACCTCAGTTTCCTCGTCTGTTTAATAGCGAACAAATATTAATCTTTCTTTTTTCAGTGCTATTATTAAGATATGATGAGAGAGGAGAGTTGAGAGTGATTTGGGAAATTTACAAGGGAAACATTAAGGCCACCTCCCACAAAACCCAGAGGTTCAAGTGGTGTCATTGCTCTTGAGACATGCCAATGAGGTTACACGAGAAAGGCACTAAAAGAGCTCATTTTAAATAAAACTTTCAATTGCACATTTTTTTAGGAGCCTTGTGTACCTTTATTAGGGTTTTTAATGAGTTGACTGTACATCAATAACGTTTTATGTTGGCCAGTGTTTCATTCTTTGGTTATTATTCATTTATTATGGTTTTGTGATTAGATTTTTATGATTCCAAAGGAAGACTGGTAGATAAGTTGAATATCTTAAGTACTGTTTCAATAGAAGAAAAAGTGAACACTAGAGGTAACAGGTTTCTCTGGGTAAGTTTGCTTCTCCCACCGAAGTCACTTTGCAGTTGAAGACGTGTTGCTATAAGTATTCCATGACCTTGGGACTGGCCACCAGGCTCAAGGTCCTGTGCTCCTCGCCCAGATGTGACTTATAACCTCTCTCTTGTAGAACACCAGCAGTTACTCTGCAGTGATGACGGAGCTCAAGTCGGTGTGCGTCTCGGTGGACGAGGTGGTCTCCAGCAACACGGAGCTGTGCGAGAAGGATATGCTGAATGGGCATCTGAAAAAAGTGGACAACAACCTCACAGAGGCCCAGCGCTTGTCCTCCTTGCCCCGGAGGGCAGCCATCAACATTGAATTCAAGGACCTTTCCTACTCGGTCCCAGAAGGACCCTGGTGGAAGAAAAAAGGTAGGGAGGGCGGCTGCTGCGTTGGGAGGTGGAAGGAACCTGTGAAGGAAGTAACAGGTGGTTTGGGGAAATCTGGGTCTGGCAGTGGGAGGCTGTCACTCTGCCGCAGCCAGTTTGTTGCATTGCTTTATGCCCGTTTTTGTTTTTTTTTCCTTCTCACCTATAATATGAACAGGTGGATTAGATGATTCAAGATTCATGGTGGCTCTTAACTTCTCATATGAGTACAAAGAATTCACAAAGATGGGCCAGCGTCCAGGTGGGCTGGATTCTGGAGTGCACTCTGAGGGTCCTCTTTACTGGAGGCTGTTTATGTTAGTCTTTCAAGATGGGACTGTTTTATTTTAAATGTTTCAGAGCAAAATGGAAGACAGGAGCTCCCTCTCAGGTTTGAAGTGTTAAAAGGTAGCTGGTGACTTAGCGTGACCTCTCTCAAAACCAATCCTTTACGTTTAAGGATCTTTAAAGGACTCTCATGAGTGGTGTTGATGGGATATTTAAAAAAACAACAACACATTGTTGACGAATGACCCATAGAAATAAAAACAGAAGAGGTAGGGAGGATGGAACTTGGGAGGTCTCTGGAAAGCCACACAGTTCCCGAGTTTGCTACCAGCCTGTTGCACGTCAATGGCAATTGACAAAGGACGGTATTTTGAGTTTTCTTAGCAACCTGGTTGTTCCTTTGCCAGCTCTAGGTTTTCAGAGCATGTGGAGTCAGTGCCACCTGGGCTGGTATTTCTTCCTGTGGCACTTACTTGCCATCTCCCTGTCCTCCACTCCCTGCATTCATTATCCATCCAACTTTCTGGAGGGTGGGAGAGGACACATTACACATCATCAAGAAATGATGGTCCCTAGTTTCTAACAAATTATTTAAATCATCTTGAAAATGTATGAGCCTATTGAAACGTCAACACAGGGTTTCAGCCTTTTCCTCCTGAACCTGAAATAAGATTTTACCAAACAAATAAACAAAAAACATGCACCAAGTGACCAGAGGGCCTGGTTATGTTTGGCTTGATTTGTCTGTGTAGACCAATTGTGGCAAGCCCATGGGCAGCACAGATCAGTTTCGGTCCATCTGGTACATGTGGCCTTGGGAATGTTGTCCTGATGGCTGGAAATGCCTGGATGGCTTTCCTGTAAAGGGAAGAGAGCTTGCAATGCCAAGATGCAAACATCTGCAAACCGCGGCAGAGCCCTAGTTTGCTGGACAATACAGCAGATACTCAACCATTGTTTGCACGCGAAGAACATCATGTCCCCGTCAGGTATGTGGCTTGTCCACCCTGTATTCTCTGAGTGTTAGAACTGGTCCCACTAATTCTCCAACTTCACCAACGTGATGGAGTCTTAGTCAGTGAGGGAGGGGCCACCACTTGGAAGTTCAGCTCCAGTGGCTGCCAGATAGACACTTGCCCTATAGTAACGCCTGTTACTCAGGAGGGGTGGAGGAGGACATGAGCCCTGCAGGACCTGCCCATGAGTCAGAGATGGTTAGGGCCCCAGGAAGCTGGGCATCATGGGGCTTCCGTTTCCCCGTGGCTGGTTTGTTGACCCAGCAAGGCCCCTTTTCTGACTTTCTCCCACGCCCCCTCCTCAGTAGCGGCGCCTGTGTCTGCCCATCCCCCACGGTGTACGCCAACGTGTCCTCTGTTCTTGGCACCCTGCAATTTAGATTTAGATGAGCTCACTGCAGCATCAATTCAGGGTGTGAAATACTGGTCCACCTTCTCACTGAACAGAAAGGAAACCGAGTGCGTAAGGCTTGCCCATGTGCCCCACCTAGCCAGGCAGGCCTGGGTCTGTGGGCGGTGATTTCTAACTCTGCAGTCTCACCGGGTGCCCGTGCCTCGCCTGGCACAGGCCCTCAGGGATGCCCGGGTCCCCGGGCTGCTTCTGCAGGCTTGGCGCTCGCGGGTCTGGCTCTGCTGCTGTTTGCTGGACTGGTTGCCCCATTAGACTGGAGGCTGAAGCCATGGAAGCCCAGAGTTTTCCTGAATAAGAGGAGTTAGCTGCCCAGGCTCCTCTCAGCGCTCACTGCGTCCTCATCACCAGCAGGCTCTCAGGTGCTACATCTCCAGTGAGCTAGTAACTTGGGGACCACGTTTCCCCAACTAATAGGATGTACGGTACAAGTCAGCATGAAGTCTGGACCCAGGCACTGGGCTGATCCTGGTGAATTCCTCCTGTACCTTTCCCACCAGGTTCACCGACTTCCTGTCAGCTTCCCCCTCAACATGGCCTTTCTGGCTTTGTCCCTCTGCTTGCTGGTGATGGTCTCCGTCCCCAGCAATGATGAGGTTAAGCTGAGAAGTCAGATCCCAGCCTCTCTCTCATTTCCTTTCTCTCCATGTGGCAGTTGTATATTTGGCATCACCTTGGTGTGACACCAAGTGTGACCAGCCTTTGGGGAAGGAGTTCTTTCTCTTACCTCTCTCACCCTATTAGTTTTGCTGTCTCTATCTTGTTGACTGTTGTTAATGTTTAAATTCAGCTTTACACATGGAGCTCATTGTAATGACCACACTGGGGTTGGGCGCCAGAGCATTGCATAGGGGATAGGCATCTCTGGGTAGGAGAGGTGTGAGGGCTGCATGGCTGGGTGTGTAGCGAAGGAAACAGAGCCCCAAAGCAGAAGTGATTTGCTCAAGGTCAGAGCCAACGCTGGGCTTCGGCTGTCTGACTCCCAGTCCAGGTTTCTTTCCATCACAAAGACACTGTCCAGTGAATTCCAAGGAAATATTTTTCCTCACACAGTCTCTGCCCGAACAAGGTGCTACAACACAGACTCAACATAGAATGCTGTAGCAAAGCTTGCATTGTAATTAGAATAACCTTATAAACTCCTACATAATTATTTTTTTAAAAGACGACAGACAAAGAGAACCTCACATCCTTAGAACAAGGGTGTGAGTGATTGGCGGCAGTATTGACGGAGTCAGGCACTGGGTCTTGAGCTTGACAGTTGCCAAGCACTGAATATGGCGTCTAACAAAACATCTTGTATTTTCATTGTAGTTACATTTTCAACATATGATTAGTGATGTCTTTGGAGGAAAAATGCATCATATAATATATTCCTAGTAGAGAACATAATTACGAAAGGAACTATTCCCCAGATAAAACTGTGTACCCCAAGGATGATTTCACCGGCTTCTGACACAGTAATCACTTTCCCTCAAGGAATTCACTCACGTGGCAGAAGTTGATGGGCAGAAGATTTGGAACGATGTGGACTTTGTTATGTCAGGGGACCACCTGAACAGTCCAGGTTGGTTGTTCTTGCTGAGCCCTCAGTGTGACTGGCTTTTGAAAGCAGCTTCTGCGTCCTGTAGGTAGACACACCGTTGGGGACATTTAGAACCCCGCGCTGAGAAGACAATCCGCAGCCTTAACTTCTGAGACGAAGATGTGGGTGGTGCTGAGATCTGACGCTGACGTAGCACTTCCTGGCTTTCAGGGCTCATTTACACAGGGGTCTCTTTTTTATTAGGATGTGACTAGTCACACTTTACAAGTGGAGTGCTGGCGCCTGCGCCCCGACAGGAGACCAAAGCCTTTTCCATTTGTGACATTCAAGCAGGTCCACTTGGCGCAGGGGCTAGTTCTGCCCTCTGTACCCGTGGAATACATGAGGCTCAGAGCCCAGGGCACAGGTGCACACGAGGTGGGGCTTGATGGCAGATCTGTGGGATTTGAGGCTAATACCCAACAAGGAGCCCAGTCAGCACCTGGCTTTGGGGTGGGCACACCACTGGACCACCATAGCATGGATGGGCCTCTCCCCATTTTACGAAACTATTAGTGTTGCCTTGACAATGCGGACCGACTTTCCTTTTAACTGACTGGCTTGGATGTCACTCACCTCTGCCATTCCTAAGGCATCTCCTGGTCCTTTGGACAGTCTCCAGCTGTCCTGTCCCCTCACCTCGGAGGTGAGGCTGAGGTGTGTGGCTTGCCTTCACATAGACAGATGCCGTGATTCGGAGAAATTAAATACCCCTCCCGGGATTACCTGGTGATGAAGTTCAGATGGAGAACAGAAGTAATCATAGCTGGGGCTTTAGCAAGTTCTCTTTACTATTCCTCAGCCAGGCTGCTGTCCCAACATGATAACACTCCCCTGGGATGAAATAGCATCTCCTGCTTGGAAATCCAATCCTCCCGCCTCCTCCTTGCCAAATGCCAGGAAGGAGCGGAACAATCCGGGCAGCTCCTGCTTATCTGTATTGGTTTGCTTTTAAGCTACAAAAATGTGTTTCAACACCTTTCTCAAATTCAAGTTGGCTATCTCTCCATTTCCATAGCCATCCCCAAGGCCTGTAAGGGCAGGCTGGTGAAAATGAGTGGAATGTGCCTTTAATAAATGCCTTTCAGGAATTCCATTAAGGGAAGACTGGAGTCTAACCAAGTGCTGGGTGACTTGATCCAACCCACTTGGGCAGGGATGGGAAAAGCAGCCAGTTAAAGGGGGACTGCCGAAACCCCCCGAGGCAGCAGTGGGTGTTCAGGGGGTGGCTGCTCAGGTTCGGAGGGGATTTCTATTCCCCTGGCATGAATGGGTTACTCGTGTGCTTCTTGGGAACCATCATGCTAAGGTGCGTTTTCTTTTGGAAAAGGAAGTACTCTGCCTTTATCTTTATTTGAAGCTGTAGCTAGTCTTTCATCTGGTGCAGTGTGGTGACCCTAAACCTTGCTTGCAGGGGCTCCTTGCTTGAGGCTGAGCTGTTTATAACTGGAACCAAGTGGAGAGAGCCTCTCCTCCCCTCTGGAGCCAGTTCTTAGGTTCTCAGTTCTTGGAGGCTCCCTGGGGCCGGCAGGCAGGACACCCCTCAGGGCCTTTTGATGACGGTCTTCCGGAACAGTTCTGACCTTTTGCCTAGAGGCTCAGAGAGGCTTTGAAAAACTGCTGAACGTGGACTAGCTCTCACGGCAGACTCGTGACAGATGGCTGTATAGTGACTCTGTACAAAGGGTTTGCTAGTTTACCAGGAGAACTCCACATCCAAGGAGTCTAGTCACTTCCCTTCCCCAGCCAGCACACCCTCTTGCTTTGTCACGCTGCATGGAAACCAAACCATCTTCCATGGTTCAAAAATGCGCACTGTCAGGCTCCACACCCCTGGAGAAATGGCTCAGGGGGCTTTGCCAGAGGGGGCCTGGAGGTCTCCTTTCCTACTTTGCTTCAGTGTCTGGCCAGCCCTGTTACCTGGCAGTTCTTTACTTGGGGTCGCACTCTGTCACTTTCCCAGAGAGCGCCTGTTCTTGAGCCATCTGGCCTCTTCAGTGTGACTTTGCAGGACTGTGCTCTGCTCAGCGGGGACTTGGTGTCACTGTTTCACTTTCTGCGGACATTCTTGCCACATGTATTTTCCCCTGCTGGGTGGGTACCCCGCTGCCTTCTTTTAACACCTCCAATATGCTTGTATCTTCTCGAGCCAAAGTCCTCCTTAAACCAGAACCTACTCTGCCACGGCGGCAAAATAAGCCAAGGCGACATTTTACTGAGCAGGACACCATTTAATTTGTTTATAAGTTGGCACAAACATGTTTAGTCACCATACACCTGCTCTGTTTGAGTTCAGTTCTAGAATCAACAGATTTGCTTATAAAATAGTATGTTTAGAAAGAAGGAACCGTCGTACAAAGTAGGGGTGATTCTCTATCAAACCCATGCTGATGAAGTTCCAGAACTTCGAGGAAAGTGTACTGTCAAATAAAATACATCAAACACAAGTATTTTTTTGCCCAAAATGTGAGCAAAGGCAGCAAGAGAAGTTTGCAGAGTCAGGGATGGAGGCTGGTGCGCCTGCAGGTCCAGTCTGACCCCAGCCTTTAGTTTCACTTCTCACTTTGTCAGCTGAGGTGTTATTAGTCCCCTTTCTGCTTCGTAGGGTAAGTGGCACTTGGTGTCAACATTAAAACATGCCAGAGTGACTTCAAGACTGTGATTACGTCCAACTGAGGCCTATATTTAGAATCCGAATCTTGGATCCCAGAGGGGCCTCAGAGCTCCCTTGGTGTGACCTGTCACCCAAGTAGGAGGAGTCCCCAACTGTAGTGGCCAGCCTCTGTCTGAGCAGTAGCCAGGGCCTACACTTCCCCTGGCAGCCAGGTCCATGTTTGTACCATCTAATTCTTAGAAAAGGCTCCTGTCTGTTGAGCTGAAATCTGAATTCCAGTAATGTTCATTGGTTGACCCAGGTTCTGCTTTTTGGAACTCTGCAGATTAGATCTTGGTTTTGGTCTTTAAAAAAATTTTTTTAGACATGTCTTTATTGATTTCAGAGAGTGAAAGGGAGAGGGAGAGAGAGAGATAGAATCATTAATGGTGAGAGAGAATCCTACTGGGGATTGAGCCTGCAACCCAGGCATGTGTCCTGATCTGGAATCAAACCAGTGACCTGCTGGTTTATGGGTTGACTCTCAACTGGGCGGGTCTTGGTCTTGAGATGAGCACACAGATTAGAAGGGATAAAGCGTGGCCAGGTACAAAATAGTCATCAAGTGCGTCAAGAGCTGGGGCTATCTGGAAAGGAGGAAAGAGGCATGTGGCCCGTCAGTGTGCATGCTGGTGCACATCCATGGTGCAGGGCGGTGAGCAGGAGCCTCTGCTGGAATGTGCTCAGTGAGCTCCTCCGCTCTTTGTGAACTGATAAGGGCGGGGCGCCATAGAAGAGCAGCTGAGTCACTCTTTCTGTTTCTTTTATTGTCATTCAGACCAGCCTCAAGCCTGTGTGCTCAGACAAAAAAGTCCCTGGCCTGGCATCTCAACTGCCTCTCTTGAAAGTGAACCTTTTAGCAGTAGTTTTATGGGATTTCTCAGTTGTTACTTCTCTCCTCCCACTTTTTTTGGGAGAATGCATATTTTTTAATTAAATACATTTTTTTTTTTTTACTAAGCAAATGCTGTTAGCTGTAGCATATTGTATCCTTAGGTCATCCTGGGAAAGCCATAGGGGCATGCCAGTATGGACATCTTACCCAGGAGGGAGGGAGGTTAGAGGGAGGCGGTCTGCAGCTACATTCTGGCTGAACCTCTAGTCTTAACCACCTGCCTCTCACCGGACTCCACTGACAACTCTCCCCCTGGCATTTCTCAGGCTCCTAAAATGAGCTGTTAGGTTTACTCTGCCTGTGACATACACAACCCCAAAACCTGGCGACAGCAGAGGTCTTCCCACCTGTCCTGGGGAGGGGGTTCCCAGATGTCCTTCATGGGCTGTGCTGGGGACACCGGGCTGGGGGCTGAGCTGGGTACCTCTGCTTGCCCAGTCCCTTCAGGTTGGGGTTAAAGGGCCCCCTGTCTGGCATCCAGCTGGTCCTTGCAAGGGCGTTGCGTTGAGACTGGCTTGTCTCAAGGGACAGAGCTCATTCGGGCCCTGGTACATCAGCAGGCTGTAGCGAAGGGGAGGCTCAGGCGGCTCTTCCATGGGCTTTAAATATGGAGTAAAACCCCATCCCTTTCCCAGTATGCTGCCCCGCTGACTCTGCAGGCCTGGGGCTCAGGGTGACCTTTGCGCTCTCCCCGCCAGGCAGCCGGACACACCGGCTGCGGGTCTGCTGGAGGCTGTCTGGAGGACTTTCCTGTTCCCAGGGAACCCTAAAATCTGCCCGGTTGGAGCAGAGAACTGTCCTGCCCCCCGCGCTGCTAGGTGCCTGCGGGCGAGTGCGGGCGGGGCAGGTGTGCGCTGTTGCGCACGCGCAGTGACGGCCACCGCCTTCCGCGCCAAGGTTACTCGCGGTCAGTGCTCGCGGAGAACCTCAGCGGCTGGTTGTGGTTGGCTGCGCGCCGGTGCTGTTGCTAAGCGGGAGCCGAGGATGCAGAGTTTCTGGGGTCCGGATGCCTCCCGGGGGTGGCGGGGTCTCTGCTTCCCCTGGACCGGGGGACCTGTGGACCCCCTCCCCAGGGGTGCAAACCCCATGCTCCAGCGCAGGTCCTTGGAACATTTGGTCTCTGAAAGTTCCCATAGCCTAATTTTACTCCAGAAAAGTCTCTGAAATAGATCTGATGGATGGAGATATTTTAAAAACCGATGATTATTATTTTGATGTCTTCTGAAGCATCTTTGGGAGACTTCACTGGAATGGGAATAGCGCGCAGATATTTCGTAGGACCATCCTAACGAAAAAGGCTGGCTGGCGTTCCGGGTGGTGTTTGTGTTCTTGTAGCTTTCATCAGAGCAGGGAGGTGTCACAGCTTTTCAGACTTCTCTTCACAGCTGCAGGTAGAACCATACGTGCAGGCCTAACACGCTTTCTGTGAGACAACTGATACCTGAATCCTTTTAAATATTCTTGTTTTGTTTTGTTTTGTTTTGTTTTGTTTTGTTTTGGGTTCACCACGTGGGTGAAGTGATGAGAGGCAGGGCCTCTTGGGTTGGGCTAAGCAGGTTGGGCAGGAAGCAACCAGCTGTGGTCCTTCTCCCAGGTGTTTAAAAATGATCAGGGTGGGTTTTGGAATCCTGAAATTGCCCTCGGGAATCTGAAGCAGGGATCCAGTCAGCTGGCTGGAATCCAGCCGTCACGCTGCAAGGCGGCTGCTCCCCTGCCCCCTGCCCCGTCACTTCCATCCTGGGCGTGTGAGTGAGGTGTGCTTTCTGTGGCACCTGGTGCACACTTTTTGGTGACTCCCACCGATTGATCGACATGATCTCTGCCACTTGGGCTGCATTTTAGCACCTGGAAGGCCTGGTACCACCCTGGTGGAATGGGAGGTGCCATGCATCGTCTCTCCTGGGCCTTCCTGACAGTTCTGGTTTCTTTGGGCTTAATTTCCATGTGTTATGAGAAGTTAAACACCGTCATTGTATGCTTTGCTGGACCTTTTGGGTTCCTGCATACATGCAAGTTGCCAGTGGCTCATGATTTTTCTCATAGTCTTGGGTTTTACTTGGTTATTTGATTTTTTGACGGCAGAGTTGACATTTTTGTAAACCTATGTGGAGATTATAGTTCTTAAGTCTCTGAGACTCACTGAGCCGACGGTGGAATACAGGAAATTACAAGTGATGGTGGGTAACTCTGTTTTTCTGAGGTTTTGCTGGTGAGGCAAGGGAAGACATTTGCAAAGGGAAGACAATGCACTTTTATGATAACTTAGGTGTCCCATTAATATAAACGACCAGAGTGCACATTGGTAACATAAGAACATACTGTATACAAAAGTCTGGCTGGAAAGTGGGAGCCCTGACGTTGAGTTTCCCATCTTATCAGAATCCCTATTGAGAATTATAGAGGAAGCGTGTGTGTTTCCTGTTTCCAAAGACCTGCATATCAGCTTGTCTAGAAAATGGTTGGGTCTGAAATGGTGAGCAGGCAGCCTCTAACCATATGCTTCTAGTCCTGCCATTCTTCACTTGGCAGAAATGTGGTGTGTGTGTCTTGGGCCAAACCATGCTCTTTCCTCATTCCTGATTTTTATCTGCCTTAGAGAAGAGGGTCGTGTTTTTAATTTGGTCAGTTACCCTCTTCCCAGAAGTGTTCTGTGCTAAAATTCATATATAAATGGTGAGCAGGCAGCCTCTAACCATATGCTTCTAGTCCTGCCATTCTTCACTTGGCAGAAATGTGGTGTGTGTGTCTTGGGCCAAACCATGCTCTTTCCTCATTCCTGATTTTTATCTGCCTTAGAGAAGAGGGTCGTGTTTTTAATTTGGTCAGTTACCCTCTTCCCAGAAGTGTTCTGTGCTAAAATTCATATATATAGCGGTATAGGAAGCAGCCGATCAATGATTTTCTGTCATCATTGATGTTTCTACCTTTCTCTCCCTCTCCCTTCCTCTCTGAAATCCATAAAAACCTTTTTATTAAAAATAAATAAATATGTTTTTATTGATTTGAGAGAGAGAATTGGTTCATTGGATGGCAGTCAACCTACTGAGCCACACTGGCCAGGGCAGTTCTGTGCTTGGTTTTAGAATGGGATATGTCTCGATGACATAAATTTCAAAGTGCTGAGCCTGGCAGAAAGCGTTTAAGGACACCTCTCTCCTGCCTGTCTCCCAGCCTCTTTTCTCTGCAGCCGTTCCCCAGGGGCTAGCCAGGTGGACTGCCTGTTAAGAAAGGGGTCTGTTCAACCAGTATTTGTAGGTTCTTTGCAGGAGCCACCTCTCTGCCAGGAACTCACCTTGCCTCCCAGGATCAAGTGCAGCCTGACTGACCCTCATGCTCCTCCTCTCTGCCCTCTGTCATGTGACACAGATCCAATGACCACCAGGTTCATGGCCATTTTTATCGAACTGGAAACATGAAAATGTTTACTTCCTCCTGACCTGTGCCTTAAAGCTTGGCTGTCAGTGAGAATGAGGCAGTGTCATGGGAGAGAAATCAGATGAACGTGGAGGACTGAGCAGTGTGGAGGGCTGCGGGTCAGATGAAACCCACTGCCTAGCTTCGGGGAGAGTGAGCAGCCGTGACAAGTGCACAGTGCACATGCTCACAAGCAGCAGGCATGCCAACTAGGGCCACCCAAGTCACTGAGGGCAGAGGGGGCAATTAGGGGCAAATTCAGCTGCTTGGTCACTTTGCCAGCACAGGGTGGGTGTGGGCAAGTTTGCCAGAGGAATACGGGGCATAGGGAGGTGGAATAGTCACTCCAGCCACCTGCAGTCCACTGAGCAGCATGGGAATCTCTGGAAATATGATAATTCTGATGTTCATAGACTCACAAGACACTGCCCACGTTCAAAAGTGACTGCCTCTCAGGACGATGGGCCACCAGCTTTCATGGAAACCAATGCGAGGTGGACATCCTCCTTCATGGTGGGGCCAGCGAGCTTGCCGTGCACTGGAAGTGTCCCTGTGGGGAGCCTGAAAACCCAGAGGGTATTAATAATTTCATGCTGTTTCTAAAGAAGTTCCATTGCATTAAGAATGCCGGTGCGACTTGGTTACTCGTTTTACAAACACGCCTGTTTCTGAAAGTGCAGAACAGTGAGCGATGTTTCTAAGAAAAGTGAGGCCAGTGTTAAGGTAGATTCTAGTGCATTTTATTTTAAGCAAAATTACCAAAGCAGGTGCCATTCTTGTCAGCGTATTTGGCTTTCTGAGTTTCTAGTAGGGAACAGTGGGTTTTAAAAAACTGTACTATGAAGGGAGGAGGGCGCTGTAGCAGTTAAGGGTGTGGGTGGCTGATGTCCAGAACCAAATGGTAACAGTAAGGCCGGGATAAATGCTGAGAGATGAGTCAGGTGAATTAGCCGCCGGGAGAGCGCTGACCTCTTAGGGGCTGGCTCACTCTCCCCAGCTCCTGTGCTATTTCACACTCCCCCACTCCTGTCCTCTCGGGGCGGGTGGAGAGAGCAGTGGCCCATGGGTGAGGCTTTGTTCAGTCACCCTCCAGAGACTGAAGTGACAGGAGCTGATGGCCTCAAACCTGAGTGAGCACCAGGACGGGCCCACCCAAGGGTCTGACTCAGCAGGTATGGGGCCGGCGAGAGTTGGCATGGGGGTGAGCCGCTGTGTGCAGGGTCAGGGGGAGTGTGTTAATTCCCGAGGCTGCTGTGATCAATGACTACAAACTCGGAGGTTTAAAACAGCACAAAGTTATCCTCTTGCCATCTTGCAGGACAGAGTCTAGAATCAAAGTGTTAGCAGGGCTCTGTAGGAAACGGACACGCTGGCCGCCGCATGAAAGGACTGGGGCTGTTGGGGGTGCTATGCTGGGCTTTACCGTCCCCGCTGTGAGAGGAGGGGTCCCGATGAGGACATGGACCGGCCGGATGTGAAACTCCATCTCCAGCCCCTGACTGATGGGTGCAGGGACCCCAAGAGGAAAAAAAGGGAACATGGGGGGTTTGGGACAGCCCCCTGACCGTCTCTCTACTGAAGACCAGGCCTCTCTCTGCACCCTGGCACCCCTCATCTGTGACGGGACTCACCTCTTTTCTATGAGGCCTAGACGAGGAGTATCTGGTGTGGCCCAGCCACCTTGGCGAGCTCTCAGGTGAAAGGACAAAGCCAGGATTGTGACCCTTTGTCTACGATGACCTGATTGTCTACGGTGACCTTAACAGCCTGCTCACCCGGCCATCAGCCTGGCATTTGACATCTGGACAAGCACAGAAAGAGCCTGCTTCTCAGGGGGCACCCACTCCACCGGCCCCCGCCCCGCCCCCACGGCGGCCAGACAACAGCCTTCGTTGGGTTCAGCTCACAAACAGAACCCAGCGATGGCCTGACCCTGGAACTTTAGAAACTGCGCCTCTTCCGCAGAGCAGCTCGTTAAGTGAAACCTGAGTGAGGGAGGGAGTCACTCGCTGGAGTTTGAGGGACCGACTGCTTATTATTTTCCGCAGGTCACCAGGATCGCGCCTAATGGCCCCCAAGGGGCCTGGAGTGCTGGGAGCTGCTCTGAAACGCGGCTGCTCTAATCCCTGTTGTTGGGCAGCCGGTGGAGGCAGGAAGCAGGGGCAGTTTTATAACAAGGAGCCAGGGGAGCGCCGTGTGAGTGGGAGGATGCACCCTTCCTCACCCATGTGCAGGGGGGCTTGACTGAGCAGGGTGTGCGTCCTCCCTAAATGAGACCTGGCCACGCCCTGGCAAGAGTTTAAGAGTTGTTTTTTGTGTTTGTTTGTTTTGTTTTTTGATTTGAGAATGTTTCATGGAAAGTAAAGGAAACTAAAGGATGAGGGCAGTTGGATGAGTTACGAGCTCTTTGGATGCATGGAGGGCCTCTGGGCCTTAGCTGTCAGATCACTGCCACACCCACACGGGGAGCGGCTCTGCCCACCCCCAGGGCGCAGCCTTGGCCTCCGGTGACCAAAGGGATTTCATTTTGTACTTTTTCCCAATCCTCTGTTAAAGAATTGGTGCAACAGTAGACTAAATGCATACTTCTGAGTTGAGATGACCATCACGATTAACGGGAAGAGGGATGGGTGGGGGGCGCTGACTGCCCAGACCCCTCAACTGCGCTGCCCAGGCTGGCAGAGGCTGGTGGCCCAGCGCAAGGGCCTCCTCCGGAACTGGGCAGAAGTGGTTGGAATGCTGGCTCCTCCGTGGAGCTGCTCTGTGGCCTTGGGCAGGTCGTTAACCCTCTCTGAGCCCTTCTTTCTGTAAAATATGGAGAAGAACTTGGTGTTCAGCTTGCTGTGAGGCATTCAGGAGAAAATGTGAGCAAAGCTGGCACCTGCCCTACCCCAGATGGACGGGTCCAGAGCTGGGCTTGCTGGGGGACTGGGCTCCTCTCCAGAACTGTCCTTCAGGGCACATGTCTACAAATGAGAAAGTCTGCACCCTACCCAACTGGGCATAAGCTGCTATGTGTCCCCAGAGCCTGGTAGGTGTTGACAGATACGTGCGAATGGTCCGTCATTCCCTTTCTCCGTGATTTCTGGACATCCATTCTGGGCAGGAACCAGCTCATCCCCAGGCAAGGTCGTAGGGCAACAGCAGGTGCTCATGGGATTATTGGGCACAATTTCCCGGCTAAGAAATGTTCTGTGGGCAAAACGTTCCTTTCCAAGGGAGGAAAACAACTTTTTCCCCTTTGGGAAACAGATACCTCCGTCTCAAAGTCAGCCCCCCTGGAGTTCTTAAGATTCAAGAGCAATTACCCACTGTAGTGGTGGGAGGGGGCTTCCCAGGGCCCTGTCCATCCCATTCCTGACTGAGGGCCAGTTCCCCAGGAGGTTCAGTTTGGAGAGTGTCAAGCTTTGCATACACTCACGAGTTGTGCACTTCTCTCTGTGCATGCAAAACTTCGGGAAAATTTGTATCAAAAAGTAATTACTCTGAAGGAAATATCACGCACATTTTGATTGTGATTATATAAGGGCTTACCGGTGACTTTGTGCCATCCACACAGGGACACCAGCGGCCCCTCTGAAAGGCATTGCACAGCAATGCCCACCCCTGTGGGTTGACCTCAGGGACCATCTGAAGAGCGGGACCTGCAGGGGCTGCTGGGAGTTTCTTGCTGACCCAGCACACGCTGATCTGAAGCCCAGAGGGGTTCTGTTGGGGCATTTAGTGGGAGAGAAGCTCTTACTAAATGGTGGTGCCCAAGACGGTGGCTGTGACCCTGAAGTTGCTTATGCAGCGTTCACCTTCTGTTCATTAATTCCGTAAACACTTTTTATGTGACCACTGCGTGCCAGGCACCGTCCTACACACAGCACCTGGTGATTAGAGGGCAGTTCTGGTCACATTGTCATGCAGCTGACCTTCTGGGGTCCCAGGGGCAATAATGAATAGAGCGGGGAGGCGAGACAAGGTGTGTGCGAGGCAGGTATCAGAGGCCTGGGCTCCTGTCGGCACTCGGTTTGGGGCTGGCTGGCTGGCTGGCTGGCCTCTGGGAGAAGTCTTGTTCTGATGTCCCCTTTGTTCTCCCCGTTATTGAATTCAGGAACCCAGTCGTTGAGATCCAGGCGCCTGGCCAGGCTCTTTCTGAATCTGTCACGTTTTGAAGTGAATCCTGCGGGCAGCTAAGGAAGCCCTTCAGCGTTCACTGAGCCGTTCGGAAGCGCCTCTCCCCACAGGTTCTCCAACATCCATTCATGCCTGCGCCGTCCGCCCAGTGCACGGAGTGTGCCCGCTGCGGGGCATAGGCAGGGCCAGAGGCTCCGAGATGGAAGGCGAGGTGCCTGAGCTGACAGCATTTCCTGCTCAGCTGCCCCGGCTTGCATTTCAGCCAGAACCAAGCTTCCCATTTTACATTTGTCCTCTTTCCCCGGAGACCCCTCCCCAGCCCCCACTTGGAAAGCATCAGGGTCTGCGAGACAAACGAGACCCCGAGCCTCCAGCTGCCCCTCCCACTGGGCCTTTCTCCTGCCCAGCAGCCCGTTTGCCCCAACGCTCCTGATGGCATGGGCCCAGCCCTCCCGCCTGTGGTCCCCTGTCCTCTCCCCTCCGAAGGTGCCCCTTCCATCTCCCATCTCAGAGGATGCCGGCAGCGCTCTCCCCGGGCCTCCGAGTCTGAGCAGAGTCCCCTTCCCTGCGATAGAGGGGCGCAGGCACCGTCATCTCTGTCTGTCTGTCTCCATTTCTCTCTCCGCCTTTCTTCTCTCTGGTCTGGGTTTTGTTATAGGTTCTGGCCTGGCTTCTGGCCTGGCTGTTAGAAGGATGGAACGCCTGTACCCTGTGGGGCAGATGAATACCCATGGCCCAGCCTGTCAGGTGATCTTGCCATGATGCCAAGAAAACGAGCTGAGTAGGCCTGATCGGCGGGAAAGTAGGGCGGCCGGGGTGTTGGGACGGTCCATCTGCATTTCACTGTGTCAGAGGGGACCGTGCAAGGCTCTGAGGTGAAGGGCAGCTTCGTTGCATAGAAATAGGGCCGTGCACGTGCTAAACGGTGTTCTGGCCGCTCAGCCTGTGCCGGGAGCCCACTTCTGAGTGAGCGCCGCTGCCTCCATCGCCGCCTCTGTGGGCCCAGGAGATCGATGCCTCCTTGATTTCTGTCTCCAGTGTCACTTTTAAGTCTTAAATCCCAAATACATGTTTGTCATATTTAAAGAAAAACTGGTTCTAATGGTAGAGAAGGGAGCCCCAAGTTGGGCCTCATATCTTCTCCACCACCGAACCCCACATGGATCCCAAGGTGAGGACCCTGCAGCATGTCACACACACGCACGCCTGTCTCTCCTGGGACCTGGTGCCCCTCTCCGAGGCATGGGTCGCCTGACTGTGAGGCCAGAGTCCCTGCTCAGCACTAGGGCTCACGGTCAGACCCACAGCTCCGGTCCGGTGGCTGTAAGGGAGGAGACCACAGTCTGTGCCCCACTCTGCCCGCCTGTTCCCTTGAAAGGGCCGGATGCCCCCCCAGCTACCACACCCATGTGAGTTCCTGGCTTCCTGTCCATGGGCATCCCGGCCTGTGACCTTCCTGCAGCGATTGTTATTATCTGAGCCCCAGGGAGGACCCCAACCCCAAGGGCCAGCACCAGGTGACGTCAGAGGGAGAGCAGTGCCCAGAGGGTGTGCCCGGAGGGAAGGGCCTCTGGGTCGCAGAGCAAGGCTGCTTTGGGGCTGTCCTGACCCATGTGCAGACTGACTGCCCTTGGCCTCCAAGTGGCCATGGCATCTCAGCAATGCGTCTGCATCCTCGGGCAGCTCCTGGTTTACAGGGAACCAGCTGGGGAACAGCCTTGAACTTTGAGAAGAAACAGCTTCTGAGAGGGTTTGCTCGGAGGTGACCCTGCTCCGGATCTGTACCGACAGGAGGCCGGTAATGAGCCGACGGCTGGCGGAGCATCTGATGAGCAGAGCATCTCATGCTCCCGTGGTGATGTCAGGCAGGTCCCCTGTGGCCCAGGTCCCAGAGCCCCTGGCCCAACAGAGCTCCATCCTGATTTGGAACCTGCTGCACGGGGAGCTTGACCTTGTAGAAAAGGGGTCTCTGGTGTCCTCCAGGCCTTCTGTCTGTCTGTCCATTGAGGGGCAGATGCAGTCCTTTGGGGTCCCCGTCCCCTCCCACCCATGGGTCTCCTTTAGCTCCCGCCGGCAGGTGTTTGCTGACCTGGCATCATGGACCTCCCAGTGGTAGGCATCTGCCTCATTTGCAGCTCTTAGCCACTCTTCCAGACGCCTTCCATTTGTCCCTCTGTCCCTTCCCCACAGGGACAACTGTCTCAGCCCTCCCCGGGCACTGCCACTCTCCGTAATGAGCCGCGTCGCAGGGCCACACGCTTCCTGCCTTCGTTTCCGCTTCTCTCTGCCCGATTAAACAAGGCCCTGGGGACTCCCCATCTGAGCCAAGGTGGCGCCTGGTGACTTTTAACATGTTCAGGAGTCTTATCTGTGGAAGATGGGAACTCTCCAGACTGTGGCTGGGGCTCAAATAAACATGCAGGTTTGGGGTCCGGGGAACCTCCAGCCTCGGGCTGGGGGAGAGTAGGATCTGGTGGGATGCCCCACACCCCTTTCTCACTGGGCCCCCTAAACATCGCGTGGGAACTAAAATATTGCATTTGCACGGTCCCGTGCTGCAAGCGTTTCTCAGGAACTGAGAAGTGTTTCTGACTGCGGAGCCTTTGAACACGAATCCAGTCTCTTCTGTTTTATTATTTATCACACACATGAACAGTTCACCCAAAAAGAATGCGTGTGCCTCTGGGATGTGTAGATTTTTTTTTTTTTTTTGTCTTTTAACAAAGCTCTTGGAAGGAGACTTGGCAGACATTCCAAAGCAATTTGGTGTGGCTACAAATAATAAGCTTTTAATGATCAGTTAATTAATAGGCTAGCATAATAATTTATGAACAAATCCTATATGAATCATTTATATTTGTATAACTTGTAAGTAAAAATCACAAATGACATAATAAATTAATAATTTAACCATTGTCGGGGCAGAAGCAGTCTGACCAGTGGTATGACCCTGAGCAGAAGAGTGTGGGAGCCTGGACGAGTCCCTGATGCCTCTGGGACACTCGCTTCCTCATCCTGAAAGGAGAATGGTGGCTCCTCATGCCTTAGATGAGCAATGGCGAACCTTTTGAGCTCGGCGTGTCAGCACTTTGAAAAACCCTAATTTATCTCTGGTGCTGTGTCACATATAGAAATGTTTTGATATTTGCAACCATAGTAAAACAAAGACTTATATTTTTGATATTTATTTTATATATTTAAATGCCATTTAACAAAGAAAAATCAACCAAAAAAATGAGTTTGCGTGTCACCTCTGACACGCGTGTCATAGGTTTGTCATCACTGCCCTAGATAGTATGTGTGAGAGTGCTTTGTGCAGTCTAACGCAGCGGTCGCCAACCGGTGGTCCGCGGTCCACTGGTGGTCCATGAGGTCCGAAAGGTTGGCGACCGCTGGTCTAAAGCATCACACACTGGTAACTGTCATTAACATAACCCATGAAATGTGATTGAGGAAGTGGACAGAGGCGTGAAATCTCGCTTTGACCTTGGATCCAAGGTCAAATGTACTGTGTGTTTACCTGCACGGCCCCGGGGCTAAACCCAACCAGTCCTGTGATAGAGAGTGAGTGTGATCTGCTTTTCTGCAGGATACAAGACCCTGCTGAAAGGAATTTCTGGGAAATTCAACAGTGGGCAGCTGGTGGCCATCATGGGTCCTTCCGGGGCTGGGAAGTCCACGCTCATGAACATTCTGGCCGGATACAGGTGAGCACACCGTGCCCCGGATGATGAGGTCCCCGCCATATGTGGCCTGTGGCGGCAGTATGGACAGGAAAGCCACCTCAGTCCGTCCGTCCCTTCTGAAGGTTCTGCACAGGCTCCAGTGAAGCCTGGGCCCACGCCCCAGAAGGCCTCAGGCAGTAAGGATAGGCAAGGTGAGGGAGGGAGGGAGTGTGGCTGACGGGACTGTGCCCCTTCCATTTCCAAAGTACACATGGATGCCCACTCTGTCCACCATGAATAGCTTGCCCGGTGGAGGACCACATGTTTGGCTGAGTGGTCCAAGGCGCAGGCCCCCTCCTCTGTCAGCCAGGTGAGCCCCGGGGCCCTGTGTGTCCCTAGGTTCTGGGGAACTGGTTCTGACGTAGCGGCCACACCCCAGACTGCAGTCTTGGCCTTTGGGCAGCCACTGTAACCTTGGCTACACACAGGACTGTTCAGAGCCAACATAGAAATCCCCCGAGAAGCCAGGTGAATGTCTGAGCTGTGGCCGCCTGTCGGAGCATCCATGCGCATCGCTGCTTGTAGGCGGGCATTTGCTACAAGCATGCCGTCCCAGAGAGACCTCCCTCCGCCTTTCCCTGCTGTGCTGGGCATTTTCTCTGCGGTCCCTTCCTGCGAATGCTAGGCTCTCCCAGGTCTCCGTCCTTCCTGCCCCCACATCTCTGTGGCACACGGTCCAGCCTGGAAGGTGCTGGGAGGGGCCACCGCTCTCTCAGGCCCTCCCCAGCCCTGAGGGCGGGGGCAGGAGCAGGAGCCGGGCTGACCAGTCCTCTCCTGGCCTTGCAGAGAGACGGGCATGAAGGGAACCATCCTCACCAACGGCAAAGCCCGGGACCTGCGCTGCTTCCGGAAGGTGTCCTGTTACATCATGCAGGACCACATGCTGATGCCGCACCTCACCGTGCAGGAGGCCATGATGGTGAGCTGCCCCCCTCCCCTCCACTAACGGGCAGCGCTCCCTGTGGGGCTGGGCTCTGCCAGGCCCCTCCTCCCAGCGGAGCTCGATACCAGCCCTGTTTGGACAGCTTCATTGAAAACAAGCCTCTAGGCCAGTGGTTCTCAACCTTCCTAGTGCCGCGACCCTTTAATACAGTTCCTCATGTTGTGGTGACCCCCAACCGTAAAATTATTTTCGTTGCTACTTCATAACTGTAATGTTGCTGCTGTTATGAATCGTCATGTAAATATCTGATATGCAGGATGTATTTTCATGGTTACAAATTGAACATAAAGCATAGTGATTAATCACAAAAACAATATGTAATTATCTATGTGTTTTCCAATGGTCTTAGGCGACCCCTGTGAAAGGGTCGTTCGACCCCCAAAGGGGTTGCGACCCACAGGTTGAGAACCGCTGCTCTAGACCCTGGGTTGGCGTAGACCCTGGTGGCCAAATCAAGGTCAAATTCCTGAGAAAGGTATTGACCCCACCGATGTGGGTGGTCCCTTCCAAGGTGACCCCGGTCCTAGCCCCTTGGGCTGAGGGTCTGCTCTTCCCATCAGCTGTTCTTCAGTCATTTGTGGCTTTAGGGCCAAGTTCCAGTCAGCCTGGTGCTGGATTAGGTCTCCTCCTCCTCTGACTCGCCTGCCTGCCGGGTGCTGCCCACCTTCTGGGTTCCGGGCCCTCCACTCACAGAGCCCACGGCCATCAGACATGTAGTCCTGCGGAAGCACGGAGCGAGGCAGCCTCCAGAGGGCGCTGTTGGCCAGGGCAACCTGTACGCTGGGGTCCAGAATGGCCTGGCCATCATGCTCTTTGAACAGACCAGGACCCCGCAAGTGCCCTGACCTGGGCTTCCAGGGCCAGGATTTTAAAAAACCCGCCCACACCATCAGGAGCCACACTGACCCAGCTGTGGGCACCAGGAACCCCTGGAGTGTCTCCCACTGAGAAGAAATGGGAAGGCCCATCAGCGCCCTTGGCTCCTCACGGTGCATTTCATGGCAGGGTGTCTGGTTTTCTGCTTACTCCTCGTCCACTGTAAAAAGCAGGGCCTCTGAGCCTCTCCTGGCGTGTGACGCGATGCCCTCAGCCTGTCTGCCTTGCGCCCTGGTCAGAGGCCGGAGTTTGCCTCAGTTTCCCAGCCCGAGCTCCTCATCGCAAGGGGGCAGAGCTTCCTCCCTCTGGCACCGGAGAGAGGCACTGCCCAGCCTTGTGTCCCAAGGGCAACTCTTAGCAAAGGGGAGCAGGGTAAGGTGTCAGCTATGTGATCTGCTCCTTAACCTGCTTTGTGGGGAGACAGAGAGGAGGGCCCTACGGGGTTGTTCTCTCGTCCTCCCTGGAGCTCAGTGTTGTGTAAGGCAGGGGACACCTGTCCCCCAGCTGGCCCCCCGAGGAGGCCTGTGCCCCGGTGGCTCTGACTGTTTATGTGATGAGAGCACGGGGCCCTTAGGAGGAGCTTGCAAACAGAATGGGACGTTTAGTGGAAGCTTTACACATCCCATTGCTACTTCGTCTCATCTCAGGTGACCAGAAAGAATCTTCACTTTGATTTCTGGCTCAGTTGCTGCTTTCTTTTGCAAACAAGACCAGTAACTCCTGTTGTCATCTCTCTCTTCCCCTTACTGCCTCCCCAGGCTCTGCTGTGAAATTCATTTATTTTCACAATGAAACTCAATGAGATTCTAACTTGAAGCCATGATCTCTTTTACTCCCTGAGGTCTTGTCACACACGTAGGGCTAATATTGACTACCAGCTGTGGGTTATGCGTCTTCATGGCTGCTTCTGACCCTCACAACCATGAGACTAACCAAGAAGTGACACTTGGTGTCACCGGGCAAGCAGCTGGCCCGACCGAGCTGACCTAGGCCTGGCCCTGTCTGACTCCACGACTGTGGGCTCTTCTCCACTCTGCCCTGCATCTCAGTCTGTCATCGATCCTCATGGCGACTTCACCAGCTCACTGGTGGGCAGATTCTACCCTCACTATTGTGTCCAAAAGGAAACAGGCTCATTTTCTAAATCCACAGAAGTCGGCAGAACAGAACCAAAGCTGACCCTGGGCGTGGTGATGACTAGTCAGGGTTTTCCCTGGCAAGGCCAGGGGGCCAGGAGTGTGCTGGCAACCAGGATCACAAACAAGACAACACCACCAGAGTCCAGATATGTAGCGCTTGCCGATTTCTGTGGTGTAAATATTCTCAGATACTCCATGATGAGCAATGGATAGTTTTAAGCTACCAACGGTTTCCCAGGTGGCTTGTGAAATTCCTAAACATACACCACTCATCTTCAAGCCCCTGAGGCCTTTGGTTCCTTATCTCACAGTTGCCCACATCTAATTTTTCTCACGGACACAGCTGCAAATTCAGCTGAGAACGGAAAGCACCCAGACATGCATGGCTGTCCTAGACCCCGCTCTGCTGAGCCAAGGGAGGTGGGAAGCCACGGCCGTCTCAGAGGGTTTTCCTGCAGCCCCTGGGCTCTTGGCCTGTGGTGTGGCTTGTGAGGTTTGCCCTGCCAAGGGCCATCTGTTCTGACTCCACACTGTATCCCTCATCCCCTGCAGGTATCCGCGCATCTGAAGCTCAAGGAGAAAGACGAAGGCAGAAAGGAGATGGTAAGTGTGTGCCTTGGGGCCACAGGTGGGCCGGAAAGTGCATGAACTGCATTTGGCAAACACATGTGCGGGGACGTTTTGGCGCTGGCGTTGTTGGTTTGTCGCCTTACGGTCTGTGTGTGGGCAACGGTGTCATCGCAGTGTGCTGCACTCTCGCCGGGCAGCCAGGACTGGCCACTGTGCTGCAAGAGCCACAGCCTGACTCTCGTGTCCTGGAGCTGCCACACCAGGAGGACGCAGCGGGACCCCAGCCTGAGAGCTCAGGTGGCCGGAGGGCCTGGCCTCGGGTCCGCCCAAGAGCGGTGTTTTTCTTAGTTAACAGTCTGCACGCGCAGTTGTTATAAAATATTAACAATGAAGGTGGTTAGTCACTCATTTAAAAATAACCAGCCTCCACCCACACACACTTGCAAGAAGAAATTTGATTCTCACGTGTTATTAACCAGCCTTTTAAAAAAATAAGTTGACCAAGTTTCCAGGATGAGTAGGCCATCTAATCCCTTTCATGGCTCTCTTCACTCCCGGGAACAGCGAGGGTGCTGGGTAAGCAGACCCAGTGGGGAGCACCGGAAGCCCCATTGAGGGGGAAAGATGGGGGAGAGGAACTAATTTATATTTACACACATTGAAGGGAAACTCAGCTTCCCTCCTCTCCACTCCACACTGAGCGCCGGTGGGATTTTCAGTCTAGAATTTGGTGAAGTTCGGCCTATTAAATACCATGTTGTCCTCACAGCCCAGCACGGGGAGGAGCAGGGCCCACGGGATTAGCCCCAGTGGTGCACCGGGACTCTTCCTGTGTTGAAGGGAACTGGACGGCGAAGGGAATAGTTCTCCAGGCTAAGGAAACACTAGCAGCAATTCTGTTTACGTCTGTCCCTCTCCTGCCCCACATAGTAGCTGCTGTCACATAGATGTAATCCACCCTGGTATGGAAGGACATGCTGGCATCTTTAGGCTTCCCCTGGCCCTTCCTGTCCTCCTCTCCTTGCCCTCCCTTCCCTCCCGCACCCTCAGGCTCTTAGGGTTCAGCCCTCGAGTCGGGCAGGGGAGGGCTAGCTGCACAGTGTAGGTGGAGAGCCCCTTTCTGTGACCCCCAGCCGAAGCTGTGTCACGTGGGACTCTTCCATTCTGACGTTGAGAGGAATAAGTGGGTTTAACGGAACCAGAAATAGAGATGTAGGAAATGTGGGAGCCACACGTGTTTCTGTCCCTTGTCGATCAAAGGTCGTTGGCATCAGTTGGACACCTTCACTTTGGGTTGCGGTGAACAAGGAAACTTGATTCGGTGCAAACAACTCAATTGTGACACAGCGTGGGGAGGGGTGTCCCTTCAGCCCTGGCTTCCCAGGACCCAGGGTGTAATCTCCGCCACTGCCTGCAGTGCCCTGGGCTTCCCCTGAAAGGTGGGGGTGGAAGGCCAGGCCCCACCGGCCTCTGGGCAGCATGAGGCTGAGTGAGATGATGCCTGTAGAGCAGCGGTTCTCAACCTGTGGGTCGAGACCCCTTTGGCGGTCAAACGACCCTTTCACAGGGTTCGCCTAAGACCATCCTGCATATCAGATATTTGCATGACAATTCATAACAGTAGCAACATTACAGTTATGAAGTAGCAACGAAAATAGTTTTATGGTTGGGTCACAACCTGAGGAACTGTATTTAAAGGGCCAGAAGGTTGAGAACCACTGCTCTAGCGTGTCTGAGCTGCAGACAGGCGTGGCCCATAAGTAAGTAGGCCGTGGAGCACTTCCCTACAGCCTGACCTGCGCGGACCCGCCTTTGCACACAGGAGGAGGGGCTGAGGAGGGTAGGCAGCCTTTGCTGACCGGCTGGGAACACAGTGCGGAGGCTCAGCTGACTGTCTGTATTGAGGAGCACAGCCGGCCTCCCTTTTGCTTCCTGTGCCGGCTTTGTCCGTTACGTCATGACCTTCAGAGGCAGCTCCTAGCCTCATCCCGGGAGCTGGCACCGTCCAAGCCAGCCTCACACTGCCCCGAAGGCAGGCGGGGGCTGGCCTGCCTGTCCCTGTCCCTCTTACTGACAGAAGCCCAGAGCGCAGGGGACAGTGGCCTGAGGGAACTGGGTAGGGTCTAGGGGGAAAGGCCACGGGAACCCCCTCTGTCTGCTCAGGCAGAAAGGACAGGCGCATATGGCTTTCTTGGTCGGGAATGGAGGGATCTCCTGGGGGGCCGGCCCGAGCGCATGTCCTCCATGTCCCAGACCCAAGACATGGACCAGAACAGGGCCTCGTGCTTGGGCCACGCACACGTTTACATTCGGCTGCGTTTACGTGCATTTGCTCGGGGTCCCCCCTGGACCATGTGGCTGCATCATCCCCAGGGAGTGAGGGCCTCGCACTTCTCTTCAGATCCATCTGATGCCGATTGACCAAGGCAGCGAGCCACCCTGCAGGGCCACAGGTGTGCTCGGGCCCTGCACATTTCTCACTGGCAGTCTCCAGGCGGCCCACCCATCCTCCTGGTCTCAGCCCCGTGCAAGTCCACCTCCCCTGGCGATCCTTCAGGGGGAGTGTGTGGTTTATTCTGAGGATAAGAAGCCCATTACATGCCCTGACTCACTTCCCTCCAACTCCCTGCCTGGAAACACAATAGACGGGAACGTCTGGCCGGAGTGGAATGTGTAGTCAGGCCTTGTTTACCAGAAAGCGGGCTTGGCCCTCAAGAGCCTCCAGGGAGGGGGTCTTCCTCAGGAGCGAGGTCCCAGGGCCAGACATTGTTCTCTCTGACTAGTTTTGAAACAGAATTAACCTGCAGAGTGTCACTCTCGGGAGCCCACTGGAGAAAACACGCTAGATGGGCGGGAGAAGGGAAGGCACCAGCACTTGCCTCTCCACTTCCAGCGTCCCCTCCACCTCCAGCATCCTCTCCACTTCCAGCATCCCCTCCACCTCCAGCATCCCCTCCACCTCCAGCATCCCCTCCACCTCCAGCATCCCCTCCACCTCCACCATCCCCTCCACCTCCAGCATCCCCTCCACCTC
>NW_006284323.1:1857983-1869602 GCF_000327345.1 Myotis davidii
TCTCCACTTCCACCATCCTCTCCACCTCCACCGTCCCCTCCACCTCCAGCGTCCCCTCCACCTCCAGCATCCCCTCCACCTCCAGCGTCCCCTCCGCCTCCAGCATCCCCTCCGCCTCCAGCGTCCACTCCACAGGGGCTGAGGGACGCTTGGCCACAGTAGTGAGCCCTCAAGGAAACAGGTGGATGGGCAAAGGGCATGTGCCATGTCTGTGATGCCCCAAAGTGAGCCTAGAATGACCAGTGTGACTCCTCGTGCTGTGACTTTGGCCTGTGGCTCTGTCTGCCCAGGGTGGAAGTGTACCCGGAAGAGCCGCCCCAACTGCCCCACGTCAATAGCCTTTTCTAGAGGGTGGCCTCGCTGACCTTATTTCTGGGTTGGTGTCCCTCAAAGGCACAACATTCTAGAGGAGGAAGTGGAGGGGGGTTTAGGGGTCAAAAAGAGAGAGGATGAGTAGGATTTGAACCCAGGCCTGTCGGACCAACTGCCTCCCAGCCCATGGAGCTGTGGTGTCCTGCCTCTTTCTGTCACCTAAGCCTAATTTTGTGGTGACTTTGCTTAAGTCATCCAAGGAGTTCTTTCTCCTTTGCATGACCTCATCTCCCAAAGAAGCTGCTAGACTGGATCCACCCAGATGGACCCAGGAGTCACCCAGGGCTGGGACGATGGCTGGGCTAATTCAGGTGGGGCCCCGGTGAGGTGAGCCTGTTGTGGAGGCCGGGAGGCCGACAGCTGACCTCTGAGAAGACACTGGGCTGAAACTGGCACTGCTATCTGCCCTGAAGTCTGCTGACCCTTCTGTTCCCTGAACCAATAGTAGATCAATAATCCCATCACACAGGAGGGCTCAGCCCACAGTGCACTGTTTGTATCTCAGTGGGCCTGTGTCTCAGGGGGACATGGGGACTGCTGTGGAGGGACTGGCTGCTTCAAGCATTCTTATCATCTTGCTACCCCTTCAGAGACCTTGTTTCCCTATTGACAAGGGCAAAGGGGGCTCTCTCCCTTCTTTCTGAGAGGCCTGGCCTGGATAGTTGTGTGTCTACAGGAGCTGCCGTCAACTAAATGTTCATGCCTGCCAACCACTTTCATTCATTATCTTGTTTCACCACTTTGGTGGCCTGCCCTTTGTGCCACCTGGTCATCTGTCCATCCATGTGTCTGCCAATCCACCTTCCTACAGATGCTCACTGAACACCTTCCCTGACCTGGCCCTGAGCCAGGCTTACAAGTGAAGGTCAGGACAGGGGGCAGAATAGGGATCCTGCTTCACCACTGCTTCAGCCTCCCAGGCCGAAATCAGGGCAGCCTGGGATGGGTGTTGCGTGGGTCTGTGTGTGCTGGGAGTGGGTGGGGGAGGTAGCAGGTTTCCACGTGGTGCTGGAGGAGGTGACATGTGGTGGAAGGTCCCTGATGGCTGCTCTGGCTCTGCTCCTCCCTCCAGGTCAAGGAGATCCTGACGGCTCTGGGCTTGCTGTCTTGTGCCACCACTCGGACCGGAAGTCTCTCGGGCGGGCAGCGGAAGCGCCTGGCCATCGGGCTGGAGCTGGTGAACAACCCTCCTGTCATGTTCTTCGATGAGCCAACCAGGTACTCGGAGCAGCAGGGGGAAGAGCGCCTGACCTCTACGCCAGCACATTTTACGGGGGCCCCTCCTGCAGCTTCAGAAGGGGGAGGTGTGTGCCCTGCCCGCCCCATCTTGTTCTTCCCCTATTTTGGGGTCACAGGGCAGAGGCCTTACTTGCCCCACTCTCCCTGTCTGAGACTAGGAGACAGCCATGGGCTCAGGCTTGCACACGGACCTACCCAGTGTGCTTTGAATGTGGGCCTGGTTTGGGGGGGTGTCCCCGCAAACGTCTCATGGTGCCCCTTGACTTGCAGCGGCCTGGACAGCTCCTCCTGCTTCCAGGTGGTCTCCCTGATGAAAGGGCTGGCTCAGGGAGGGCGGTCCATCATCTGCACCATCCACCAGCCCAGCGCCAAGCTCTTCGAGATGTTCGACCAGGTACATCCCTGCTGTGGTCAGCCCGTGGGAACCTGAATTCTGGTTCTCAGCTTCCCCTTAGTCCATGGAGCTGTCTTCATTGTTGAGTGGCCTTAGTGTTTCATAAGATGTTGGAGTCATAAGCAACTAAGGAAGGGGGTCAGAAGAGCTGGCTAGTGTCTTCTTAGGAGCTGTTGTGTGGCTATGGGGACTTGGGTGAGTCACTGTAGACACTGCTGAGGCTTCATGTTGCAATGGGGAAATACCCATTTTACTGAATTAAATGACAGATTAATTTATTTGTACAGACAATCCTAGGGTTACATCAGACTCGACGTTCGTCGTTTCGTGGTTACGTTGCCATCTCCCATTTATTTATAAAAAAAAAAGTTCTGTCATTTAGACATATCTACATATGTGCTTTATGTTTTTTTATTATTTATTTACCACAAGTAAAGGTCAGGAATTGTTATCTTTCTGTTAAATTTTTTTTACGGTTTCACGTCATTACTGCTGTGTATGTGCTCCATGTGAGTGGCGTAGGTGCTTATGTAGAATGTTGAAAATTGCATTATGTCGTGCCATAGGAACAGATCTCTTACGTAACCCGAGGACCTACTGTATTATATCATGTGTTATAAATCTTAGGTTTTAATATTATGACAGAGGAAAAAAAATCCCAAGTGTTGAAATGTGTAGGTTCACGAATCTTTCCCAGGCAGGTGGTTAGTTAGTGTGCAAAAACAATATAAGAAAAAAATTCAGGGCCTCATGATATCCTCAGTTTTCCCTGACTCACCATGGATTTCCCTGTGAACTTTAACAGAGCCTAAAATAGAGAGAGAGAGAGAGAGAGAGAGAGAGAGAGAGAGAGAGAGAGAGAGAGAGAGAGAGAGAGAGAGAGAGAGAGAGAGAGAGAGAGAGAGAGAGAGAGAGAGAGAGAGAGAGAGAGAGAGAGAGAGAGAGAGAGAGAGAGAGAGAGAGAGAGAGAATAGATAAGATAGATAGATAGATAGATAGATAATAGATAGATATGATAGATAGATTTGGTTGAATGAATGGATGGAGAGTGGATGGGTAGATGGATGGATGGGTGGGTGGTATAGATGGGTAGATGGGTAGATGAATATATGGATAGAGGGATGGAAGGACGAAAGGGTAGATGGATGGGTAGGTTGGTGGAGGGTTGGTTGGTGGATGGATGGATGGGTGGGTGGGTGAGTGATTGGATGTATGTATATATGGATGATGGATGGATGGGTGGGTGGTGGATTGATGGATGGATTGGTGGGTGGGTGGGTGCGTGCGTGGTGGATGGATGGGGGAGTGGAGGTAAGGTTGAATAGGTGGTGGGTGGGTGGGTGGATGGATGTTGAGAGCATGGAGGCAGGCAGAGTTGATGTTTACCTCTCCTTGCTTTTTTTCTAGCTTTATGTTCTTAGTCAAGGACAGTGTGTGTACCGGGGGAAAGTCTCCAATCTTGTACCATATTTGAGGGATTTAGGTCTGAACTGTCCAACCTACCACAACCCCGCTGATTTTGGTAAGTATAACCTTGACCAGGAAGGAAAATGAAGTGTTTGTTTGTTTGTTTGCCACTCCTGGTGGATTTTCACTTTTACCAGAGGCTCTCGGTTGGGGCTTACATGAATAGTCCACAGTTGGCTCGAGTGCCATCCATGGTGGAACTTTTAAGGACAGAAAAAGAGGTTGTTTTCCCCTCCAGATAAAATAACAAGGCAACTGTTGTTAGGAGCAATATTCTCTAACACCTCTGGTGTTAGTCCCAGGTTAAAGGGAGTTATTTCTAACAAGAAATAACCTTGTGGCCCCATCACTCCAATCTCTGTCTTCACATGGCTCTGTCTCTGCGTGTCTCTGTTGTTGGATTCAGGGCCCATCCTAACTCCAGGATAGTTTCACCTCAAGACCCATAACCAATTACATCTGCAAAACACATTTGTCAAATAATGTCATAGTCTGCGGTTCCAGGTGGACGTGCTATTCAACCCACTACAACCCTCCTGGTCATTAGCACTTCTCATTCAGTTGCTTTTCTTTCAAACATCTGGCCACACTCCCAGGATTTCATATTTCCAACATCATCTCCCAAGTTATGTTCCACAAGACCCTGTTCCTGGGAAACACTTCGCTCACTTGAGCCAGAGTGTGGGAATGGGAACGCGAGGGGAACAGACAGCTTTGTTTACCAGCAGTGGGGCCGGGTCTGGTTTATAGACACAAGAGAAAAGCATGGTTGGGGACAGGTATGCTGAGCGGGGGAGGGTGGTGAGGTCCAAGGCCTGCAAAGAGGTGAGAGCCTAGAAGGAAAGATGGACAGAAAGAGAAACAGGGTCCATGCAACCTCCGGGAAGTTCTAGAAAATTAGGGTGTGGCTTCCATCTCCTCCACGTCCCCCGGAGAGAGGACTGGAGTGCACAGAGACTGGCGTCTGGGGAGGGGTGGGTGTGAGTGACCAGCAGAGCGGACAGTGCTGAGCCCGTGTGGCCTCCTTGATGAAAATGGGCCACCGCATCCAGTTATGAAAGGTGGGGCGCATGGTCCCAGACCTCAGTGCCCCCAGGTGCCAAGCACACCTCAGGCCCTGGTCACCCCTTTTTCCGTGGTCCCCCTGAACTGCCACAGCTCTCATCACTCATGCCCAATCCCACGTGCAAAATGCGAACTCTCCAAACAGAAGTCCTGCTCCATCCGGCTCGTCTTCCAGCTCTGCTCTGAGGCTTGGATGCCCACAGCAGGGGGTCAGTAACCCTGGATGGATCCCTAAGTTAGTAGAGAACGAGCTAATTGTTTTCATTCCCAGGCTCCTGACACGTGACATGACCTTGCTGGGGGTTTAGAGCTGAAAGAACATCGGTAGCTAAATGATTTGATCATATGATCGTGACCGTGCACTTGTATATAATCAGTTAAACATATTCCCGCCGGATTCATGGCTCTGTGGTTGCAAAAATGAAGAGGCCCGCAGTTCACATTGGCGGTCTCAGGCTCTTATCCTGGATTTTGGCTGACAGCACATACCTCTGTCTCATGCAGTCATGGAGGTGGCCTCTGGTGAGTACGGCGATCAGAACGGCCGCCTGGTGAGAGCCGTTGGTGAGGGCCTGTGCGACTCTGACTGCAGGAAAGAGCCTCCTGGGGGCGATGGCGAGGTGAACCCCTTCCTCCAGCACCAGCCCTCGGAAGAGGTAAAGCAGTCCAAAGGATGGAAGGGGCGGAAAAAGGTAATTCTTCCCCCGGCCTGGGGGAGCCCTCACTGCATGTTTCCCCCTGCGGCATGGTGCTCTTTCTTAGCCTTGAGGAACTGGATCATGGGGTCGGGGGTCTCACCTTCTCTCCCTTCTTGGTGTGTCCTCAGAACTCCGCTTCCACGGAAAGCTGCCACAGCGTCTCTGCCAGCTGCCTCACCCAGTTCTTCATCCTCTTCAAGAGGGCCTTATTGAGTACCGTGAGGGATGCGGTAAGTGTGTCTACAGTCGCCTCTTGTGGCAAAGGAAGCTGCCGGCATTTTCAGGTGTATCTGTCTTGACTGTTTTTCCTTCATTTGCATCAGTCAGCATTCACTCTGCGATGCTGCTGTGACAAACACTCCCTCATAGACCAGAGGCTCTAACAGTAAATATTTCTGTTATTGGTTGGTGGCTGAGCATTGTGACTCTGCCCCCTGTTTCTTCTCATCCTGGGACTCAGAATGAAAGGGCAGCTCCTTTCTAGAATGCGACATAGGGAAAATGCAAGGGAGAAATCAAATGTAAAACTTCTGGTGGGAACTTGTCACTTGTGCTCACATTCCTCTGGCCAAAGCAAGTCCTATGGCCAAGCATGTCGCCAGAGAGTGCACCCCTCCCTCAGGAAAGCACAGCAAAGGCATAGGGCACTGGGGCTGGGTGGGGGCTTATTGGGAAGGAGGTGTTGAATGGTTGAGAACAGAGTAACATCCACCTTTAAGGTGGACAACCTGCCCAGGACGGGTCGGGTGCTCTGGGACCTAGTTTGAAAGATGGAAGGGCTTGTAGCAATCATGCCACAGCTCTCCAAGGGTGGCCTCTGATATACCCACCCTTGGTCCCTTTCTCCACCATCGCTGTCACCTGTCCTCTCCTCTGAAGGCAGACAGACCTTGCTTGCAAGTTTTGAGCAAATCTGTTTTAACAGCAATACAATGCTGCCTCATGTGTGCATGTGTGTGAGTTGGTTTAGGGTTGGAGGTTGGTTTTTCTGGAGGAAAAGGGCGGCATGAAGCATGAGGTCTGACATGGACCATGTCTCCAGAGGCCTTGGACCTGTTGTTCCATCACTGCCTCACTCCCCCACTTCCAGGCGTGTGAGTAACAGCCAGGTCTGCCCCCAGGTCTTGATGCACCTGCGGGCCACCTCGCACATTGCCATCGGCCTCCTCATCGGCCTGCTCTACTTGGGGATCGGGAATGAAGCCAAGAAGGTCATGAGTAACTCCGGCTTCCTCTTCTTCTCCATGCTGTTCCTCATGTTCGCGGCCCTCATGCCCACCGTGCTCACGTGTGAGTGCCCAACAGACCACAGACCCTCCTCTCCTTCCTCTTCTGTCATTCCAACCCACAAACTGGGGACCGAGGTCATGACTTGACCAAGAGAGGAGTTTTCTGAACATACAGTGTCTGTCTTTTTAAAAAAATAAAATATTCTTTGTAGACAGATGCAGGTATTGTATTTTCTGTTAGACAAGAAAATACAGAGCCTGTTTAAGCCAAAGGGTGGAAGGCTTTCACGCAGGGACAAAGGCTTATGGGAGAGATTTCTAAAAGGTTTTCTAGTCAGGAGCCCCTCAGAGGCATGGCTTACCCCATTGGTTATTAACCCTTTGCGGTCGTATTAAATTTGGACATGGGTGTCGTACTGGTCGGAATTAATTTCCATTGAAAGAGCAGTGATACATAACATGCAAGATTATGAAAGATAAATAAGATTTATTAATTCTTTTTTGGAACTACATCACTACTAGTAGAATCACTACAAATGTTATCACTTTCTACGTCAGAGTCAGTATTCAAGGTGCCAAAATAAAACTCTTCATCGTTACTTTCAGATTCGCAGTACACTTCTTTCGGTAACTTTCTTTTTGCCATTTTGGAGTATTATTTTGAAATATCTTAACAAGCGAGAATGCCTAATTACAGTTAAACGTAATTTGTAAAGCTTTATTTGAAATTCTGCGAAGTATCTCCGAAGCTTGTCGATTTCTTCACTCTCAAAAGGCGACTGACTCACCACGGTGTTTTGCATGGCGAGTGTGGAACCACCACGTTTGTTTATATTGAGTTTCGATAACTCCGATTTGTCAGGGCAATGTCTTGGTTCGTGACAAGGTCACTTAGACACTTAAGAGCTTTCAGAGAAATTATGAACTGATACATGAATGAATAGAGTGAAGATTCGTACGGTTCCTTGCTGTGGTGGCTGAGAGCAGACATATGACCGGAATGGTAAAAAAGCTTTGGTAGCTGAGAATAGACAAATGACCGCAAAGGGTTAAGACAGCCCCAGTCCGGCCACGTTTGGGAGGGGATGAAGCTATTCTGGGTGGATTTCCATGCAAGTCTAGGTTGTTCGCAGAGTCACGTGGGGCTGACAGTGCAGACAGCCTTGCTTCTGCAGAACACCAGCAGAAAGCTCCTCCCTAAATTGCCTGGAATTTCCAAGACCTCACAAGAGGTCTTGTCCGCAGGAAGGAATCACACTGTCACAGTTATTGAATGAGAATAAGTTGCGCGATAAATGTTATAGTAATCGCTAAAATAACACTCATTATTGCACGGATATCCTCCACTCGATGACTCCTCAGGTTATAAAAATGGAGGGCGGTTCTCCTAAGCTAGTGAATCGGTCCTTATCTCCTCCATCCAAACTCTGAGCATGGGGGTGTGGAAAGACCCGCATCTCGGCACAGGCCAGGTTGTTGAGCCAGTATTTGGCACGCCAGGTATGTCTGCTTGATGCCTTCTCCATTGTCCTGCCTCCTAGTTCCCCTGGAGATGGGCGTGTTTCTCCGGGAACACCTGAATTACTGGTACAGCCTGAAGGCCTACTACCTGGCCAAGACCCTGGCCGACGTGCCCTTCCAGGTACGTCTGGGAAAGGCGTGTGTTGAAAGAGGGGCAGGCATTGTCCTCACACCCTGTAGACTGGGGTGGGAGATCACGATTTCCATGAGAGGCTGATGGGCCCTGTGTTCCCAGATCGTGTTCCCGGTGGCCTACTGCAGTATCGTGTACTGGATGACGTCGCAGCCGTCCGACGCCGTGCGGTTTGTCCTGTTTGCTGCACTGGGCACCATGACCTCGCTGGTGGCGCAGTCCCTGGGCCTCCTGATCGGGGCTGCCGCCACATCCCTGCAGGTACCAGCCAAGGCAACGCCTCCCTGCTGCTCTGGGGGGCTCAGCACTGCCCGCCTCCTCCTGATTCTGCCCTAACTTCCTAGATCGGCTTGTCCAGGTCAGCCTTTGGGTCAGGACGCGTAGTGTCCTGGCTGGTCACTACTGGTATATCGACAGCAACAGGTACCCTGATGCGGCACGTAGTGTATGCCAGTGCTGTGCTCAGTGCTCTCCACATAATAGCTCCGTTAGTCCCCGGCACACCCCTGAATTAGATGCTGTGCTAGCCCCATCTTACAGGTGTGAACACTGAGGCCCAGACAGGCAATGCGGTCTGGTCGGGGTCACACAGCTGGCTCAGAGGTCAAGCTCTGGATGCCTAGGTTTTGTTGCCTCAGGGGATCCACTTGCCCATCCCTCCAACCTCCATTGGACCCCCACATTCCCACCCCATCTGGGTCCCTCCACGCGCCCCTTCTAGACTCCTGGTACCACCCACCCACAAACCCACGTGCAGTTGCCGTTTCTGCACCTCCATGACTTCAGGGAGCTCAGGCCAGGCCTTTCCTTCACAGCTAAGCCAGAACTCGGGTAAATCGTGCACCTAAGAGCCAGCTGCTCACTCCCCAAACCAGACGCTTCTCCTCGCCAACCTGGCCCGTGGATGACCCATCCAGAAAACCGGTCCTTTCTCAGTGGTCCCAGGGACTGTCCAGGAATATGGCCTCCAGGGGCCACCTGCAGAGGCAGTCGGGTGGGACTGGAAACTCTCTCTGTGTCCCCCCAGGTGGCAATCTTCGTGGGCCCCATGACGACCATCCCCATCCTGCTCTTCTCAGGATTTTTCGTCAGCCTTGGCACCATCCCCACCTACCTGCAGTGGATGTCCTACATCTCCTACGTCAGGTAGCGTGTGTGTGTGTGTGTATGTGTGTGTGTGTGTGCATGTGTGGTGGTCATGGATGCGGAGACACTGTGTCACTTGGGGCCTTTACAGTGACAGAGGGAAGAGGACTCTGTTAACATGCACATGCTCACAAAAGCCACGTCTTAGCTGTCAGCTAAATGCTGGCACCGTTCCTATATCACAGAGGATCCCAGAGGATCGGTGCCTTTAATTTTTGTCCTAGTTTTGTGTGTCCCGCCCTTACCAACGCACACACAACAAGGGTAAATTAAGTGCTAGCCGCTCGTACCCTGAAGGAGCCCAGGTGGGCCCGTTGTCTGGTCCTTTGGAGACCTGCCTCTAGGGGGCGTTTCCACCTGTTAGGCACTTCATTCCTCTCTGAAATAAACATGCTTATGACATGTTCCTGAATATTGTAAACCCTAATAAGAAGTCTGGTGGAATATTAAAAAAACAAAAACCGGTGTGGCTCAGTGGCTGAGCACTGACCTATGAACCAGGAGGTCACAGTTGGATTTCCAGTCAGGGCACATGCCCGGATTGCGGGCTCGATCCCCAGTGTGGGGAGGTAGCTGATCAATGATTTTCTCTCATCATTGATGTTTCTATCTCCCTCTCCCTTCTTCTGTGAAATCAATAAAAATATATTAAATTTTAAAAACAGGAATACAGTGGGAAGTGAGTCATGACTAAAAGACCCTAACCTCTTTGGACATGCGTATTCTGGCACATGGGCGCTCGGTCCAACTGCATGCTCTGCACGCAGGGGCTGTCTGGCACGTAGGCCTCGGGGGCCACGCTTGTCTTCAAAGCGTTTTGATTTCGTGACACGCAGATCCCACGTCGGAACGAGTTTTTCTTTTCTGGAATGTCCGTTCAGACCCTGGTGTTTTGTTCTGGACAACAAGCTGGAAACAAGGCCCTTGTCCAGAGTTTCACAACCTGTGCGCGCGCCAACGCGGGGAAACCCGAACCCCGTGTCTTTCTCCCCAGAATTAGCGTTTTTTGTTCCGACAATGTAGGGCTGGCAGGGGACAATGGATGGGCAAGTCGTGTTTCGTTAGGTGCTGCAGGCTGCTTGGAAGGCTATCAGACATTCCGGTATATCAAACTTTTAGAAAGTAGGTACGACCAGAAGTAATCCAAGTGGTTTTCAGTTCATTTCCCTGCATAAATCCCTATGATTCGTTCCATTTGGAGGAAATGAAATGGGAAAAATATAGTGAAGGTGCCCGTGCGTTCATCTCAGGGATGCTGGGAGGTTAGGAAGTATTTTTTGGGGGGGAAAGATCTGCGGAGAGGAGCCGACTGGGACCACGGAGAAGGCGGAGGCGGAGTCAGGGACAGCGTGGACGGCGTCTGGCCCCTGGGGCAGAGCCCTCCTCACACGGGGCGCTTTCCTCCGCAGGTACGGGTTTGAGGGGGTCATGCTGTCCATCTACGGCCTGGACCGCGAGGACCTGCACTGCGACGTGGACGAGACCTGCCACTTCCAGAAGTCGGAGGCCATCCTGAGAGAGCTGGACGTGGAGAACGCCAAGCTCTACCTGGACTTCATCGTCCTGGGCATTTTCTTCATCTTGCTGCGCATCATTGCCTACTTTGTCCTGAGGTACAAAATCCGGGCAGAGAGGTAGAGCTCCTGACTGCCGGCAGACAGGAGCGTTAGACACTGCCGCCAAGGGCACCTGGCCGCGTCGCGGCCACCAGCCTGTGCCCGAGGACACGGACGACTGGGACCCAGCCCCGAGCCACCACGTCTGGCACGTGGGTGCCAAGCATTCGACAGCTCTGCCCCGGGGGGACGGGTCTTCTCTCCATTACCCTTCCCAGCTTTAACTAGGAAGAAGATGTAGAAGGGGTAATTTTCACGTGCAGAATTTAAACCGCCCACAACGGGGGCAGCATTGAAACCTGCCACAGAGCTGGTGACAGGAGGTTTCCCTGGTCACACCCTCCCTCATGACCAGGTAGCTCTGATCCCGGGCGGGGGCCGCGAGCAGCTCCTCACCTGGTCACTGCGCAGTTAGGCGTCCTGGGGAGAAAGGCGGAGAGGAAACCGGTTCTGTTTTATGACTTGCTTTTCATAGTTTTCATATTTCTACAGTTTGTCTCTTTTTCCAATGAGAAGCCACTTTCCAAGCCCAAAGCCTGTGAATGTCATTCATTTGAAGAAACTATGTCTTTGCAGCCCTTGTGGGAGAGAGTTGTTCAGGGGGACCCGGCTTCGCTGACACACAGAACCTGTGAAAGGTGCAAGTGCGGGGCCCAAGTTGAGAGACTTGGGAACTGTATGCGCGAAGCCGTGTGGAAATTTTAAAAAGTTACACAAAAAGTGGGAAGGCGAAGTTGGC
>NW_006284323.1:1869644-1885394 GCF_000327345.1 Myotis davidii
GTTTTTTATTCCCCAGGCTTATTTTAAGCAAAATATATTGTTTCTTTCTTCCTAACTTTCTGAGCACTTTAATTTTTAGTTGTTGTTGTTAATCCTCACCCGAGGATATCTTTCCACTGATTTTTAGAGAGAGTAAAAGGGAGGAGGACAGAGAGAGAAACATCGATGTGAGAGAGACACATCGATTGGTGGCTTCCCACACATGTCCCAACCAGGGCCTGGGATTGAGCCTGCAACTGAGGTACATGCCCTTGATCAGAATCAAACCCAGCACCCTTCAGTCCATGGGCCAACGCTCTGTCCACTGAGCCAAACCAGCTGCGGCTGAGCACCTTAATTCTGCCTAATATATTCTAGAAGACCCGCCCTGTTGAGTTTTTACAAACATGTTCCCTTTCCTCATATATCACATCAACTACCTCCACGGAACCTGGGAACGCTGGGCTGAGGGACATCCAGGTGTGAGCGTTGAGGGATCCCAGGTGCAGCCGTGAAAGCTGAGCTGACTGCCTGATATGGAAGCTGCTGAGACCCCATTAGAATCCAAGGCCCTTGCAGGACCCCAGACCCTGAGTGTGGCCGAGGTGTTCGTAGCTCCTTAAACAGGCTGTGGGGTGAGTCCATCTCCGGAGCTGGTTCTGGTGGCAGCTCGTCCGTACCACCTTGTCAATGTTTGGTTTGCGTAGACATCTTCCCAGGGACGTAATCACACGAGTAAATCTCTCTAGGGCAGGACAGTGGCATCTGCAGGGCGACAGCCTCTGACTTCCTAACAGAGCTCCTGTGTGCCTGTCAGCCCTGAGCAGTGAGTGTATCTACAGGGTAGGAGGTGCCTCTGGCCAAAGAAGGTCCGAAGGAAAATGGCGTTGCTTTCCCCTTCTAGACCATCACTGTCCCGGAATCAGGGTCCCCTCATGAAAGGTTGTATGTCTGTGGGCAAAAAACTCACGAACCTCTCTGACCCTCGGTGTCCTCTTCTGTGAATAATGGCACGAGCTAGTCTTCAAGGCTATTTCAGCTCCAAGATTCCTCGGTTCTGTCCCCAACTCTTATTTCCTACTTCAGAGAATGAAAAGAGTTCAATTTTCACTTGCACATGGATTTGTAAATGCTTAGAGACCCGCTTTTCACCTTTAGATCCTTTTTAGTAAATAAACACAATCCAGGTATATTAAAATGTAATTTTAAGTCTGCTTGTCCCACACAAATAGAGCAGCGTTGCCTTCCAGGCCATGTTATTTAACCAGGGTCAAACTTAGCTTTTATAAAAAATCTTTTAATTTCAAGATAGATTTGCCTGTAAGGCATCACACATAGGAAGACCCACATAGGAACAGCCAAGTGTGGAAGAGGAGAAGGGAAGAGGAGAAAGTCATCAGTCTCACCCCAGAATTGCATCAGCTGAGGTCAGTGTTTAAAGGCCTCTTCCCCTCCACGTCAGCCCCTGGGTGGCAGCTCTGTGACCCTACAAGGACATGCATGCCAGGAACTGCGCTCAGAGTCGACCATCTCATCCACAGAGCCCATTCAGTGAGCCAGCAGTGTCCTGTCTCAGCCATTTCAGAAGGAAACTGTGAGATTCCTTTAGATTTACAATCTCATCTCCAAGCACATCTAAGCCTGCAGAAGGAATATTTCTATAGGAGTTCATGCGCCCTGCATTTCAATGTTTTACTGTTAGCTTATCTCTTAACAGATGAGGAACTGATAGAGGTCTCCCCCATACCCAGGGGCAGATCTTTGGGGACCTGAGGGCTGTTGGGTGCCTGAAGGGAAACCCACGTGCAAAGTGACCAGGCTATTTTTTAAAGGATGCTAAGTGGAGTGTCGCAGGTGTACTGCCAGCAGGATAATTTGCCTTGGAAGACCTAAAGTCACGTTGAGTGAGCTTGGGTCACCTCTAGGATGCTGCTGCCTTCACCCCAATTCAACTCTCAGCGAGTGCCCCCTCCATTATAAACCCTTAACAGCTTTCCCTGAGATACTGCTGTTCTGTGCTGATCTCCAGACACTGGCCTTCTGCTCTTGTTTTAGGGGAGTTTGAGAAATTACCTTATTTCAATGGCCTAAGGCCGTGGTCAGCAAACTGCGGCTCACGAGCCACATGCGGTTCTTTGGCCCCTTGAGTGTGGCTCTTCCTAAGCCTTACGCACTGTACGTGCGCCCGCACATGGTATTTTGTGGAAGAGCCACACTCAAGGGGCCAAAAAGCTGCATGTGGCTCGCGAGCCGCAGTTTGCCGACCACGGGCCCAAGGTAACATCCAAGCAATAGACTGATTTATTTTTCTAAATAGCTGTGGTTTAGAGGTAGGTGGCTATGTGCTGGCTTTCCTACGTGGGAATTTAGACCAGGCCAACTTCTCAAATCGGAGTCTTAAAGTGCTTTCTGAATGTAGTGACGCCGACACCCCTTCACTCTGACTGCTTCTTGATGTAGAGAAGGATGGATTCTTGGGTAACAGATGCATGGCTTCTCCGAATGTTGGCAGAGGGGAAACGGAAGCTCAGAGAATTTTGCTTTCTTTCTTTCTTTTTTTATTATTATGTTGTTAATTTTTTTTTTGAGAGAGAGAGAAAAAGAGAGAGGAAGGGAGAGGGATAGAGAGATAGAAACATAGATGACAGAGAAACATCATCGATAGGCTGCCTCCTACATGCCTCACACTGGGGATCGAGCCCGCAACCTGGGCATGTGCCCTGACCTGGAATCGAACCAGCTTTCTCTTGGTTCATGGGTCAACGCTCAACCACTGAGCCACCAGCCAGGCCAGAGAATTTCACTTTCAAATGGAACTTTTCAGGAGAGGAGGGGGCATCTGGGATTCTATCCACTGTTCTGGCTCCGAGACCTGGTCAGGGCCTGGTCCCTGCTGACCTGCCCCATTCTGGGTACCTTTCACCTCTGTCCCCCCTGAGATCATGTTGTGTCCCCCTTTCTCTTATGCTTGTTGAGTATCAGCTAGGGAACGGCATCCTCCCCAAGTCCCCGTGGGTGATGTGGGGAGCTCTCCCCAGAAGGGGAAGAAGCCCTCCATGAACATTCACAGGGGAGATGCTGGAATCAGATGATGTCACCTTAAGGGAGGGGCTTTCAGGACGCTTAGGTCCCAGGAAATGGGACATGTGCTTTTAGGTAAAACTTGTGCACAGACAGGTCACCTCCACCCTGAAAAAGGCTCGGCCAGGAGGCCAGGGACGGGCTGGGTCTGTGAGGTCGGAATCACCACGGTTGTCTCCCTGAGCAAAATGAGAGCTCCAGTGGATTGAGCCTCTCTCTTAGTGAGTGTCCCGGGCCCTGCCCTGATGCCTTAGGAATTCCCCCATCTGTTTACTCAGCAAGTGTTGACCGACCATCCCAAGCTTGGTGCTGTCCCAGGTGCTGGGCCAGGGGAGGGCGCTCAGACAGGCAGGCAGGCAGTGGGGGTGGGGAGAGGGCATGGACCTGCAGGGCACCAAGGCTGGCAGAGGGGCAGGAAGGTCCCAGGTCCCAGGACCAGGAAAGAGCAGAATTTGAGTTCCAGTCTGACCCCTAAATCTCCATTTTTTTTTCTTTCTTTGCCACCCTGCCTCCTGTTCAAAGTGTACAGGTGTGTGTGAAAATATAAGGCATAAAATGCAATGGTAGCGTAGGGGCTATTCATTCTGGACTCCCTGCCACCAAACGGATAGCTGAGATGGGAGGGTGCCGTGCCCTTCCTTTCCAGTAGCCTTGCCTAGGGGCGTACCGAGCTGGCCTGGGGCTGAGCTTACTCGGGCCTGGGTGGAGTGTGCCTCCCTCTGCCCTGGCACGGCTTTGGCCTCCTCACGCAGCTCGCTGGGGGCGAGCTTGGGCAGAGAGGGGCTGCAGTGTGTGATACACAGATGCGCGCACACGTGCTCACGTGCGGGCTTGTGCTAGGTTGTATGTCACAGTGTTATTCTGTGGTGTTTCCTTCATCTATGAATCCTCAGTCACCCTTTACTCCGAGAAGAAGAGAAAACATTCCCGCACTTCACGCCTGCCACGCCAATGGTAAGAGCAGGGTCCGAACCACGAAGGATGTCACCATTGCCAGCTAAGTGACAAAAATAAAACAAAATAGCTTGGGGGGGTGGGGGATGCAGAGTGTATGAATATAAAGTTAGATACTTTCGAGAAATGACGACTGCTAATAAAATATTTTATATAAAGCTTTTTATTTTTGTTCACTGTTAAAATGCTTCAAATACAAAATGATTCGCTTGAATTTGGCCAAGTGAGATGGACCTTGAGGTTGTATTGTGAATACACTTGCTGCACTTTTAGAAAGAATTGGGGTTTATTACTTAGTGTTCCAGTCTGACACCTACTGCAAATAATTCCCTTTCTCTCTTGGGAACTGGCATGTTTTACCTTGAACTGTCTTAGAGTTCTGCGGTTTCCCTCCATCCTCCCAGGCCCGTCACCCACCTTTCTACCTGGTTAATGTTGGCCATGACCTCAAAAGGTGCCACAGCCCCAGGAGCCCGGTGGCTCGCCCAGCCTTCCCTTCTACCCCTTCAGCCTTGCGTGGTCTCCGCGGACATGGTCTCTGTGGACACAGGCTCCAGGCAGAGGGGCAGCCTCATTCGTTGCTCCAGGGTCTGGGGAGCCCATCTCAGGCTGCGGCCCCTGGAGGGGCGGCTCCAGGGAGCACCCCCCAATGGGATGGGCTCCAGTGGAGCTGAGCAGGACCCAGAGGAGCCTGGAGGCACAGCTGCGGGAGCTCCCAGGTCCTGCTCTTTGGCCGGAGCTTCCAGGCAGCGGTGCCCTGGGCTGGGCTGTCACACTGGACTCCCTCCCACCTGGGACAGAGAGAGAACAGGGACATACGAAGTCACAGAACCCATGGCCCCTGCCATCCTCCTACGTAGGGAGAGCACCGCGGATGAGGGAGAAGCCTCTGCAGACCCTCCCTCGGTCCAGCTCACGTTAAAGTCCCTGTGGGTCGCTGCACTTGGCCTCTTACATCTGGGAGATTCCTCTGGGGCAGTTCTCGGGCCTCCCTGGGGCCGGGAGCAGGGAAGAAGCGGGGCACCCCCAGCCCCGACCACTAATTTCCACACCGGCAAGCCTGTCCTCACCCCCATGCCTCCTGGGCAGGAAGGCAGTGCGAAGAGGGGTCTCATGCCCACCCTCTGGCGTAGCTCGATTTTCTGAGAACTGTGGCGCGTCCTCCCCTACGTCCTGTTCCCATCTTGGGGGAAGCAGAGGGTTAATCTTTGCTCAATGTTTATCGTTCTCTCCGAACACGCCAACGTGGAACCTTCCTCCATCAGACATCGTGTGGCCTCCTCGAGGAGACCTGCTCTGTGGGCACACGCTGGGCTCAGGGACCCAGTGCCACTCCCTCTGGATCAAACAGTCCCCTGGGGGCAACAGCAGGAAGCAGTCCATACACACCAGCCTCCTGGTCTGCCCAGACGGGGGTGTTGTGGGCGGGGACCCACTGTGGGGCTTTCCCGCCAGGCAGCGACCATTGCACGGCTGAAGGGAAGGGAACAGAAGCACAACAGCCCCCTTGTTATGGCACCCACCCGGGTGGAGCGCCCACTGGCCTGGGCCTTCCCAGGGCGTGTGGGGTGCAGGTTCCACAGCTGGGGTTGAGCTTGCTCCCTGGTCCCAGGGAGACCCCCACGGCCACCGCCTTGTAGTCCAAGTCGAGGACGTGGCCACAGCATGCGCGCGTTTCTCTCTGGGCTTCGTGGTTTCTCCCAGATCTTGGGAGTGGCCTGCGCCCAAGCCACATGAGTAAAACACAGCCAGATTCCAAACGATGGCATTCAATGGGCGGGGAGCGGCACCTTCCTGTTTGCTGTGTCCGCGCCGAGCCAACGTGAGAGAGACCAGGCCGATCCCCTGTGGGTGCCTTCGGCCTACACTTGCGCCTGAATAAGTGTGGCCCTGATATTGTATACAGATGGCATCTCCTATGTTCACCAATGTTATGGGATCTGGTTCTGGGGGCCGTGTAAGCCACCTGCTGTTACCTGTCAGGATGGGAGTGATTTGTTATTACATCACGTGGGGTGGGGACCCAGGTGAGCTGGGAGGAGAAGTTGAAGCCAGGGGCGCAAGCGTCTGAGCGGTGAGGGGTGACCCCCCCTTCTGGCCTGCCTGGGGCGATTCTTAAGTTCCCTGAAGAGTGTCCCTTGAAGGAGATCTCAGGGGGCTCTTGCTGCCAGCACCTGAAGTGACCTATTGTCCTTGCACTTCGCCTGCCCTGAGGCCTGGTCCACACCTGCCCTTCCTCTGGGCACAGCCGTGGGTCAGCACGGGGAGCTTTCCAGAAAATAGCCTTTGCCACATGGGGCTTTGCTGGAGCGCCAGGCACACCCACTGCCAGGGGGAGTTACCAAAACCCTCTCCCCTGTTGGGCCCCGATGGGACCTCTCCTGCTGGGGGACAGATCAGGCCCCGCGGGAGGCAGGAAGTCCCAGGTTCAAGGTTCAAGGCCGAGCCCCGTCTCCACGGGGTCCTGGAGGCTGCAGCGCGGCCCAGAACGAAGGTCACCCCGGGATGTAGTTTCACTGAGAGTATCCAGTAACCGTGGGGGCTATTTGTTGTACAGCCTTTGCAATCTTTACAGCTCTGTCAGGGGCACCCCAGGGCCCTTTTCCATTACCTTGGGGACACAGACTGCCCCGGCTTAATCTTATCTGTCTCCCCTTTCAAGTACTCAGCCAATTAAAAATGGTAGGAAAAGTCTCACCATTCAAATTGCTCGTCACATCCACCACCAACCCCACATAAGAGGTCTCCATCTTCACAGTCATGATCCCCGCGGGAGGGGCACGGGAGGAGTTGCTCCACAGAACGTGTATGTGTAGCAAGTTAACCTGTGTTCCTGGCGCCCCTCCCATTTGCTCTTCCCGTGTAGCCATGTGGGTGCAGCCCCCGGCCGACCGTGGCTGAATCTGTTGTGAACCGTTGCCTTTGATGAGCAGCTATTTCAATGTTTTCCCTTTGTTTTTCCTTCCAAAGCAAGAGTCAATGCAAGTAACATGTTTTTAACCAGCGTGCAAACGTGTGCACACATCTGTATGTCTAATATAGAATTATGGAAGCCCTGTTTTTTATAAGAGTGTATGGGTGACTTTACTTGGGTTTAGCCATGTTCTCTAGGAAATACTAGTACAGTTGCTTGTGCTCTGTGAGAGGTTTGCACTGTTGTAGGTAAACTCGGCATATATACATCCGTACCTATATATCTATATCTATATATTTAAAATAACCTGGGCTCCCTGGGGCACTTGTTCCTGGCTGTGTCACTCCATGGGCACACAGCCCCGGGCAGACCGCAGATGTGAGCTCTAACTCAGACCTTACACACCACGGCTCTGCTTTGTATATTTCTGTAGAGTTACCTTCTTGGATTTGTACGTGCATTTTTTGCAGACTTGAACTCTGTCTTCTGATAAATTAGATGCCATTTATGAAAATGTGACATAAGTCAAATAAAGCAACGCTGTTTTCAGATTTCGTTTCTCTCTTGCTTGCTTTCCCGAACACCAGCCCTCACGCAGCGGGAGACGGGAGCCTGGGTGTGGCCGAGCACGAGGATGGTTTTCTCCTTCTCGCCCGCCCTCGCTCTAACACAGCAGTTTCTCTGGCAGGTGTCAGGATGGGTCCCAGCGAAGTGGGGAGAAGAATAAGAGTGGCGGCAGTGGTACGCCAGCCCCCAGGTGCTAGGTGGCAGGTAGCACAGAGTCAAGTGCCTTTTCATAGTTATCTCACTTAACAACCATCCTTGGGGCCAGACAGCCACCACCAGCTCCATTTCTCAGATGAGGAGCCTCAGGCTCAGAGACTAGATAACTCGCCTGAGGCAGAGTTCAGAGGGTGATAGAGTAGCTCCTGACCCCTTCATCACACCCCTCATCCTGGGGAGAGACCCGGAGCAAAGGAGGAGAGGCCATCTTGTCACCCGAAGTGGCCGGGAGGACGCTCCTCCCAGACCTGTGGCTAACGGGTAAGATGATGGACAAATGTCCCCAGGTGTCAGCAAAACCCCACCTCTCTATGCCATTACAAGTTGAAGAATTCTGGAATCGAATGAAGCATTTCAGTGAATTCCAACATGTTCTGAAACAATACCCGGCTACTCAGCCAGCCCGGCAGGGACCATTGCCAAGTAAGTGTTGAAGCAACGCGCCTTACACAGCACAGGAAGCAATTAACAGCTTTAATGGCCACAGTGTGTGTGTGTGTGTGTGTGTGTGAGGGCTCCTGTTTATCTCCCCTTTCACCAGCAGCAAGGAGTCTGGCTTCTCCTGGGCAAGTCAAAGTTCTCATTTCATCGTTCCTGGAAGGCTCTAGAAATGTATAACATGTTCAAGTCAACGAGGAAGGTATTTGATGCTAAAATGATCCCTGGATCTTGCAGAGCCTGGTTCATTATCTGAATTCACCCTGAGCTATTGGTACATGAAAAGTCTAGAGCAGTAGTTCTCAACCTTCTGGCCCTTTAAATGCAGTTCCTCATGTTGTGACCCAACCATAAAATTATTTTCATTGCTACTTCATAACTGTAATGTTGCTACTATTATGAATCGTCGTGTAAATATCTGATATGCAGGATGGTCTTAGGCGACCCCTGTGAAAGGGTCGTTCGACTGCCAAAGGGGTCGCGACCCACAGGTTGAGAACCGCTGGTCTAGAGGCACCTGAGCAGGAGGCAGGGAGGTTTGATGGGCGGGTAAAGGCCACTGGGGCCATGGGCAGTCGCTGACAGTTGAGTGCCCAGGTGCCTGAGGTCCTCCAATGATGACTAGACTGCCAGCACGTCGCAGGTTTGAACCTTAGCAAGGCTGTGCTCTAAAACAAATTGCTCTGTTTCCTCATTTGCAAAGTAAGAGTAAATACAAGATTACTCACTGCACTTTGAGTTTTAAAATAAGTTCCTGTCCTGGTTAGTGTTTCTAACCAGGCACTGAAGGGTCGTGGGTTCAATTCCCAGTCAAAGCATGTACCTGGTTTGCAGGTTGGATCCCAGCCCCAGTCAGGGTGCATGCTGGAGGCAACCAATTGATGTGTCTCTCTCACATCGATGTCTCTCTCTCTCTCTCTCACCCCCTCCCTTTTACTCTCTCTAAAATTCAATGGAAAAAAATATCCTTGGGTGAGGATTAACAACAACACAAATATTCCAGTCCACACTGTAGCATTTCCTAGCCAACATTTTTAAAATTGATTAGCACTCACTGGGTACGTAAATAACCTCAACTGCCCAGAGTCCAGAATGTTGTTTAAATTGCTCAAGGAAGGCCAGGCACATATCCTTTGGCCACCTCAGTGGGTCACAGAGAACTCAGGGACCACGCTGGGCTCGGTGGGATTTGGTGCTGGCTCCTGGCAAGCCAGTCCTTAGAAGTTAATTATTCAAGTTTAGTTTGTCAGCATTTCAGCGTTTCATTTTAAACGTAGAAAATTATGATGGACCTTTAAATAAGATTGAAAGCATGTTAACTACTTAGTTCCTTTACCCAGTATCTATTGCTGCTTGTAACATGAATTAGATGGGAATGACTGGGAGGTGCTGTAACTCAACCGTCTTCTAGAAGGGCTCCTGCCGTAGCGTATCCAGCACAGCTGGCCGCCCAGCTGCAAATCCCTGAGCAAGTTACTACCTGGCCCCTCTCTGCTTCCTCCTCTGGAAATGGGATGGAGGCGATGACAGGGACACCCCGCACCTGGTGGGCTTGTTAGGGGCATTCAATGCGTTAGCAAATCTCAAGTGATTGATTGGCGTCTGACACATGCCAGGTGCTGTCAATACCACCTTTGGTCCTATTTACCAATCACTCTGAGTATCAGTCAGCCACACAGCAGGCTGGGCTGCCTAGGGGTTCAGGGTGCACCGGGAGGGTCTCAGGAGAACAACAGGGAGCCCACAGATTCTCAACCATCCCCTATGGCAGTGCAGCCCCATGGAGGCTATGTGTCCCAGGGCCCCCAACACTCACACCAGGCCTTTGGCCTGTGTCTTGCCGACACCCTCCTGCCAAAGCCCCACCCTCACCCCCCACCCCCCAGAAGCACACATACAGTCAAGCTGGGTTGAAGGACACGCAGCAACAAGGAGCACCGCACATGTGGGGCATCTCAACAGAAGATGTTAGGAAGGACTTAGTGTAGGATGTGGGCTTGTGTGATGTGATTTGGGGGAGGTTCAAGGAAATCGGGCTTAATCAGGATTGGATGCGTCAGGAGGTGAGGGCAGGTGGGTCTTGGGTATCTTAATAACCCATCTAGGAGGGGAGGCAGGAAACCAGCTGTGAGGGCCGGGAATCACCATCACTCCTGTCAGCCAGCAGAGGGCGCTGGGTGGGTTGGACATTATTGCACAGTGGGCTTCCGTCTGTGCTCCTTGGTCTGAGATGTCCCTGGAAGGACTCACCCCAAGGCCTGACGGTGCTAGAAAGGACACAGGGCTTAGGATTTAAAGACCTGGGCCTCCTGGCGAGGCGCCTCTCAGCAGGGACTCTTGGACAGGTTCCTTCTCTGCATGACAAGCGGAGAACTCTCTCCAGGGGCCTGGTCCCAGGTGCGAGCTCAGAAACAAGGCTGTGATTTTGAGGGAGCAGGTGTCTCTTTTCCAGCGGGAAGGGTGGCCCAGATCAAGACCCCCCACTCTGCGGTCCGTGGACAGCACTGCCGTGTGCGGTAGATTGTCCTTGTGTCTTAGAGTCCCATCAACAGGAACGGCAGGGGACGCTCAGCCTGAGCGAGTGTGCAAATCCGCCTGGGCTCACTGAGCTGCCTGCCCGGGAGCCCCTGCTGTCCGTGGACCTGGGTGTCCCAGGGAACAACTCTCTGTTGAGGGGTTGTTATAACTTCTTGGAACTTAATGGAATCTTCCAGGGAACCCTACTTCATTTATTCGTATAGCAGGGTCTATTTTCAGAAGAAAGAAAGCAAGAGGTGGCCACCCAAGGTGAAACACATGTTAAACCTGACTTGCAAATAAATGCAAAAAAGTGCCACTTTGCAATATGCTTTTATTGGCTTTCTCTCCACGGAGAAAGACATGACTATTTTCTTTTTTGAAACTTACATTTGAAGTGTCTTAGCTCAGCCTGCAGGAGGCAGTGACCTCTGGAAGGTGGCTCGCCCTCCCTATCTGTCTGCTCTGGGTCTGAGGTCTGCAACAAACCCACAGGCCGTGCAGCAACTTAGGGGTGATTTTCCGCTCCCGCTCCCCGCTCCCCGGGCTGGGGCAGACCCTCTGCTCTGAGATGCTACGACACCCCCTGCTGTCCCTCATCTGTGTGTGACACGCTGACAAGAGAATGCGAGCGACTCTGCAGAAATAAAGCACAAAACACAACATCTCAGGAATAGAGACCTGTCCTCATGCTGAGCGTGGATCTTTATTCTTTAGAACATGGGGCCCCAGGCATTAGCTTTCAGCCAGAGCCTGGCCAGGAGCAGGGGCTAGGAAAGCAGAGATGAGCAGGCAGGACGTCGGAGTGCGGACATTCACCTCCCACGGTGTGCAGGGCAGTGGGCGTGGCTTCAAAAGGTACATTCTGGAAACAAAGCACAGCATACGTCACCGGGAGCAGGTCTCCTCCCCACCCCGCAGCTGCCCGGCTTCTCAAGGTCAAGACAGGCTCCAAGGTCAACGCCTTATGCTGCATTCTCCCCCAAGTCACTGGGGAAGTGCTGAGTCCCGCACCTTGTGGGAGATCAGCCACATGCCCCACTGGGCCCTGGGGTAGAGGAGGGCAGATGATCAATGAGGGGGGTCTCTGCAGGGACACCCAGTGCCGAGGAAGGGATGCAGCCCCCTCCGAATTATCCTGGGACAAAGGGCAAGAGCAGCCCCTTGGGTGCCGCCTCCAGGCAGGTGTCCTCCTTAGCAATAGCTGGCACTTGGCTGCCAGATGGCTTACAGTGACCTCTGCACCCAGGATGTGTGAGGTGGGGCCGATGGAACCAGGGCAGCAACCACCCCTGTGCATGCCAGCTGTTGCTGACAGGGGGTTCCCGGGTGGTTATCTTGCACCCCACTGCACCACCGAGGGAGGGGGCAGGGAGGGGATGCACTTGTGATGGGGTGTGGAGTCACCAGGGCTCCACGCCCAGCGCTGCCACCTGCCTGCATGTCACCAATGTTGGTGGTTTGTTTGCTGATCGGCCCAGCTTTCCAAACCCACGCAATGTCCGTTTCCCTCCAGGATAGAGTTTAAATTAGTTCCTCTATATCAGCGATTCTCAACCTGTGGGTCGCGACCCCTTTGGCGGTCGAATGACCCTTTCACAGGGGTCACCTAAGACCATCCTGCATATCAGATATTTACATTATGATTCATAGCAGTAGCAACATTACAGTTATGAAGTAGCAACGAAAATAGTTTTATGGTTGGGTCACAGCATGAGGAACTGTATTTAAAGGGCCAGAAGGTTGAGAACCACTGCTCTATATAATGCCTTGACTTTGACACCTTTTTGAAACAAATGCTTTTGTATTTTTGCACAAACCACTTGGCAACAGGACAGCAGGGAACTGGTGGCTGGCTGCCCTGGCATGAAGCCACTGACTGAGGCCTCTGCCAAGGAATAGCCATGGCACTGGGTGTCCTGCCCAGGGCCCAGGGGCGTGTGGCTTCCTGGGCACCTGGAGGCTCCGGCACGTGCCCAGAAAGGACCTAGTGCCCGGGGGACCGGCTCACCTGTCTCCTGCAGAGGCTTGAAGCACCAGGGCACCTCGGGGATGCTCGAGTCGAAGCAGCAGCCCCGGTTGTTGCACTGCTCTGGGGTGACCTCGGGGTAACCGCAGTCCACCCTGTCCTTGGCCGGGATGGCACACTGGCTCTCCGCTGCCCAGACAAAGCCCAGTCAGCTGCCAGCGCCCTGCTGGCTTGGGGTTGGTCTGTTGGCTCCGTTTGGCAAGTCTGCACCCTCTTCCCTCTCCCCTCCTGAGTTCAAAGGGTATGACTCCCTCCCCAACATTTGCTTGAGGCAAACCCTCTTTCTGTGTAAATATTGAAAAAGAAACGTTCCGTAGGTGATCTGGCTTCCTGCCTGCGCGCTTCCTGCGCCTTGTCGGAAGTCACTGCGGGCCCGTGCTCCCACAGGCTGGCAGTGGCCAAGGGAATCAGGGCCCCTGAACCCGGAAACCAAATTCCCTTTGTTTACCTACAGGAACCCCTCCCCACTTAAATGAAAAGCTTAACAGGTATATACATTCAGTAGAGCGAGTCACAGTACACACAGAGCTTTTTGCTTCCTTCCTGCACCTGCCTCCCCCCAGATGGGACAGCTGGTCAACCTTCCCTGTGTGTCCTGGGGTCTCTAAGCCTATGTCCAAGGTGAGAAGTCCACTGGGCCTCAGCACCTAACTACGTCTGGTTAGGAAGATGGAAATCACACAGAACCTCCTCAGTCCCCTCTGCGGCTGCCAGCCAGTCCGAAATTCCTTACTCCCGGTTCCCAAACATTGGAATCAGCTGGGGATCTTGAAACACCCCTGTGGCCCCACCCCACCCCGGAGACATTCAGACAGAATCGGGCGCATCCTGGGCTCCGGTGAGTCTAACGGGCACCCAGTTTGGGAACTGCTGCCTTTGACACAGCTTGGTAGGTGACCTGACGAAAGCCGCACCCTCATTTCTTCAAGCCACACACACACCCCCACCCGGAGGTGCCCGGCAAGGGCGGAATGACTGCGGAATCGTTCTGGAAGTCACCTTGTCATATGTCTGACTTTTTGTTTGGGACAGTGGGCTAGGTAGGCACTGGCTGTGGCCGGCCGGCCCTGGGGTCTGACCCTGATGGGCAGGGTTGCCTTAGGTCTGTTATGAACGTCCTGAGCCTCAGTGTCCTTGTCTAAAATGGGGACAGCAAGAGCCAGTTTACAGGGCTATTGAGAGAAAAGGTGTGTCGCTGGTAAGCAGCAATTATTCAATGCATGTGGGGGCCTGGTCACCTTCCTCAGGTCCCCAGAAAGCCCCCGAGCCTGGATCTTCTGTGTCCCGTCCCCGCGTCCCGGGTCCCCACTGCCCCCAGGCCCCCGCTCCTGCTGTGGTACTTACACAGGCCGACGTACTGCGCAGACGAGCTGGAGATCCCCAAGGCCAGGACCACCGCCAGCAGCCAGAGCCCTCTGGCCTCCATGGTCACTGCAGGCTCTGGGGACCCGGCTGCTCAGAGCCCTCATTTATACCCCTGTGTTTGCACAGGCTTCTGGTCTCTGTTTGGAGATGGCCCTTCCCTGCAGCTGGCCACGCCCGCTTTTCCTGGCACCTGATTGTACAGCCCCCAGAGTCCTGGCTCCCTGAGCAGAGAGGGTGGTGCGACCCCACTGTGGTGTGTGGGGGTTCACACTCCTCCCTCAGGGGTGGGGCTGTGCCTCCCCACGGCAGCCTGGCCAGGAGGAGAGAAGATGGGGCTGATCATCAGTATCAAGAGCCCAGCCTGGAAGAGGCCGGAAGGTTCCCTCTGCAATGACAGGAGTCCCTGGGCCACTTAGTCCCAGGTTGACCCTGGGTCATGAGAAGATGGGCAGCAAACCCCACTCAGGTAATTCGTGCCTGCGAGTTCATTTTTCTCTCACGGCTCTTGCAAGGTACAAATTCCTTTCCTTCATTGTTGGCATTTTTCCAGCAAATAAATATGTTTATTATTAATTACATTTAAATAAATGTATTAAGTAAAGTTATTCGATACATTTTTGTTGTTGTTAATCCTCACCCAACGATATCTTTTTCCCATTGATTTTTGAAAAGAGTGGAAGGGAACGGGAGACACAGAGAGAGAAATATCCATGTGAGAGACAGACACCAATTGGTTGCCTCCTGCCTGCGTCCTGACTGGGGATTTAGCCTGCAACCACGGTACATGCTCCTGACCGGAATCAAACCCAGGACCCTTCAGTCCTCAGGCCGAGGCTCTACCCATTGAGCCAAACTGTATAGGGCTATTCAATATATTTTAATAAAAATATAATACGTGCAGTTGGTTTTTAAAATCAGACAGTGCAAAAGCCCCCTCCTGTTTAGCAGTGTTCATGTTTAATACTTTCTTAGGTGTTTTTCCAGAAATGTTCTCTCTAGATCTAAGCACACTTAACACAAATGGGAGCTTACTAGATGCGTTTGCCCAGCTTGCATTTTCTTTCAATGAAGGCTGTACCTGGGAAAGTGTTCTGTAACAGCACATCTAAATGAATTGGGAATGTTTCTACCCATTTTCCACAGGAGGAAAATAAGACTCAGAAATGAAGGTGGCCGTCCAAGGTGACTAGTAGGCCCCGTGGAGCTGAGGTTCAACCACCTCCGTGGGACCCTGAGGGCTCAGCTGTCCGTCGCAGCCCCCGCTGTGCAGGCGATGCTGGGTGAGGCGGGAGAGGGTGGGTCCTCTTATTGCTGTGACCCCTCTCTCTTTTCTGCCTGCAGAATTCTTACCTATCTGTTCAGCACCAACGTTACCCAGCGACCTTCCAGGAACCGCGGGTGGGTTTGGTGTATCATCCCAGAAGCTGGTCGAGCTCAGCCCCTGGGTTTGGGGGACGCGTTGGGGGAAACTGACTACCCGAGGGTTTGTCCATGGAGTTGTTCTTCACCAAGTAGCCAATGGGGACAGGCTGTGCACGCGTGGGCGACAATGGCCTTGTCACACCGTGTGACTCCCTAGCCCCAGCCCCAGCCCCTCGCACTTAGTGAGCCCCAGATGAGTGGACTTGGGGCGACACTCCTCACCAGGGAGCAGGGCTGCCCCCTCCATGGCCAGTGCGGGCTAGAGGCA
>NW_006284323.1:1885406-1892139 GCF_000327345.1 Myotis davidii
CTGTGTTGTTCTCAGGGCGCTGGCTTCGTGCCCAGAGGGAGGGTGCGTGCCAGCAGACGCAGGGCTTGGTGCTGAGGAAAACATCTTCCCCGGGGAACTCCTGGAGCCTCTCCAGCCAGACCCCTGCCTACCCACTCCCACAGCCCGGGCCGGCCAAGCTGTGGGACTGAGCGCACGAACACCCCGAGACGGACTCAGAAAGGACGGTTATTTGGAGGCAGGCCTGGCAGGAGCGTCTCCGCCTGCCTGGTCTCCACGTCCCCTGGTCCACACCGGTGCTCTTTTTTTTAATTAAAAATTTTGTTTCCAATTACAGTTGACGTTCAATATTATTTTATATTAGTTTCAGCTGAACAGCATATTGGTTAGAAAGTCATGTACTTTACAAAGTGGTCCCCCTGGCGCTTCCAGTCCCCACCTGGCACCACACACAGATACTATAATATTACTGACTGCATTCCCTGTGCTGTACTTCACATCCCTACAACTGTTCTGTAACCACCAATCGGTGCTTCTCAACCCTTCCTCCTTTTTCACCCATTCCCTCCCAGCACCCTGCCCTCTGGCAACCACCAGTCTGTTCTCTGTATCTATGAGTCTGTTTCTGTTTTGTTTGTTTGTTTATATTGTTGTTTAGATTCCACGTATATGTGAAATCATATGGTATTTGCCTTTCTCTGAGTGACTTCTTTCACTTAGCTTAATACCCTGTAGGTCCATCCATGCTGTCACAAAAGGTAAAATTTCATTCTTTTTTATGGCTGAGTAATATTCCATTGTATCACAGCTTTTTAAAAATATATTTTTATTGATTTAAGACAGGAAGCGAGAGGGAGAGATAGAAACATCAATGATGAGAGAGAATCATTGATTGGCTGCCTCCTGCATGTCCCCCACTGGGATTGAGCCCAAAACCCCAGCATGTGCCCGGACAGGGACTTGAACCGTGACCTCCTAGTTCATAGGTCGATACTCAACCACTAAGCCACACTGGCCAGGCAGTATCACAGTTGTTTTATCCACTCATCTGTTGACAGGAACTCGTCTCCATAGCATCCACCAGTGCTCTTGTAATCACCTGGAGGCTGGAACAGTGTAGATGCCTGTGCGCCTCCCCTGCCCTCCCCTCCCCCCGCCCAGCTAATTCAGAGATTATTGAATTCCCTGGGCAGCCAATGCCCAGAACCACCACCAGTATTCAGGGTGTCTGCTACAATTTAACCCAGTTACTCTCCACTGAGCCAGGGCTGGGGCTGGGGAAGGAATATGAAAGGTGACAAATCCCTGTTCTTAAGGAGCCCCCTTCATTAATGACCAGGGAAGACCTGGTTGTTTGAAGATGGGGATGCAGAGAGAACAGGTCCTAGTCTGGGCTCTGTGACCTTAGGGCCATCATTTTACTGCTTGTGCCTCAGTTTCCTCACCTGTCACATAGTGCCTAGTCCCCGGGGCTATGTGAGATGGTGACACAGAGCAGTGCTGGGCCCCAGGACACACACGGAACGGATCACCTGCCAGGTGTGGCTACAGTGTCAGAGGGTCCAGACTTCCTGGAGCCCCCAGGTGGGATAGAAGTGGTGGCTAAGGCATGAGGAGCAGAGCTGGATTCCCACGGGTGTTGCCAGCACAGGCTCCTGAGGGAGCAGAGCACATGGGCTGGTCCTTGGAGACGAAAGGATTGCATGAACATTTATGGGGGAATCTGAGTATCCCCTTCCTTCTGTCCTAGGGAGCCCTCAGCCCAGGAACCAGGGCTCCCCTCCAGGCACAGGGGAGGCCTGAGAGCCCACCTGCCACCCAGAGCTCGCAGTCCCATGGTCCTCCCTGTTCCTCTGGGGTTCACCTTCTAGGGATGAAGAAAACGGTGTCAGGGCTGCTGACCTCAGGGGCACTGCTGGCCCGGCCCTGACAGGTGGCTGCACAGGCACCCTGAGACCTGGGGCGAGTGTGAATCTGGACTGTCCTGGGAGCCCTCCCCTAGAAGCCCCTCCCACCTGGGCTTGGTGTGCAGGTGTCCAGGGAAGGCGAGGGTCCAAGAAGCAGGCGAAATGGCCCCAAGGGCTGGGCTGCCACCTTCCACCTGCAGGATGCGTGGCCAGGGGCACATATTTGTGACAAGCACAGACGAAGTGTGGGCCACAGCCCTGGCACTTGGACTGCAAATACCGAGTCCTAAGGACCCCAGGCATGGTCCCTGGCCTCAGAGACCACAGCTCTGGAGAGAACAAGTCTTAAGGTGTGATTGTGATGCAATGTGATGAGAGCTGGAACAATGCAGCTCAGCAGGCTTCTCATCTGGGGAGAGATCTGAACTGGGTCTTGAAAGATGAATAGGAGCTCACAGATGGGCGAGGCCAGAGGGTGTTCCAGGCAGACACTAACTCACCACCTCTCACAGAATATGGAGTCTGTGTGTCCTTCACGGGGCTACAGTTCCTCTGTCACCTCTCGGCTTCTGATACTGTCACCCTTGGCTACTGGAGCCAGCAGAGGGCCAGATGGAGGAAGTAAGAAGTCATGTTCATCGAAATCTCTGGGTGGGCCTTGGTGCCACACACCTCCCAGGAGCCTCCTGCTGACCAGCTGTCACATCGCTCTGCAGCTGCCTTGGGTGTGGGCCCTCCCACGGTGTCTGCAGTTCCTCCTGCCAGACCCTTCTGCAGGTAGCTGCCATGGTGACAGATGCAGGGAGGCTCCTGTCTTTTGGCGTGGTTTACACTGAGGACACATGGGGGAGGGGGTTAGGACTTGCAAATGTGTCACCCACCAACTGTGCAGGGGGCGGGGGAGAGAACAGAGTCCCAGTGAGTCCGGACAGAGGCCATGGTCTTAGGATGCTCCTCAGAGGCCCCCTGGTCTCCTGTCCCCAATACTGGGCCAGTGCCTGCCTTCCCACACATGGTGGGAGAGGGGTCTTATGACAGCCCCTAGGTGTTCAAGGGAAGCCAATGTCTAGCTCAAGGTATACTTGGGGTGGCCTCACCGGTGACCTCTAAATCCAGAGCTCCTTAGGGCTTGGAACTATTGCATCAGCTCAGGTGCTGTTGCAGCAAGGAAAGTCCCCAGCAAGAAGTGGGTGGATGATGGGGACACAAAGGTACAGAGATAAGTCAGAAATAAACAGAGCTGATAGGTGGGGATACGTGTGTGGGATATCAGGCTCCTCATTGACAGCCTGCCTTCTGGACAAAGGGGAGGGGGGAGAGGGGGAGTTTATCTCACACACTGAACAAAGAAGTCAGCAGTCTTGAGACTTGTCAAGATAAAAGCACCAGATGGTCTCATAAATTCTGGGAAAAGCGACAACAAAATAAAAGGGGGACTTGAAATCTAGTCTGTTGTCCAAGATACCCAGCAAAGAACCTTTGAAACCTGTGTGTGTGTGTGTGTGTGTGTGTGTGTGTGTGTGCAGGTGGGGTATGGGGAGGGTGGTGGTATAAAACCCCTGAAGCCCCCACTGGGCACATACTCAGGCTAGCTGAGTTGCCCGCTTATGCTGTATGCCAGGAGTATTTCCCCCCCCTTTGGTTAATCCTCACCTGAGGATATTTTTTCATTGATTTTCAGAGAGATTAAAAGCGGGGAGGAGGGAGAGACAAAGAGAGAGAAACATCGGTGTGTTTATGGATATGAGTGAGAATAACATGAACCTCAGACCAATAGTGAACTCTGGGCAAGAGGGAAAAGGATGAGTAAAGAGGGCACATTTATAACTTTATTTTTTATATAAAACTAGAGGCCCAGTGTACAAAATTTGTGCATGGGAGGGGTGTCCCCTCAGCCCAGCCTGCACCCTCTCCAATCTGGGACCTCTTGGGGGATCTCCGACTGCCCCGATCCCCAGGATCGGGCCTAAACCAGCAGTTGGACATCCCTCGCACAATCCTGGACCCCTGGCTCCTAATCGCTCACCTGCCTGATTGCCCCTAACCGTCCCCCCTCCCACCTTGTTGCCCCCAACTGCCCCTGTCTGTTGGCCTGGTTGCCCCTAACTGCCCCCACCCCCTGCCAGCTTGCCACCCCCCAACTGCTCCCCCTGCCGGCCTGGTCACCACTGAAGCCTGCTGTTCAATCATTTGGTTGTCTCTCACTAACCCTCTTGCTGGCCTGGTTGTAGGCAGCCATCTTGTGAGGGCATGAGGGTTAATTTGCATATCATCTCTTTATTCTATAGGATAAGGGGCATTGAAGCAAAAAGAACAAAAAAAATATCCAGCATCTATACATCTGGGTAGCGAATATATAGATGACCATTACTTTTTTTTTTTTCTGACTAATGAAAAGAGAAATACCACCATTTAAGATTTTTATTTTTTAAAAAATCCCTAAAACATAAAGTGGTTTGGGAGGCAGGGAGAAGGAGGGTGAGCCTGGCAGAAGCCAACCCACTGGCTGGGACCAGAGCCCTGGGCTCCTGGAGGCTGGTCACTGCCGAAGAGGTGTATCAGGCCAGGGACAGGGCAGAGGACCACTTAGAAATCCCGTCAGCATAAATAAATGAATGAATGAATGAATGAATATATAAATAAAAGTCTCAAGTCATTTCAAGTTGTCTTGTTTAATTCTTAGTCCTTGAGCTTCTGCAGTGCAGTCTCAACTTTCTCTCTACATTAGATTTTCCAGATCCGCTGAAGATGAGGACCTGGCTGTGTCCCTTTGTGGGTGAGGGAGGTGGAGGTAGGGTGACCTGGCATCCCAGAGGGGAAGCGCCATGTGAGTGCTCATGTTTCATACTGCCCATCTCTGGATCAGATGCGCAATCCCTGTGTCCTCCATGCCGTGGGCCGTCTCATCCTTCACCTCAAAGTACGTCTGAGAAAGAATACTAGAGGTTGCGATTCCGGCTTCTCAGAAAGGACCCCTAATTTGTTCAATCACAGGGGGTGCTTGTGGACTGCTCACCAGCAGAAATGGTCTTAGATCTGTCACTACAATGTGGAATAAGAACAGTCAGAATAAAAGAGTCTTATATCTCTTAAAATGCAATCTTGTTGAAAGGTTAGAGTCAGTGATGCGTGGGCAGGTTAAATAGCCATCTCAGTTGGTGAATGAAGAAAACTTGAATTTATTTAAGGAAAAAGGGGTGGGGGAATGAGGATACCCAAAGGAAAGGGCTACACAGCACTGAGCCAAAGGGTACTGGGCCAATACACTCAGGGCAGTGGAACAAGGAAGGGAATAGAAGAAGCAGCAGGAGAGCCGGGGCTGGCTGCTTTGGCTCACTGGGAGGTCAGAGAAAGGGGCCTTGGGGACAGGCGCAGGGGGTGAGCGGGGATGAGCTGCTGCCGCCCACCGTTTCCCTGGTTGCAAGGCTCATGAGTCCCCTTAGAAGTTAGGGGACACATGCCTGTGGGGAAAGGAGAGGGAGAAGGAATGGCACAGGCTTGCTCCCCTCGGGGAGAGTGCACATGGGGTCCTGTGTTCTGAGTGTATCTATCGCTCTCTTGCTGTTGGGAATCTTAAGGCAGGTCTCAGGGGAGGGTCTCAATAGAATATTCATCAGCTTCCCAGGTGTGCTCTTTCAGGGTCACTGATTGGTTGGCACCAGGGCAGCTGGTCCTGAGGCAGCCTTGGGGTCCCTGGTCTGGTTTTGCTGCTTTTCTGGACCTGGAGCTGACATACAACTGAGGCCTAGATGCTATCTCTAAGGGAGGAAAGGTTAAGGGATCTAAACCAAATGACTTGGCTATGCGAGGCTACCCTGGGCACCAGGTTCTTGTCTTCCCAGTGTTGCCCTGGCTAGGCATCGGGGCTTTCTGCCTGGTGAGTTTCTGTACCGGGCCCAGCGTCCTTGCTCTGCTCATGTCTGCCTAATACCTATCTCATGCTTGTTTCCCCTGCCACATCTCCAACAGGGATTAGCCCAGCGCTAGAGAGCAGTTTGGGGAGAATTAAAAAGAAATTGAAAGCAGATATCGCCCTTAAGAATGTTGTTTGCCAAAAACAAAACAGAGCATTCTATCAGAACTGCAGAGAGCCTGTAAAATGCCGCAGGTTGAGTCTTAGGTTGGGAGGCAGCTGGACTGGCCCGAGGCACGGGGCTGCCTACACAGGGGCAGAGAGTGCTGTCTGTGGAGGAGGGCTCCTCACCGCTGGCCACTCTCCCGGTGGCTGCTGGCAGGATCCTGGCTGGTTTGTGCTAAAGGGGCCCTGCGGATATTTGCTGGGCTTGCAGCAAGCAGCTCTCTCATGCGGCCGGGCCCTGTTTGTGCTCACCATCATTTCAGAGGCCTTTTCCTGCCGTAATGGGTTCCCCTTATGAAGAATTAAATCCACCATGGAGTTGAAAACAGAGTGTGAGATTGCAAAGAATGTCAGCATGCACAGGCAAGCGCTCCCCCTTCCCTGCACCCCCCTCCTGTCCCACTCGGTTATAAAGGTGCCCCCATGTGCTCAAGACTCATCATAGCCCTGTTTTGCATATCAAATGGCAAGAAGCTAAAGAGCAAGGCTCATTAGTCCATTATGCCTATGTACATAGCTCTCACATGATATCTTCCTTCTGCATGTCTTCAGGGCTTTTACCAGAGTGATATTTGTTAAGCTCCTACGGGCGGAAACGTTATTGAACCAAGAACAATCCATCAATATTTACTAAACAGCCGCTGTGTGCACAGGCTCCTGCCAGGTGCTGTGGGAGGTTGCTGAGGGAGGAGATAAAGAGGTCACTGTTGATAAGAAAGCTGTAGTCATGGAGGAAACATCACAACCTCCAAGGCATCCGCACGGTGGA